>NW_022196909.1:50977924-50982367 GCF_008632895.1 Mastomys coucha | reverse complement strand
ACTTTGGCTTTTTTTTTTTTTGCTTTGTAATCAGTATATTAAAGAGACATTAACAAATTTCAAAGATTGTTTAAATTCTGACACCCAGACTTATGATGACATGAACATATGGTGACATTAAATGTACAATTAAGATCATTCATCACAATCTGCTACCGTACAAATGTTAAATTATGATTACATTGGAGCCTAAATCAAATGGTTTAAAGCAGCTAGCAGCATGCATTAGGAACACCTTATACATGCAAGTTACTTTTCACTTTGTGGGAGTTAATGAACAAGAGTTTTTTAATGCTGAGGTGAATTAGAAGAACCCACCTCTCTCTGGATGTAGGGCAGGTGTTGAACACAGGTAAGGCACTGATAAACTCTGAAGTAGCTATTAATATTAATATTAATGAGTTCTATACACTTATATTGTGAGCGCTCTTTCACACATTACTATTCCTGGAGTGATCAAGACACTGGGAGTGGGAGAATCTGACTCCCTGGTCAGCAGAGATTTGACTCTCCTTTGCTGAGGGAGGCACCTGGAGGAAAGCTGCTATTCTAGTTGATGTGATAAGAGTTTAACAAAAAAAGCAACTTAGACATGCCCGCATGTAAGGAAATGTTTTCAAACGTAGAAGGGGTAGGAAGGATGTAAGAGACAGGGGGATTGCTGTGATAGAGCGTCTGTTAGGAATATCTGAAGAAGCTATATCCATAAAGCCCTACCAACATGTCTGCCCAAACGTGGGCTGAATGAGACAACTCTAATATTCACGGCAAAGTGAACAAAGAAAAGTCCAGGAGGCCTCAGCCCTCCACAAAGAACAACAGACATCTAAGGAGAACTGAGAGTGGGAGGAATAGTCTTCCACAGAGAAGAGCATTGAGTGGTTATCCAATACCTCATGGTCAGGTTGAAAACATATATACAAATACTGTTATATAGACTGAGCAGGTTATATAGAGGAGCGTGTGTGTGTGTGTGTGTGTGTGTGTGTGTGTGTGTCTGTGTGTGTGCATGGTATGTGTTGTGGAGCATGCACACACACGTGGAGCAGGCACATAATAACAGTTAATAAAAAAAAAAAAGAAGCCGTCCATCTGGGAAAGAATAGGAGTTGTGTATAGAATAGAGAAAAGGGAAAGGAGAAGTGTAATTAATTATATTATAATCTCAAGAGTAAAAAGAAAAACTAAAAATTTTTAAAAAGCAACTTAAGGGATAAAGTGGGGTATTTCAACATAAAATTCTAGGTCTCCCTCCATCATTATGAGGAAGTCAAAGAAGGATCGTCAAATGGCTAGAAAATCAAGAAGAGAGAATCCAGCCTGGGAAATGGATAGGCTAACTACAGATCTTCACCTCTACCCTAGTCCCAAATCCAATTCCCCAGTCCACAGTTAACCACCTGCTGTGACTCCCCTTTTGGCCTGCCACTTTCTTCAGTGGATCTACTCCAAACTGCTTTCTCTCCCACTCATGGCTTATCCCCATGATAAGAGGCAGTCCCTGAAAATGTGGAGGCCTCTTTGGCCAGGGAAGCAGGTAGGTGAACTTCAGATCTCTACCTCTCCTCCTTTACTCCAAGACTGACCTAACATTCTCATCTCTACCTCTGTAGCAGACCTTCTTCTCTGTGGCCTCTCCTCATTCTCTACATCCATGACCAGGGAATAAGGAGATCACAGTGGAACACCCTACTTTCCTCCCTCCTGTGGATCTCACACACACACAGCTCGCGCCCTCCTAGCCCTTCCTTATTCCTAAATGTTAGCTCTCAATACCTAGAAATACATTTTACCTGGAATCCCCAGTGGCTACATCTATCAAGACCCCAGAAGTATTTCCTACCAGGCAATACACAGTCACTACAGTCTCACATGAAACAGAAATATTAACAAAACAAAAAATAAATAAACACAAAACAAAGACCAGATATCGGTACCTAAAATACAGTCTTTCCAAACCCAGATACCTGTATGCCAGCATAAAGACAAAACAATAACAGCCAGGGTGACATGAATTCAACAGAGTCCAACAATTCTAACACAGCAGACACTAAGTTTTACAACACAGCTAAAGTGTGTGCACTTGAACACACACACACACACACAAGATCTTAAGATAGCCTTTATTAATAGGATAGAGGTCCTTAAAAGAAAATTAATTTAAAAAAATCCCTTAAGGAGATATATGAAAGCACAAACGGTGGAAAGAAATGAATAAAACAGTTCAAGACCTGAAAGTAAAAACAGAATCAATAAAGGAATCCCAAACTGAGGGAAATATGGAAATAGTTTAGTAATTCTAACAGGAACCTCAGAGGTAGGCTTCACGGACAGAAGAGCAAGAATGGAAGAGGGAATAAAGAGGTTTCCACAAAATCATAGACAGAATAAACCCTTCAGTAAAGAAAACATTAAATCTGAAAATATCCTGGAACAAAACATTCAGGTAATCCAGGACACCGTGAAAAGACAAATCTAAGAATAATAGAAATAAAAGAAGGGGAAGAAAAAAAAGAAGGGGAAGAAACACAGGTCAAGCTGGAAGGTCGTGGCTCACACCTTTAGGTCCAGTGCTAAGGAGGCAGAGGCACGTGGAGTAACAGGCCAGCCTGTCCTACACAGTGAGTTCCAGAACAGCCAGGGATACACAGAGGAACTGTGTCTTGAAAAACTCACAGGTCGACAAGGAAAGAAAACACAGGTCAAAGTCACTGAAAATATTTCCAACAAAATCATACAAGAAAAATTTCCTAACCTAAAGAAGGTGATGCCTATAAAGGTGCAAAAAGCATACTGAACACCAAATAGACTGGGCTAGAAAAGGAAGTCGCTTTGCCACATAATAATCAAAACACTAAACATAACAGAACAAAGAAAACTATTAAAAGTAGGGTGGGGCCGGGCAGTGGTGGCACACACCTTTAATCCCAGCACTTGGGAGGCAGAGGCAGGCAGATTTCTGAGTTTGAGGCCAGGCTGGTCTACAGAGTGAGTTCCAGGACAGCCAGGGCTACACAGAGAAACCCTACCTTGAAAAAAGAAAGAAAGAAAGAAAGAAAGAAAGAAAGAAAGAAAGAAAGAAAGAAAGAAAGAAAGAAAGAAGGAAGAAAGGAAGGAAGGGAGGAAGGAAGGGAGGAAGGGAGAGAAAGAGAGAAAGAGAGGAAAGAAAAAGAAAAGGTATCAATCAAGTACCAATCACAGTATTTAGAAAAATGAAAAACGTTCAAAAGAAAAAGAAAAGGATTTCATGATAGAACTAAAGTTAAGCAGTATCTAGCTACAAATCCACCTCTAAAGAGAGTAAAAGAAGGGAAACTTGAACCCAAAAAAAAAAAAATTAACCACACCTAAGAAAAAAATAATCTATACAGAAGAAATAAAGAACTACACACAATAAATAAATAATGGCAAATCAGAAAATCAATAGAGGGGAAATACACACACACCAACAACAACAACAATCACCACCAACAACAAAATAACAGGAATCAAAAACACTGCTCATTATCTCTCAATATCAATGGTGTAAATTCCCCCATAAAAAGACACAAACTAACAATATGGATAGAAAACGGTACCCATGCTTCTGCTGCATCCACAAAACAGAAACACAATTTGACATCAAGGATAAACATCAGGGTAAATAGAGATAAGAGGAAAGCTAGTATAGCCACTTTAATATCTGACAAAATAGACTTCAAGACAAAACTAATCAAAAGGGATACATACTCATCAAATGAAAAGTCCACCTAGAGGACACTGCAATGCTTGACATGTATGCCCCAAATATAGGGGAACTCAAGTTCATAAAAGAACACTAGTACAGCTTAAATCATGCATTGTTCCACACACTGATAGTGAGAGACTTCGCTACCTGACTCATCACCAGACAGGTCATCCAGACAAAAAGTAAGCAGAGAAATGCTGGAGCTAACTGGTGTTATAAATCAAATGGACCTAACATATTAAGAATTAAGAAGTCATCTATTTGTCTGTATAGCATCACTACGAGACAGTACATCGTTGTAGATCTGCAGAGATATTATCAAAAGGGGTGGGCTAATACCTAGTGATTCTTACATATGTTTAATAACAGCAAAGCATATTAATAGCAGGAATCTTTCCTAAAATGAATTCTCTTCTCCTCTCTGCCTTTGGATGAAGATATAGAACTCTCAGTTCCTCCAGGCCCACATCTACCTGGACACTGCTATGCTCACACTTTGATGGTAATGGACTGAAACTCTAAACCTGTAAGCCAGCCCCAATTAAATGTTGTCCTTTATAAGAGTTGCCTGGGTCATGGTGTCTCTCCACAACAGTAAAACCCTAACTAAGATAATGGGAGAAAGAAGAACCCACAAAGTAGCAAACACCAGCTACATACACTGAACCTGATAAAAGAGAAAGTGGGGAATAGCCTTGAATGTATTGGCATAGGAG
>NW_022196909.1:50974578-50976034 GCF_008632895.1 Mastomys coucha | reverse complement strand
GAAAAGTTGTCACCAAACTGTGTTGTGTTTAAATATGCCTGAAATAAATGAATTGGGCTCAGACTCCTGAAATGTGAACCAACACGGGCCTTATAGTCTTGTTAAACCAAACTACCTCCTTGCCTCCCACAGATCTGACCCACTCTGCTGACCATGGTGGTCTCAGAGACCACAAACAATGATATTTTATTTACCGTATCATTATCTCTAAGAAGCATGTTTGTTTTCTAAAGAGAAACCAAAGGCGCGTGGATCTAGATGGGAGGAGAGATGGGGAGCCACTGGGAGGAGTAGAGAGAGGGGATACCCTTATCAGGATACACTATGGGAGAAAAAAATCTATTTTCAATAAAAGGAAAAAACATATGAGAGATGACTGCATGTTTCCTTGCTTGTCCTCAGCTCAGCTTCTCCACTCTGATACGGTCAAGGATCCACCACCGGCCACTCCAATCCAATACAGATAATCCCTGGTTGAGATTCAGCTTGAATGATGAGTAGAGATTGACTGTGGACAGTTCCCACTTCATTTCATAAGCCTAACATCAGGGAGGTTGCTTGCCTTTCCTAGACTTCTCTATGGAAGTGACAGGGACAGGTGGGTGTGTAATGGAAAGATGAACTTCTGGGAACTCTCCTGAGTCCTGTTTCCCTCAGACCCAACTCTGTGGTATCCTGGAAGCAGTGTCTGAGGACATAATGTGTACCCTAAAGCTTGGGCTAGTCCTGTTGATGACACTTTTCTGAATCCAGCTTGGGGAAGAATAAGTTATCAATTCCAAATAATTTTCATGACAGGATCTCTACACAGATAGTGAATGGACCTCAAGGTAATTCTGCTTATGTGGATTTTATCAAACCATACAAGAGCTAGACTTTTGGCGTATTGAAGATATTGTAACTACTTGTATGTAAGAATGATATTTTAAAAGAAAATTCAGTATTTTTCAAGGCATAATTATGGTGGATAGAATAGCTCTTTGAGAAATGAATCTCCTCTAGCTCAGGAGGACCATGAACTCCTCTGCTCCCCAATGACTAGGATTAAAGGCATGGACCATCATGCCCTGCTACATTAGAAGAATTCTGTTAGAGAATATTTTTAGTATTAAATAGTATTTCACACTATCTTAGGGCTTCTATTGCTGTGAAGACTCACTGTCATATCTCATGTTCATGGAATCCATGTCAATTTAACAGAATCAAAGAGAAATAAGGATTCCATAGACTTACACACTTAATTACAGTTATGAAGTAGCAACAAAAATAATTTGATGGTTGGGGGTCACCACAACATTGAGGAGTGTATTAAAGGTCTCCAGCATTAGCAAGGTTGAGAATCACTGCTTTGGATAATCCACTGCTGTCACGGACCGGGATTTCTCACAGGGTCCCTGTTCTGCGGGACAAGGGATTCTGGCCAGGTGGGCACGGGATTCGGCTTTGACAAACAGAC
>NW_022196909.1:50968810-50973962 GCF_008632895.1 Mastomys coucha | reverse complement strand
GGACATATCTGGGCCACCTCTGAGTTTGGGGTGCCAGGCGTCAATGCGGAGGCAGGAGACTGACTTTCTTTGAAGTTTTCGCCTCAAATACCGCCATCACGCAAGTGTGCGTGGCACACGGCCAAACATTTCCCCAGCAGCAGTGGGAAGGCCATTAATAAGAGATCAGAAAACAAAGCAGGTGATCACCAGGGAATCACTGAAGCTTGTTAAAGACTCCCAAAAGGAAAACCTCACCTCCAGGCAAATCATAGGCTACAGAGTGCTAGAACCTGACATCAGAGCAGCATTCACAGCCCGGGGCCCAGAGCCTCGGAACAGGACTGGATTGTGATCAGCTAGGACTGAACTCAGAGTCACATCACTGGAAATGACTTGAACAGAGTTCTTGCAAATTTCACAGAACCATAGAGCAGCCAGTCTAGACTCCCCTCCTTCACAGGTAGTACATCTCATTCCAGATAGCTGAATAAAGGACCTGCCTAAGAAACAACTACTTCTCCAAAATGTTGAACCTGCATCTGCTGCCACACAGGACTGGTAGAGCTCTTCTCCCTGCCCAGCCTGAACTCCTTTGCCACTGAGTTAGAAATGTAGTGTTCCTCCAACAACATAAAAAGTAAAAAGTCCATTCATCCCCAACCGATCTCTTCCCCAGTTAACTACAACAAAGTCACTAAGCTCCCAAGACATCATTAGTGATTTTGAGTACTTGACTTCTTCACCATCAACTTAAGGCCTGATTAATGCTTCCAAAGTTTTCGCTGGAAAATATGTGTCCGCATGAATGACTGACATTTTCACAATCTGTATGTAAAGGGCTTGGTCAGAGAACATCGTACTTTAAAATAACATTCATTAACCTAGCATGCACTCAGTGTATAAGATTCTCCTATGGATGTGAATGCATTTGAAGTCCTCAGTCCGGACAACCTTGAGAAAGTCCAACCTGTGCCCATCTAGTGACTTACCAATGAGAAAAAATTGCAATTAGACCGCTCGGGTGGTGGATTATTTTAATGGCAGCAATTTGGAGCCAATAGCAGATAGGTGTCTGAGTGCTAGGCCAGCCTGGTCTACATAGCCACTTCTAGGACAGCCTGGTCTACATAGCCACTTCTGCATCTCAGGTCCACAGACACACCACCACCCATGCTCTGCCCCCTACCAAACTGCTCTGGGTCCAGGCTGAAGACTCAGTGTTTCAATGTGCACCCCCTACAGGCTCACACTGGCTGAAGACTTTCAACATTGTGATTTTTGAGCCTGGCATGTGGGAGCCCTGATTCATCCAGGTCAGCTATGTAGACTCCACACAATATCAGGGATTTGACAGCAAAGCAGGGGCTGCTAGGATGCAACCTCGGGCTGCTTGGATGGAGAAAGAGCCACCTGAATATGGGGAGAAAGAGACAGCAAAGTACTGCACTTGTCTCAGACAGACCGACGACGACTTTTTCAGTTCATGGTTGATTGCTAGGAACACAGAAATGATGTTGAATCATCTCAAGGCTGAGGTCATGATGCCTCAATGCCCTCCTGGTCTGGCCCAATAAATCCCCAAATCAGAGAACCAGCCATAGTTGAGGAAACCCCTGGAAATCTTAGACCTAAGAGAACCACCAACTGTGACCCCAACTGGTTAGGGGTTTAGTTGGGGACATAATCCTGGGAGGGAGAAGCCTCACAGTGACCAGACACTGCATGGTGGTGGGGCAGAATATCACACCCTACAGAAAGTGCTTGGCTGCAATGTAGCAAATGATGGGAGTTTCCTTGGTGGTCACTACAAGATGACTTCTATGACTATGATTACCTCACCCTGAAGGAGGACCTGAGTTCTTGGACTGCACAGCGTAAGGTAGCTCAAATGCTGAAGAGCTCGTGGGAGGCTGAAGGCTTAACAGAAAGACGGAGGACTTACCTGCAAGGGGACTGCTTAGAAAGACTCCATAGATGCCTGGACATTGGGAAGGAGACTTTGCTGCGCTCTGGTAAGAGACAACCTTGCCACCACCTTCTGCTTCCTGAGATTAGAGCTCTTGTCTCCCTGAGGCAGCCTTCTTAGCAGGGAGCAGCTGGAATGCTTACACTGTCTTGCATCAAAGGGGAAAGACAGCTCCTCACTTTCCTGACTCAACACAAGAGAGGGACTCTCCAGAGGATTTACCCTTCTCCCAGGACAGTTCAGTGTGTCCCTTAAGCAGCAGTTCCCTTCCATCTGCATTGTGCATCATGGCCTCTCTCAGGCCTGTTCACTGTCCATGCACATGACATTGAATGTCAGACTCCAGGCAGGCTGACTCGATCACCTGTGAGACACCAGGTGAGTACTAGGAATCAAACTCAGATCTTCAATGCAATTAACAAGTGCTCTTAACAACTGAGTCACCTCTTCAGGCCCATTCATTTTAGAGTGTGTATATGTGTGTGTGTGTGTGTGTGTGTGTGTGTGTGTGTGTGTGTCTGTGTGTGTGTCTGTGTGTGTCTATATGTGTGTGTTCCTCTCACCTTCTGTCTGTAGAAAAAAGAGGTAGGGAGGGAGAGAGAGAATCACACATCCAATGTTTGTTTACATGAGTGCAGTGCCTATTGATGCCAGAAGAGGGGTAATGAAGCCCCTGGAGCTACCATTATGGACAGTTGTGAACTCCCTTATATATGTGCTGGGAACCAAACTCAGGTCCTCTAGAACAATAATCCCAATGGAGCTCTTAAATATTTAGCCATCTCTCCAGAACCATCTTTAAAACCTTGATCCAACTCTCCTTCAAAAAAAAAATTTCCTAAATATTGAGAAAGAAAAAAATTAAAATGCTGGACCATGAAAGTTAGCGTGGTTCCTGGTTGAGCTAAGGCTAGAACCCCAGAGACCCTGAAGGGACGGTAAGAGCTTCACCTGCTCCCAGCACCAGGCCCCTGACACTAGCCACAGTCCCTCATAGATTGGTGGCCATCAGTCACATAAGGGCAAAGCCCCAAGCCCTCCACAGGTAGATGAGGAAAAGGACATGATCTGTGGTCACTTAGGCTCAAGACAGATCTCCATGCCAATGAGGTACATAGAGCCCTGGAGGGCATAGCCAATAAGCTTTCCTTCCCAGACATTCATCCCTGTAAAAGGTATTTAATCTCAGGCCCAGCCTGAAAAGTGGGGTGTGGTTTTATGCATTCATTTTCCACCATGACAATAAACTCTTTAAAGCATGGACTGCCTCTGTTCTTTGAGATACACCATGGGAAGCCATGGAGACAGCCTTTGCCTATAGAGAAGGAAAAGGTCATTAACTGCAGCTACCTACACACCACGTTCATCTGTAGGATCCTAACATGCGAATTAGGCTTAATTAGGAAGACTCTTCCCGGGTCTGTTCTATATCATTTCCTATATTTCTTTGCTAATGAGCTAGAGATTTCTGGCCATCGCTCACCTCCTCTGATAACTGTGGTCTAACTGTCCCCAGTTCATTCTCCTGTGCCTTGTGAGCCTGTGTCTTCCCCTACACCATGGATCTGCATGGTCTAGAAGCCCTGATCCTCCTTCCTGCTCCTCCCAAGGGCTGGGTCTGCTTGGGTGTACAATGACAATGTGCTCACCTGAGAAAATCAAACTATGTCTACTCATCTGTTTCAAGAAAAGATTGCAGCAAACTACCGGGAAGTGGATATCATTTAGTATGTAAAAGATTGGAATGATTAATAATAAATAAAGAAATGTTATGAAACAAAATAAAATGAAATATACAATTTCTCTTTTTTAAAAAAAAAAAGATTGCAGTAACGTTTCAGATGAGATTTGTAGACAGGAAGTATTTAATTACTATGGGAATTCTTATCATTGAGTTTGCTCTTTGAGAAATGAATCCCCTCTAGCTCAGGAAGGCCTTGAACTCCTCTGCTCCCCAATGACCACGGTGACAACATGCATTATCATGTCCTGTTCCAATAAAAAAAAATTCAATTCTGTTAGAGAAAATATTTAGTATCAAATAATATTTTACATTCTCTTAGGGTTTCTATTGCTGTGAACAGACACTGTATATCTCATGTTCCTGGAATCCAGATATTTTAGAAGAACCGAAGAGAAATTAGGACCCCATAGACTTACACACTTAACTTGATTATTAGGTTCACAACAGTGGCCTAAGTATAAAGCATTAGATGACGGGTTCACACGCCATGGGTGGCAACCCACTGGCAAACCTCTGTATATAAAACTACTTACATTGTGATGAAAATACAAAATTACACTTCTGAAGTAGCAACAAAAAAATATGATTTTGGGGGGTCACCACAATATAAACTACTATATAAATGGGTCCCCACATTAGCAAGGTTGGGAATCACTGCTTTGGATAATCCACTGACTAACATTTCCCAGCAGCAGTGGGAAGGCCATTAATAAGAGATCAGAAAACAAAGCAGGTGATCACCAGGGAATCGTTGAAGCTTGTTCCAAGACTCCCAAAAGGAAAAGCTCACCTCCAGGCAAATCATAGGCTGCAGAGTGCTGGAACCTGACATCAGAGCAGCATTCACAGCCCAGGGCCCAGAGCCTCGGAACAGGACTGGAGTGTGATCAGCCATGACTGAACTCAGAGTCCCATCACTGGAAATGACTTGAACAGAGTTCTTGCAAACTTCACAGAACCGTACACCAGCCAGTCTAGACTCCCCTCCTTCACAGGTAGCACATCTCATTCCAGATAATAAAGGACTTGGATGAGAAAGATAGACTTGTGCTTAGACACTGATACCAGCATACCAGGCTGCAGAACTGAATGCAAGATGGGGAAGCAGGGCTCTAGAAATCCCCCACACACAAGAATTACACTCTCCAACTCCCATCCCATCAGGTCTATGTCACTACCTTTGGGAATTCTAAGAGAAGCCAATCAGCATCAGCCACTTCAGGGTTATAAGGAGATACCAGTCCTGACTGAGACTCCACGCATTTCAGAAGATGAGGAACACTGGACCCTGCGTCGTCCTCCTCCTGTTGGTGGCCTTGGACCTCACCCAGTATTGTGTAGGTGAGTGAGGGGCCTGGAGGGAATTGGCCTTTTGGGGGAACACAACACAACACATGGAATCCTCATCACAGCATCTTCTCCCTTTCATAACCAGACCCTTCCTGATCCCCTAGCTGGAT
>NW_022196909.1:50961335-50967596 GCF_008632895.1 Mastomys coucha | reverse complement strand
CACTTTCCTGACTCAACACAAGAGAGGGACTCTCCAGAGGATTTACCCTTCTCCCAGGACAGTTCAGTATGTCCCTTAAGCAGCAGTTCCCTTCCATCTGCATTGTGCATCATGGCCTCTCTCAGACCTGTTCACTGTCCATGCATGATGACACTGAATGTCTAAATCCAGGCTTGCTGAGTCCCTAGACCCACTCCCCAGTCAGATCCAGAATTCTATTTGCATAGACAGAGACCCAGAATCTCTTGCTCTGTGTTGGCTCATGGTTATTATAAAATATTCCAAGGAATACATGACACACATCCTGAGATTAGGCTCTGCGTGGACTCTGCTGCCTCATCCAAGTCTCCCATCCTTTCCAGGGATGGTCCTATGAGTACTGTGCAGTCACTAGGAGGAGTTTAAAATACCTGAATTGTCCAATTGTTCCCCTCAGATGCCCCCCAAACACATGTGACCCACCAAGTAAGACCTGAAGGGAATGTCACGCTGAGGTGCTGGGCCCTGCGCTTCTACCCAGCTGACATCACCCTGACCTGGCAGAGGGATAAGGACAACCACATCCCAGACATGGAGCTGCCAGACACCAGGCCTGCAGGGGATGGAACCTTCCAGAAGTGGGCTGCCGTGGTGGTTCCATCTGGAGAAGAGCTCAGATACACATGTCACGTGCACCATGAAGGGTTACCTGAGCCGCTCTCTCTGAAATGGGGTAAGGAGTGGATGTGAGCACACACTGTCCTGTTGGAAAACTGTGAGCTCCTTGAAACCCAGAGCAGGATCAGGGTTGAGAGCTAGGGTCAGACTCCTCACTCTTCCTTCCTTTTCATCCTCAGAGCCTCCACAACCCATCCCCATCATGGCAATTCTCATCGGCCTGCTCCTTGGAACTCTGGTGCTGGGAACTGTGGTAATTTTTCTGGTATGGAAGAAATAAAGGTGAGAAAGGGAAGGGTCTGGATAATTGTCTTCCTACAGATCTCAAGATCAAGCTATAGACGTACCCTGCCCCATCAGAGGAAGGATGTATCCACTCAGGCACTGGGGCTTAAGTGCTGACATGAACTCTATCATAAACCATAAAATACAGACAGATCCACTGCCTCTTGATGGAGGTGAAGACCTGATTCTGACTCACCACAGAAAGAGATGTCACAGAGAAAGTCCCTGCTGAGAACAGACCTACAGAAAGCCACTTAGTCCTCATTCCTACAATCCTCCATTGTGTTTTCTCCTCCATCCACGGAGGTGCTATCACAATTCTAGAAATTTCCCTGGGGTTTGACCAGGACATTTCTCCCACTCCCACAACATTACTGCTCCCTCAGTCTGTCACTAGCTGTGTTCTTCCACAGGTGGGAAAGAGGCATCTATACTTTGGCTGCCATTAATTAAGTGGGAATTGGTTCCTGAACCCCTTGCAATAGGGAAGACAGGTACCCATTGTAGGTGCTCACACACTTTCTCTATAGGCCTATAGCTGTGTGCTCCTAACAGGTCTTTTTCTATATTGCCATAGGCATGGACAGTGCCCAGAGATCTGATGCATCTCTCCCAAAAGGATAGGAAGTACTCGGAGAACATATTCCTGAGCTGGGTGACTGATAGTCTGTAATTGTTTTTAGTATGGATGCTGTTTAGTATGATGGTTTAACAATGACTAATCAGAATTTGTTCTTCATTATTTCCTTCTGTGATTTCAAAAACTCCTGACTTTTCTTGCATCTGTGTTCAGGTCTCTGTCTCCTGTCAGTACAACATAAGGAAGTGAGTTCAGCCCAGACCTGAGGGTGACTCCCCTCCACACTGACCTGAGTGTCTTCCTCAGTCTTCTCTCCTGATCCAGGAGAGGCATGCCTTGGAGACCTCCTTTAAAGACTTCTTCAAATACTGACCTTAATATGCAATGAGCTGTAAATTTATTCTTCCTTCTTGAACATGAGATTTTTGGGTTCTTATGGGTTTTTTTGTTTTTTTAGGGGAAGTTGTTTTGTTTTGTTGGTGAATTCTTCCCACGGTTTACTTAATGAATGAACCCAATCAAAGCAACATGAGTAAAATAGTTAATCTATCTTGAGAAGTTTTTTCCATTATTTTAGTTTGTGTGTGTGTGTGCGTGTGTGTGTGTGTGTGTGTGTGTGTGTGTGTCTCACCTGTATGTATAAAAAAGAGGGAGAGAGAGAGAGAGATTACAATTGAGAAAATGTGTACATGAGTGTAGTGCCCATTGATGCCAGAAGAGGGGTAATGAAGCCCCTGGAGCTACCATTATGGACAGTTGTGAACTCCCTTATATGTGTGCTGGGAACCAAACTCAGGTCCTCTAGAAGAACAATCACAATGGAGCTCTTAAACATTTAGCCATCTCTCTAGAACCATCTTTAAAACCTTGATCCAACTCTCCTTCAAAAAAAAAATTTCCTAAATATTGAGAAAGAAAAAAATTAAAATGCTGGACCATGAAAGTTAGCGTGGTTCCTGGTTGAGCTAAGGCTAGAACCCCAGAGACCCTGAAGGGACGGTAAGAGCTTCACCTGCTCCTAGCACCAGGCCCCTGACACTAGCCACAGTCCCTCATAGATTGGTGGCCATCAGTCACATAAGGGCAAAGTCCAAAGCCCTCCACAGGTAGATGAGGAAAAGGACATGATCTGTGGTCACTTAGGCTCAAGACAGATCTCCATGCCAATGAGGTACATAGAGCCCTGGAGGGCATAGCCAATAAGCTTTCCTTCCCAGACATTCATCCCTGTAAAAGGTATTTAATCTCAGGCCCAGCCTGAAAAGTGGGGTGTGGTTTTATGCATCCATTTTCCACCATGACAATAAACTCTTTAAATCATGGACTGCCTCTGTTCTTTGGGATCAGCCATGGGGAGCCTGGAGACATCCTTTGCCTATGGAGAAGGAAAAGGTCATTCATTAACTGCAGCTACCTACACACCACGTTCATCTATAGGAACCTAACATGTGAATTAGGCTTAAGTACAGGACAGGAGGACTCTTCCCAGGTCTGTTCTATATCATTTCCTATATTTCTTTGCTAATGAGCTAGAGATTTCTGGCCATCGCTCACCTCCTCTGATAACTGTGGTCTAACTGTCCCCAGTTCATTCTCCTGTGCCTTGTGAGCCTGTGTCTTCCCCTACACCATGGATCTCCATGGTCTAGAAGCCCTGATCCTCCTTCCTGCTCCTCCCAAGGGCTGGGTCTGCTTGTGTGTACAATGACAATGTGCTCACCTGAGAATATCAAACTATGTCTACTCATCTGTTTAAAGATTGCAGTAAACTACCAGGAAGTGGATATCATTTAATATGTAAAAGAATGGAATGATTAATAATAAAAAATGTTATGAAACAAAATAAAATGAAATATACAATTTCTCTTTTTAAGAAAAAAAAGATTGCAGTAGCATTTCAGATGAGATTTGTAGACAGGAAGTATTTAATTGCTATGGGAATTCTTGTCATTGATTTTGCTCTTTGAGAAATGAATCCCCTCTAGCTCAAGAAGTCCTTGAACTCCTCTGCTTCCCAATGACTACAATGACAACAGGCATTATCATGCCCTGTTACAATAGAAAAAAATCTGTTAGAGAAAATATTTAGTATCATAATATATTACACTCTCTTAGGGTTTCTATGGTGTGAAGAGACACTATAAGTCTCATGTTTATGGAATCCATGCCAATTTAGAAGAATCGAAGAGAAATTAGGATCCCATAGACTTACACACTTAACTTGATGATATTAGGTTCACAACAGTGACCTAAATATAAAACATTAGATCACGGGTTCTCAACCTGTGGATTGGGACCCACTGGCAAACTTCTGTTTCTAAGACGGGCAGTAATGCCGCACGCCTTTCGTCCCAGACCTTCGGAGCCAGAGACAGGTAGATTTCTGATTTTGAGGCCAGCCTAGCCTACAAAGTAAGTTCCTGGACAGTCAGGGCTATACAGAGAAACCTGTCTCGAAAAACCAAAAAAACAAAAAAACAAAAAACCTTCTGTATCTAAAACTATTTATATTGTGATAAAAAGACAAAATTACACTTCTGAAGGAGCAACAAAAATAATATGATTTTGGGGGGGTCACCACAATATAAACTACTATATAAATGGGTCCCAGCATTAGCAAGGTTGGGAATCACTGCTTTGGATAACCCACAAACTAACATTTCCCATCAGCAGTGGGAAGGCCATTAATAAGAGATCAGAAAACAAAGCAGGTGATCACCAGGGAATCTCTGCAGCTTGTTCAAAGACTCCCAAAAGGAAAACCTCACCTCCAGGCAAATCATAGGCTGCAGAGTGCTGGAACCTGACATCAGAGCAGCATTCACAGCCCGGGGCCCAGAGCCTCGGAACAGGACTGGATTGTGATCAGCCAGGACTGAACTCAGAGTCACATCGCAGGAAATGACTTGAACAGAGTTCTTGCAAACTTCTCAGAACCATACAGCAGCCAGTCCAGACTCCCCTCCTTCACAGGTATTACATCTCATTCCAGATAGCTGAATAAAGGACCTGCCTAAGAAACAACTACTTCTCCAAAATGTTTAACCTGCATTTGCTGCCACACAGGACTGGTAGAGCACTTCTCCCTGCCCAGCCTGAACTCCTTTGCCACTGAGTTAGAAATGTAGTGTTCCTCCAACAACATAAAAAGGAAAAAGTCCATTCATCTTCAACTGATCTCTTCCCAAGTTGACTTCAACAAAGACAGTATCTAAGCTCCCAAGACATCATTAGTGATTTTGAGCCCTTGACTTCTTCACCATCAACTTAAGGCCTGATTAATGCTTCCCAAGTTTCCTATGGAAAATATGATAATAATGTCCCATTATAATGACGGAGTTTTTGACAGTTTGTACTGACAGGACTTAGTCAAAGAATGTCCTACTTCAAAATAACATTCATTAACTTAGCATCCATTTCGTGTGTAAGATTCTCCTATGGATGTGAACGCAGCCAAAAATGAAGGATTCAATGATGTTAGATGTCCTCAGTGTGGACAACCTTGAGAAAGTACAACCTGTGCCCATTAGGGGACTTACCAAGGAGAAAATTTTCACTTAGCCCACTTGGTTGGCAAGTTCCTTTAATTTCAGCAATTTGGAGCCAGTAGCAAACAGATGTCTGAGTGCTAGACCATCCTGGTCTACATAGTTACTTCTGGGACAGCCTGGGCAACATATTGAGATGCCGTCTCAAAGAAAACTAATGTGAAGAGACCTGACTGCTCTTGCAGAAGACCAGAGTTGATTTCCCAGCACTAGAGTCTGGGAGTTCACACCTTCCTTAACTCCAGATCCAGAGTTTCCCACGACCTCTTTTGGAACCTATGACTATCTATTTTTGCACACAAAGAGACACTCAACATTACATACAAATAAAACTGAGTCTTAAGATTGTTTCTCCTAAAAAAAATACCTGTGAAACTGCATTTTTCTGTGCTTGAAATTAAAAAAAAAAAAAAACTGCTAAAATGAAGACACAACATCCTGTGATCTGCAGTGGGGAAGATGAAAATAAGGACTCCAAGAAATGTTAAATATCAAAAGAGTTCTTTTGACTGCATCATTTCATTTCTTTTCATTCAGCTTACGTGCAATTAGTTATCAATATCTACCTTGAATCAAAACTCTGAAAACCTCCAGGTCCTACCGTGATAGATATGGATTGATATAATCCACACAGGCACAGTGACCACAGAAGGATAAACAAAGTCTAAGCATGTACAGAGATTCTGATATGGAAACGATTGACGAATGCTGGATTACTGGCCTCTGGACAAGGACACAAGGATGCTGTGACCTGGATGAGAAAGATAGAATTTTGCTTACACACTGTTGCCAGCATACCAGGCTGCAGAACTGAATGCAAGATGGGGAAGCAGGGCTCTAGAAATCCCCCACACACAAGAATTACACTCTCCAAGTCCCATCCCATCAGGTCTATGTCACTACCTTTGGGAATTCTAAGAGAAGCCAATCAGCATCAGCCACTTTAGGGTTATAAAGAGGTACCAGTCCCGACTGAGACTCCGCTCATTTCAGAAGATGAGGAACACTGGACCCTGTGCTGTCCTCCTCCTGTTGGTGGCCTTGGCCTTGGACCTCACCCAGTATTGTGTAGGTGAGTGAGGGGCCTGGAGGGAATTGGTCTTTTGGGGGAACACAACACAATACATGGAATCCTCATCACAGCATCTTCTCCCTTTCATAACCAGACCCTTCCTGATCCCCTAGCTGGAT
>NW_022196909.1:50956407-50960379 GCF_008632895.1 Mastomys coucha | reverse complement strand
TAGAAAGGCTTCGTAGATGCCTGGACCTTGGGAAGGAGACTTTGCTGCGCTCTGGTAAGAGACAACCTTGCCACCCCCTTCTGCTTTCTGAGATTAGAGCTTTTGTCTCCCTTAGGCAGCCTTCTTAGCAGGGAGCAGCTGGAATACTTACTGTCTTGCATCAAAGGGGAAAGACAGCTCCTGGGTTTCCTGACTCAACATGAGAGAGGGACTCTCCAGAGGATTTACCCTTCTCCCAGGACAGTTCAGTATGTCACTTAAGCAGCAGTTCCCTTCCATCTGCATTGTGCATCATGGCCTTTCTCAGGCCTGTTCACTGTCCATGCACATGACACTGAATGTGTGACTCCAAGCTTGCTGAGTCCCTAGACCCACTCCCTGGTCAGAACCAGAATTCTTTTTTTTTTTTCTTTTTTCTTTGTCTTGTTTTTATTAGATATTTTCTTCATTTACATGTCATATTATTTCTCCTTTCCCAGGTTTCCCTCCAAAAACCAACCAAACAAAAACAACAAGAACAAACCCCTGTTGCCTCCCCATACTTGCCACCCCACCCTCTCCCACTTATTGGCCCTGCCATTCCCCTACACTGGGGCACAGAACCTTCACAGGGCTAAGGGCCTCTCCTCCCAATGATGATCAACTTTGCAATCCTCTACTATACACATGCTGCCAGAACAATCAGTCCCACCATGTATAGTCCTTGGTTGGTGGTTGAGTTCCTGGGAGCTCTGAAGGTACTAATCAGTTTATATTGTTGTTCATCCTAAAGGGCTGCAAACACTTCAGCTCCTTTGGTCCTTTTTCTAACTCCTTCATTGGGGACCCTGTACTCAGTTCAATGGATGCCTGTGAGCCTCTATATCTTTGTTAGTCAGGTACTATCAGAGCCTCTCAGGAGATAGCTATATTAGGCTGGCTTGTCCTTCCTTCAGTCTCTGCTCCATAGTTAGTCTCTGCAACTCTTCCGTGGGTATTTTGTTCCCCTTTTTAAGAAGGAATGAAATGTCCACATTTTGGTCTTCCTCCTTCTTGAGTTTCTTGTGTTTTGTGGGTTGTTCTTCCTGTGTTCCGAACTTCTGGGCTAATAACCACTTATCAGAGAGTGCATACCATGTGTCAGAACCAGAATTTTATTTGCTCTCTGTTGGCTCATGGTTATTATAAAATATTCCAAGGAATACATGACACACATCCTGAGATTAGGCTCTGTGTGGACTCTGCTGCCTCATCCAAGTCTCCCATCCTTTCCAGTACTATGAGTACTGCTCAGTCACCAGGAGTTTAAAATACCTGAATTGTCCAATTGTTCCCCTCAGATGCCCCTCAAACACATGTGACCCACCAAGTAAGACCTGAAGGGAATGTCACCCTGAGATGCTGGGCCTTGGGCTTCTACCCAGCTGACATCACCCTGACCTGGCAGAGGGATAAGGACAACCACATCCCAGACATGGAGCTGCCAGACACCAGGCCTGCAGGGGATGGAACCTTCCAGAAGTGGGCTGCCGTGGTGGTTCCATCTGGAGAAGAGCTCAGATACACATGTCACGTGCACCATGAAGGGTTACCTGAGCCGCTCTCTCTGAAATGGGGTAAGGAGTGGATGTGAGCACACACTGTCCTGTTGGAAAACTGTGAGCTCCTTGAAACCCAGAGCAGGATCAGGGTTGAGAGCTAGGGTCAGACTCCTCACTCTTCCTTCCTTTTCATCCTCAGAGCCTCCACAACCCATCCCCATCATGGCAATTCTCATCGGCCTGCTCCTTGGAACTCTGGTGCTGGGAACTGTGGTGATTTTTCTAGTATGGAAGAAATAAAGGTAAGAGAGGGGCAGGGTCTGCATAATTGTCTTCCTACAGATCTCAAGATCAAGCTATAGACGTACCCTGCCCCATCAGAGGAAAGATGTATCCACTCAGGCACTGGGGCTTGAGTGCTGACATGAACTCTATCATAAACCATAAAATATAGACAGGTCCACTGCCCTCTTGATGGAGGTGATGGAGACCTGATTCTGATTCACCACAGACAGAGATGTCACAGACAAGGTCCCTGCTGAGAACAGACCTACAGAAAGCCACTTAGTCCTCATTCCTACAATCTTCCATTGTGTTTTCTCCTCCATCCACGGAGGTGCAGTCAAAATTCTAGAAATTTCCCTGGGGTTTGACCAGGACATTCCTCCCACTCCCACAACATTACTGCTCCCTCAGTCTCTCACTGGCTGTGTTCTTCCACAGGTGGGAAAGAGGCATCTATACTTTGGCTGCCATTAATTAAGTGGGAATTGGTTCCTGAACCCCTAGTGAAGACAGGTACCCATTGAAGGTGCTCACACATTTTCTCTATAGGCCTATGGCTGTGTGCTCCTAACAGGTCTTTTTCTATATTGTCATAGGCATGGACAGTGCCCAGAGATCTGATGCATCTCTCCCAATAGGATAGGAAGTACTCGGAGAACATATTCCTGAGCTGGGTGACTGATAGACTGGAATTGTTTTTAGTATGGATGCTGTTGAGTATGATGGTTTAACAATGACTAATCAGAATTTGTTCTTCATTATTTCTTTCTGTGTGATTATAAGAGCTTCTGACTTTCTTGCATCTGTGTCCAGGTCTCTCTCTCCTGTCATTACAACATAAGGAAGTGAGTTCAGCCCAGACCTGAGGGTGACTCCCCTCCACACTGACCTGTGTGTCTTCCCCACTCATCTCTCCTGATCCAGCAGAAACAGGCCAATGAGACCTCCATCAAAGACTGACCTTAGTTTCCAATGAGCTGTAAATTTATTCTTCCTTCTTGAACATGAGATTTTTGGGTTCTTTTGGGTTTTTTTGGTTTTTTAGGGTGAGTTGTTTTGTTTTGTTGGTGAATTCGTCCCACGGTTTACTTATTGAGTAAACCCAATCAAAGCAAGATGAGTAAAATAGTTAATCTATCTTGAGAAGTTGAAATCCATTATTTTAGTTTGTGTGTGTGTGTGTGTGTGTGTGTCTCACCTGTGTGTATAAAAAAGAGGGAGAAAAGGAGGAAAAGAGGGAGGGAGGGAGGGATAGAGGGAGGAAGAGAAAGAGAATGAGAGAAAGAGAAAGAGAGAGAGAGAGAGAGAGAGAGAGAGAGAGAGAGATTACAATTGAGAAAATGTGTACATGAGTGCAGTGCCCATTGATGTCAGAAGAAGGGTAATGAAGCCCCTGGAGCTACCATTATGGACAGTTGTGAACTGGCTTATATGAATGCTGGGAACCAAACTCAGGTCCTCTAGAACAATCCCAATGGAGCTCTTAACCATGGGCCATCTCTCCAGAACCATCTTTTAAAATCTTAATCCAACTCTCCTTTAAAAAAATTACTAAAACTTGAGAAATAAATTAAAACCTGACAGCCAAGTCTATGAGGAAATACAGCAGGAAGCTGTGAAAAACAAAGTAGGAGCAGTGATGTCCCTAGATATTGCTTAGCCCAAAGTGCAAGGCAGATCAAGCTCAGACTTAAGAGTGTGAAGAAAAGAAAAGTGGGCGGGGTTATGGATATATTATGCTCTCTGAATCTTAACTCAGAAAGATGGTTAAGCCAAACATTCCCATGGCAGTTCATTGGGACTGTCCATGACACATTGTAATGTTGGTTTCAAGCATGAAGATTCAGAGAAAGAGGGTAAAGGTTAAACACAGACCTCTGGGCATTGTCCTTGCCTATGGCAGTACAGAATAAGACCTGTTAGGAGCACACAACAATAGGGCAAGAGAGAAAATGTGTGAGCTCCTACAATGGGTACCAGTCTTCCCTCTTGCAAGGGTCTCATGATCCAACTCCCACTTAATTTCTGGCAGTCGAAGTATAGATGCTTCTTGATGGCAAGGCATCCTCAAGTGTCTGAGCCATAAGCAAAGCCTCAGAATTCTTTACTTAATGTTTATGTATATGGGTGTTGTATCTGCACATAGGTCTGTGTGCCTCATGTATGC
>NW_022196909.1:50953652-50954833 GCF_008632895.1 Mastomys coucha | reverse complement strand
TTAATAGCTGAGTAGTACTCCATTACATAAATGTACCACATTTTTCTGTATCCATTCCTCTGTTGAGACACATCTTTCGTAAGTCTCCTGTGAACAGTTTTATTTACTCTTGTAAACTGGGCACCTGTTGTGAAAACTTTCTCCTGTTGGAGGACTAAGCAATGTCTACCTCTGTTCTCATAGAATCTCAATGACAAACCAAAGATTGAATCTCTGTGAGGAATTAATAATTTTCTTGAGCTTATTTACAGAGCTTGTATGAGAAGGCTGCTGACAGTAGTATAGGTAAATCTAATGTATAGACTGGGTGGCCTCTACCATCCAGGAATGGGTTCCTTTACCCATAGCTGTGTAGATGGAATTCCCACCCTCTATATTTCCTAGCCTACATACTGTAGCCCCTCCTGAGACCCCAAGGCTATGTGTAATAAAAGCAGATGTGGTGCTGTGAATCAGAATGGCCCCCATAGGTTCATATATTTAAATGCTTAGTCACCAGGCAGTGGGACTCTTTGAAAGGATTAGAAGGATTAAGAGGCATGGTCGTGTTGGAAGAAGTGTTACTGGGGGGGGGGGGGGGTTGTTGAGGTTTCTAAAGACCATGCCAGGCTCAGTCTCTTTCTGCCTGCAGATCAGCATGTAGCTCTCAGCTGCTTCTTCAGCACCATGTGTGCCAGCATACTCTAAACCATGATAACTACTAAGCTTCTGAAACTGTAAGCAAGCCCCCAGTTAAATGATTACTTGATTTCTTGTTTAAACATTGCTGTGGTCATGTCTTTTCACAGTAACAGAACAATGACTAAGACTTCAGAATTGCATACTACTAGCTGGGAGAAGTGGCTGGATATTCAGCTGAGGAGCCAATGGCCACCTCCATCTGAGGGAATGTCAACAGTCAACAAACCCAGCCAGCTGCATGCTCGCTTGTGAGGGGGCAGCTATGCTCCTGTATATTCATGAACTCATAGACAGTTTGGCTGGGAAAGTAGTCCTGTACAACAGGGTCACTTACAGAAGCCTGGGTGAAGGTTCAATACAAAAACTGTGAATGACTCTGGGGCAGCTTCAGCACCAAAAGCCCAACTTACAGGCAGCGGCTTAGCCAGGCAAGAAGTCTCCTCTCCCGGCAACTGCTTACTGCTTTTATAAACAGAGAAAGGGGCTACTGAAGCCTATGT
>NW_022196909.1:50953019-50953641 GCF_008632895.1 Mastomys coucha | reverse complement strand
TAACAAAATTAAACCAATTTAATTATTAAATACATTTTATACTGTGGAGAGCCAGAATACAACACTGACAGAAGTGTGTGTAGCTAAGGTCAAAAAGTACTGTGTACAGCCAAGAAGAACCCTTATCTGTTTATTCTGTAGAGGAACTTTCTCAAGAAAAGCTCTGTTTGCTGAAGAGCTTATAAGTAGGAGCTGCAGAAATAAACTTTGAGCCTTGATCAGAATACTGTCTTAGCTTCATACTTCTTTTAACCTCTCCCCCACTTTCTCATTTGCAAACCTCCTCTCAGGTGAGCTTTGCTCAACAATAAACCACTGGGGTACAGGTGGCACCCAAACAGGGAACTAAAAATGGAGGACTCACTGAGAAATATTGCTTTGGTAGGAGTGCTCCCCAGAACAAATTGAAAGTAAAAGACAAGTCCAAGTACAGGGAAGTACCTATATCAGCAGATCAATGGACTATTAAGGACTGTACTCAGAGGGAGAGAGTTGGACTGGGATGGTACTTACCAAACACAGACTCACCTACGCTAATAGCAGCAAAATGGGGAAGGACAGTACAAAGAAATGGTTCCTTTATTGCCTGAAAGAGCTGTTCCAAGCAAGAGGAGCAGGGTTT
>NW_022196909.1:50949433-50952002 GCF_008632895.1 Mastomys coucha | reverse complement strand
GAACTCACTCTGTAGATCAGGCTGGCCTCAAACTCAGAAATACTCCTGCCTTTGTCTCCCATGTGCTGAGATCAATGGCATGTGCCACTATTGCCCAGATTTAAGATACTTGTCCTGGAGCAAGCATCTACTTCAGTTGTGTCTGCATGTCAGGCCTAAAAAACCTGATCACCAACCTGAGGCATACACTTCTCAGAGAGCCAGTATCCTGAGTATTCAGTCGCTGACATCTCCTAGCTCTGATGTGTTACAGATTGGTCTCTGCTAAATTCTGTGGAGAGATCTGTGTTTATGTTTTTAACTCAGGCATATAGGTGCCCTAAGAAATATTTTTATAGCTAAAACTGAGATTTAACATTGTTTCCTGGCCTCCACAGTGTTTCAATGATCCTAATTGATTTTCTAACTGTTATTAGCTTAGAATTTTTACAAGGGAAGCTGCCTTATCAGACTGTCACCAGAATTAGCAATAAAGGTCAGGCATTACTGTCTAATGATTCCCACAAGGAAGCTGCCTTATTAGACAGGAAGTCTCCAGGGTTAGAGATAGTAATCAGACGCTATTGCTAACTGTAAACATAGTTAGAACTCTAAGAGCAGTGCCACACATAGCAGAATTGCTTTACAAACTAGAGAGTTGTTGAAAAGTTTCCTGAATGAATGTTTTTTTTTTTTTTTTTTTTACAAACCAAACCATTCCCAGGAGCTGCTAGAATGGGATCTCCTAGTACTTACCTGCTTCAGACCAAGATAATGTGCTTAGGACTGCCAAGATAGCACATTGGGGAAGAGCACTATTGCTCTTCCAAAGGAATCATATATACCTGGATGTTTGATCTTACTAATTTTGATTTAAGCATTACTTGCCTACGTGATCCCTGAAATTCGCCCTGTTTCTGTATACTATATAAACCTGATTTTCACTTTGTGCAAATACACTCAGATACCACACTTCTTGGTGTCATCTCTGTTTGTCACTTGCTGAATTCTTTTCCCACTAGGCGAGAACTCTTAACACCCCACTGACCAAGGGGTCCCCGAAGCAACCAAAGCCACAGCAGATACTTCTAAATTGGGATCTTATTTTATGTAATTCTTTTCCTAGAAAATAGACTTATAAAAGATAGGGCTTACAACAATGTCTCTTTAATGAGGTATTAAAAGTTGCACTGTCATGTATTCATATGTAAGAACTGGCAGCCGCACTTTGTAATGTGAAAATAATGGACTTGGTATTGATTTGTAGAGAGAATTGATTATTTACACTATTAAAAACTGGGTTTCACATGACAATGTGTCTCAAAAAATGTCATATGTTCTCTCAGAATGTCATGTGCTCCCCTAGGATGTCAAGTTACCCCCAGAGTATCATGTGCTCCTCTTGATGTTATGTGCCCTTTCAGGATGTATTGTAAACCACAGGAAGTCCTATATTCTGCACAAGGAAGTCATATGTCTCTAAAGAATGTCAGGCATTTCCCCAGGAGGCAATATGTCCCCCAGGAGGTCCTATGATCTTACACAATAATATGTGCTCCTGAGGATGTCATGTGCCCACCCCCAATGATGCTATATACAATCCAAGAGGACATTCTTACCCCTCTCCTCTTTTTATGTTACTAATATAGCAATCTCCACTTTAAACGACTACTTGGAAAATATAATAAGTGCAGGGGATCACTATTTTTTCCAACAGAGAGTACAATATCACAATTCCAACAAGGAACATTCTCAAGTCACAGAACACATAGCCATTGACTGAGAAAGATGAGAAGACAAAACACACAGATATTATCTTGAGAAAGTGAGGTGCATTCTTGAGAGTACTGTGATGGGCGTAAATCCAGTTTTCCCCCAAAGGGGAGTTTTATCAAGGAGGTGTTTCAATAAAAGCCTTTGCTCTTGTATATGATCTTTAAAATGTTGGGGATTAGTTGTTGATCCCAGAAAAGATTCAAAACCAATATCCTTTTCAATATTTAGGATATCAGTTATATGCTAAACAAACTGTGGCCCAGAGAATTCAAATAAAAAAAGATAGGGTACTAGATCCACAGCCACTCACTCCACACCCAGAGGCAGCATCACTCCCAGGTGCTCTGACACCCCCAGGATAAGTGTTGAGGAAGTCCCAACATCTGTCCCAACACCGGGAGTAACTGGGACCAGTGGGTCTAGGCACACAGTAATTCCACCGGCCCAGTAGTTCTGGTTCCTTCTGGTCTGTCAGGGCTAGTGTCCTGAGAAGACCTTGGGTGAAAGCTCTGCAACCAGTCCCACAACACCCAGAGGAAAATGGTGCACTCTGAAGTACTCTAACAAGCCCAGGATCACAGGATCCCAGAATCACAGAATCACAGAGACAGCTTGATTCTGAGGAGTCCTGACACAGGAAGGACAGGCTCCTGTCAGATTTAGAAAGGGCAGGTAGCACTAGAGTTAACCAGATGTCGGGGGAGCAAGCGTAAGAAAATAAACACAAACCAAGGTCACTTGACATCATCAGATCCCAATTCTCCCACCATAGCAAGTCCTGGACATACCATTACACCGGAAATGCAAGATTCAG
>NW_022196909.1:50937366-50948829 GCF_008632895.1 Mastomys coucha | reverse complement strand
CAAATGCACTAAACAAAGAAAGAATTTTAAAAGCAGTAAGGGAAAAAAGGTCAAGTAACATATAAAGGTAGGCCTATCAGAATTACACCAGACTTCTCAGCAGAGACTATCAAAGCTAGAATATCCTGGGCAGATGTCATACAGACCCTACAAGAACACAAATGCCAGCCCAGACTACTATACCCAACAAAACTCTCAATTACCTTAGATGGAGAAAACAAGATATTCCATGACAAAACAAAATTTATACAATATCTTTCCACAACTCCAACCCTACAAAGGATAGTAGATGGAAAACACCAACATAAGGAGCAAAACTACACCCTAGAAGAAGAAAGAAAGTAATTTTTCAACAAATCTACCCAAATCTAATTACATGCACAGTGAGAAATATTATCAATAATATTTCCATGGTGTTTGTAGAACATGATTTTAATATTTTCAAATGTTAATATTCAACAAAACAGAATAATTATCTTAAGATATATTTAATTTAAATTTATTTATCCATTTCATAATATAAAAAATGTTACAATACACCATATAAACAGAATTGCATCCTTTCGGCTCTTTTTCACATCAATGTTACCATTTAGTGTGTTGTTTCTATTTCAATTTTGCAAATACAGTATCAGATTTCTCTTAACACCTCAGTCTTCCTAATTGCTTGAGATCCTTTCAGTGATATCTGAACATATTGAGAGATCTTCTCTCAATATGACATGTGTTCATCTGCTCCAGGACAGTTGGCAGCTTATCTTTTACTGTTAGCAATTAACTCTCATTAAGAGTAAAAATCCAACCCTACAAAGGATAATAGATGGAAAACCTCAACATAAGGAGCAAAACTACACCCTAGAAGAAGCAAGAAAGTAACCTTTCAACAAACCCACACAAACAGAATGGTGCCTCTATCATGGCATCATGGTACATGTGCTCAGATATCCAGCCATTTGGCAGAATGTAGATTAAAATAAATGGGTTATTCTAAGTTTTGATCTATTCAGGGAACAGCGTAGCTATATAGCCAAGGTATGTGTAAATCTATTTTGACTCTGAGTTTTATTTCTGGGAGCCTAGTGTCTGGGAGGAAGAACTAGGACCTAACTTCCACAGATAAGGGTCATGGAGCCTTCCAAGTGGAAGGCTGAAACAAACAAACTGATAAGCCCAAAATTAATGTTAAATGTATTCCTAGATACAGTGTTGCTATGTAGATGACACAGTGCCCTTTGTCAATGAAAATAGTTGTGTTCTTTCTGTGGCACCCTTCTTTTTTGGATGACCATAGTTACCACCCCTCAACAAAGAAGCAAAATGAGACCAACAAAGGGAATAACAACTGGCACAATGCAGAGATCAACAGATCATGGGGAAGTCAGTTCCCACTGATATATCAACATTACAGCTCCTGCATCTATGCTGCTGGAAAGAAGGAATGGAAAGATTAAAAAAGCCAGAACAGAAGTAGGCCCAGTGTGAAACAATCTCTCCTAGAAATAGCTACATAAGCAAGACAGGAGCAACAGTAACAAAACATGATAAAGTCAAAGAAAGATTTTCTGTGGGGCCTCACCCCTAGACGAAGAATTGCAGGCAACTGATGACTGCTGAGCTAGAATTAGCCTCTCCAGGGATGAGCCTCTTATAGGCTGGCCAGTGGAAAGTGGTCAGACCTGAAACTATAGTAACACAAACAAGAAAATCAGACACAGCATGTTGCATTGATATACCTGTGTGTGTAAACACAGGCACGCATACATTGTTACCTACACAGATATAGCTAACAATGATGATAAAAGAAAAAGAAGCTGTTAATGAGGGCTGCTGAGATGGCTCAGAGGTTAAGAACACTGACTGCTCTTCTGTAGGTCATGAGTTCAATTTCCAGCAACCACATGGTTGCTCACAACCATCTGTAATGAAAAACAAATAACGAACAATCTCTCCTAGAAATAGCTACATAAGCAAGACAGGAGCAACAGTAACAAAACATGATAAACATGAAAACATGATGGGATGGAGCGAGTAGGGCCAGAGCAAAAGGGAGAAAGGGAATGGGGAGGAAAAAAGGGAATTAAAAAAGTGAAGCTATTAAGGGGAAGAACTTGAAAGGAAGGGATAGATGTAATTCTACTTCTATCCAAATATATCTAAGAAATAAGCTGGGATCGGTGGCCTGTTTTAAAAACAAAATAGCTATTGTAACAATGTGAACGGAAGACTTTTACAGTCACTGTATGGAGGGTTAAAAAGGTGTCAGGTGGGGATGGGGAGCTGGCTCAGCTGAAGAGCACTGGCTGATCTTCCAGAGAACTGTGGTCTAATTCCCAGCACCTACACTGTGCCACACAGCTTAGTGGGAATCTCTGGACAAAGCACACCAACACCAGAGTCCAAAACCAGGCTAGCTCCTGAAAGGCTGTTTCTGGTTTGCATTCTCATTTTATACTCATTATATAAGACCAAAAGTTGGGGCTAAAAAGCAATTTTACAGTTTGAGAAACAGCACTAAGGGCAATGAGGCATTGTTTCAGCTACTTCTCCAGGTCATTCTGTTCCAGGTAGAAAGTGAGGTTAAGCTAAGAACTGAGTAACACTTGGTGCTTTACATAAACTATTAAATAACTCAATCAGTCAGTACCTTAGTTTAACACATCAGTCTGTAACTCCAGTTCCAGGATGTGTGTTGCCACCTTCTGGTCTCCACTGGTACTGCATGCATGTGGCACACTGGCAAACATGCAGGCAAAATATCCATACATGCAAAATAAAAGCAAAAAATGTAAAAGGTGTTAGGCACTTAATGAGGGATCAGGCATATACTGGGGTCTCAACAGAAGACAGGTATTTAATTCATCTTATGAGTTATAGAATGAAAGAAAGAGTTATGGTACAAATATCATATAAGTTTAAAACACAGGCAGCAGGGGAGGGGAGAGCTGAGATGTAGCTCAGTTAGTATAGTGCTCTGTCCAACACACAGAAAGCCCTGGGTTTGATCTCCAGATAGCATAAGCCAGATGTGGTTTCAGGCTCCACTGAACTTGTCTCATTTTAACAAAACAAGGTCATTGGACCTGGGGTGATATCTCAGTGAATAAGAGCACCTGTTGCTCTTCCAGATTTGTCATGACAACCAGAGAAATTCCTAAAGAATGGTTTGTCATCCTAGATCCTAGTGTATAGATCTGCAACTAATCTTGAATAATGTGTGAATGAAAAATGTACCTTGGGAGATTAATAGTGAATTTTGAGCTAACTTATTCTGACACTGGAAATTGAACATCAGAAAAATAATTGCGTTCAGAAAAATTGGTTATGTTTCTTGATGGTACAACAAAATATATGACAAGAAAAACCTAAGATAAAGGCTTATTTTGGCTCACATTTAGAAAGAAAAGTCTGTCAGGGAGGGAAGACAAGACGATATGGTGTAGGTTTAAATTTTTCTCAACCTCACTTTTAATAATATTTCGTAAATGCTTTAACCTCCTTTCTAGCTCACCACCCATCTGAGGTAGTGAGAAAGGAAGGTTATTAGGATTCACGCAAAGCGAACCTGTTTAGAAATTGTTCTTTGGAGCAAATCCCATCTGTGTTGTCAGAGAAGCAGTTCAGTTCACAAGTCAGCAACAGCAGCTCGATACACTTGCAAATACTTCAGCCATCTACCAGCCAGCAGTTCAGTTCGGTAGAGTCTGGATACCAAACACGAATCAGCAGTGGTGACACAACCTTGCAAGAACAGCCAGGACTCAGCCAAATTGACACGAGTCAGCAGGAGAGATTAGGACAACCAGGAACACTACAAGTTCTCAACAAATCGAAGATCAAGAAGTGTTGCAACGCTTGTTCTACAGGCAAGTCCCTCTCACAGTCCGTTGAGTGCTATTTATACTCCCTCCAACCGTCACTTCTCTTGCCTCAGCCCATGAGTGTGCCTTAGCAAAACTCCACATGAGTCTGTATCCGCTGACAGCACTCTGCCAATCAGCCAGAATCTGAGGAAGCAGCAAGAAGCTGCAGGCACACCACCAGGAATTGTTGGTGCATTTCTCTCTATGGACTCCAGACAAAAGGAGCCAACCACGCAAATAAGATGGATCGGTACATATATGTAATGAGTGAAGAATCCTTCATTACGAGTCTGTTCACGGGTTTGCTCTAGCAAAACACCCTTTCACCTGTATTTCCTTCAGCAAAATGTTCCTTCATGTGTCTGCTTTAGCAAAATATCCTTTTACCAGTATCCACTTCAGGAAAGCATTCCTTCATGTGTTTACCCCACCAAGACATCATTTGCCAACACATCTGACTTTCCAAAGAATCTCTAAGAATCCACTTCAATATAGCATCTCTGTGGCAGCAGGATGTGAGGCTGCTGGCTCTGGTCTCAGCCAATCAGGACACTGAGAACCAGGAATGCAGTGCTCACCTGGCTTTTTCTTCCCCATCCCCCAACTGCCCCGCCCTCTTGTATTTAGTCTATGGCTGGCTACAGTCTAGGATTATAGCGCCACCTTCTGTTAGTTAAACCTCTCTGAAAATGCCTTTGAAAGCATGCCCAAAGGTTTGTCTCTTAGACGACCCTAAATCCATTCACATTGGCAATAAAGTTTAATTATTGTAGTTAGTCTATGAGAAACAAGAGAAGCTGTGGTTTTAATTTTTTTTCCTTGCTAAAGAGAGAATAACAAGGACCTCAAGGGAGGACTTCTGCTATGGTAGAGTCCAACCAAAACCTGTTCACAGCATGCCCCTGCAGAGAGAAATCTCAGAAGGGCATCTGGGAAAGCTGTTGTTCCTTGGTGTTGCTGTGTACTGCAGACACAGGGTGCTGTAGCTGGTTCTGGTGCTATGGGAGCAGATACTGGAGGCTCACTTGGCAGGCACCTGGCAAGGAGCCTACAAGTCACAGAAAGCCCATGCTTTTCCTTCGTGGCCAAGCTTCAGGGTCTTCAGCCAAAGAACGTATCACTAAGGGCTCGGGTCCATTTTTGTAGTTGAGATGCAGTATAAGTAACTTCTCACACAATAGGAGCAATACCTAAGCCTTCTAGCAAACTAAAGATCAGATAAGTATGATGGGATCGCCCATGAAGCACTTTGGCTCTTTTTTTTTTTTTTGCTTTGTAATCAGTATATTAAAGAGACATTAACAAATTTCAAGGCTTGTTTAAATTCTGACACCCAGACTTATGATGACATGAACATATTGTGACATTAAATGTACAATTAAGATCATTCATCACAATCTGCTACCATACAAATGGTAAATTATGAATACAATGGAACCTAAATCAAATGGTTTAAATCAGCTAGCATCATGCATTAGGAACACATTGTACATGCAAGTTACTTTTCACTTTGTGGGAGTTAAGGAACAAGGGTTTTTTAATGCTGAGGTGAATTAGAAGAACCCACCTCTCTCTGGATGTAGGGTAGGGGTTGAACACAGAAGGCACTGCTAAACTCTGAAGTAGCTATTAATATTAATATTAATGAGTTCTATACACTTATATTGTGAGCACTCTTTCACACATTCCTATTCCTGGAGTGATCAAGACACTGGGAGTGGGAAAATCTGACTCCCTGTTCAGCAGAGATTGGACTCTCCTTAGCTGTGGGAGGCACCTGGAGGAAAGCCGCTATTCTAGTTGATGTGATAAGAGTTTAACAAAAAAAGCAACTTAGACATGCCCGCATGTAAGGAAATGTTTTCAAACAGAGAAGGGGTGGGAAGGATGTAAGAGACAGGGGGATTGCTGTGATAGAGTGTCTCTTAGGAATATCTGAAGAAGCTATATCCATAAAGCCCTACCAACATGTCTGCCCAAATGTGAGCTGAATGAGACAACTCCAATATTCATGGCAAAGTGAACAAAGAAAAATCCAGGAGGCCTCAGCCCTCCACAAAGAACAACAGGCATCTAAGGAAATGTGGAAGTGGGAGAAATAGTCTTCCACAGAGAAGAGCATTGAGTGGTTATCCAATACCTCATGGTCAAGTTGAAAACATATATACAAATACTGTTATATAGACTGAGCAGGTTATATAGAGGAGTGTGTGTGTGTGTGTGTGTGTGTGTGTGTGTGTGCATTGTATGTGTTGTGGAGCATGCACACACACATGGAGCAGGCACATAATAACAGTTAATAAAAAAAAAGAAGCCATCCATTTGGGAAAGAAGAGGAGTTGTGTATAGAATACAGAAAAGGGAAAGGAGAAGTGTAATTAATTATATTATAATCTCGAGAGTAAAAAGAAAAACTAAAAATTTTTAAAAAGCAACTTAAGGGATAAAGTGGGCTATTTCAACATAAAATTCTAGGTCTCCCTCCATCATTGCTAGGAAGTCAAAGAAGGATCGTCAAATGGCTAGTAAACCAAGAAGAGACAATCCAGCCTGGGAAATGGATAGGCTAACTACAGATCTTCACCTCTACCCGAGTCCCAAATCCAATTCCCCAGTCCACAGTTAACTACCTGCTGTGACTCCCCTTTTGGCCTGCCCCTTTCTTTAGTGGATCTACTCCAAACTGCTTTCTCTCCCACTCATGGCTTATCCCCGTGCTAAGAGGCAGTCCCTGAGAATGTGGAGGCCACTTTGGCCAGGGAAGCAGGTAGGTGAACTTCAGATCTCTACCTCTCCTCCTTTACTCCAAGACTGACCCACCATTCTCATCTCGAACTCTGTAGCAGACCTTCTTCTCTGTGGCCTCTCCTCACTCTCTACAACCATGACCAGGGAGAAGCAGATCCCAGTGGAACACCCTACTTTCCTCCCTCCTGTCACCCTCCTAGCCCTTCCTTATTCCTAAATGTCAGCTCTCAATACCTAGAAATACATTTTACCTGAATCCCCAGTGCCTACATCTATCAGGATCTCAGAAATATTTCCTACTAGGCAATACACAGTCACTACAGTCTCACATGAAACAGAAATATTAACAAAACAAAACAAAAAAAATAAACACAAAACAAAGACCAGATATCGGTACCTAAAATACAACTTTTCCAAACCCAGATACCTGTATGCCAGCATAAAGACAAAACAATAACAGCCAGGGTGATGTGAATTCAACAGAGCCCAACAATTCCAGCACAGCAGACACTAAGTTTTACAACACAGCTAAAGTGTGTGCACTTGAATACACACAAACACACACAAGATCTTAAGATAGCCTTTGTTAATAGGATAGAGGTCCTTAAAATAAAATTAATTTTTAAAATCCCTTAAAGAGATATATGAAAGCACAAATGGTGGAAGGAAATGAATAAAAGAGTTCAAGACCTGAAAGTAGAAACAGAATCAATAAAGGAACCCCAAAATGAGGGAAATATGGAAATAATAGTTTAGTAATTCTAACAGGAACCTCAGAGGCAAGGTTCACCAACAGAAGAGCAAGAATGGAAGAGGGAATAAAGAGGTTTCCACAAAATCATAGAGAGAATAAATCCTTCAGTAAGGAAAACATTAAATCTGAAAATATCCTGGCAGAAAACATTCAGGTAATACAGGATACTGTGAAAAGACAAATCTAAGAATAATAGAGATAAAAGAAGGGGAAGAAAAAAAAAAGAAGGGGAAGAAACACAGGTCGAGCTGGAAGGTCGTGGCTCACACCTTTAGGTCCAGTGATAAGGAGGCAGAGGCAATAACAGACCAGCATGTCCTACACTGTGAGTTCCAGGACAGCCAGGGATACACAGAGGAACTGTGTCTTGAAAAACCCACAGGTAGACAAGGAAAGAAAACACAGGTCAAAGTCACAGAAAATATTTCCAACAAAATCATACAAGAAAAAATTCGGAACCTAAAGAAGGTGATGCATATAACGGTGCAAAAAGCATACTGAACACCAAATAGACTGGGCTAGAAAAGGAAGTCGCTTTGGCACATAATAATCAAAACACTAAACATAACAGAAAAAGAAAACTATTAAAAGTAGGATGGGGCTGGACGGTGGTGGCACACACCTTTAATCCCAGCACTTGGGAGGCAGAGGCAGGCAGATTTCTGAGTTTGAGGCCAGCCTGATCTACAGAGTGAGTTCCAGGACAGCCAAGGCTATACAGAAAAACCCTGTCTTGGAAAAAAAGAAAGAAAGAAAGAAAGAGAGAGAGAGAGAGAGAGAGAGAGAGAGAGAGAGAGAGAGAGAGAGAAAGGAAAGGAAAAGAAAAGGTATCAATCAAGTACCAATCACAGTATTTAGAAAAATGAAAAACATTCCAAAGAAAAAGAAAAGGATTTCATGATAGAACCAAAGTTAAGCAGTATCTAGCTACAAATACACCTCTAAAGAAAGTAATAGAAGGGAAACTTGAACCAGAAAAAAAAAATTAACCACACCTAAGAAAAAAATAATCTACACAGAAGAAATAAATAACTACACACAATAAATAAATAATGGCCAATCAGAAAATCAATAGAGGGGAAACACACACACCACCACCAACAACAACAATCACAACCACCAACAACAAAATAACAGGAATCAAAAACACTGTTCGTTATCTCTCAATATCAATGGTCTCAATTCCCCCATAAAAAGACACAAACTAACAATACGGATATAAAAACAGTATCCATGCTTCTGCTGCATCCACGAAAAAGAAACACAACTTGACATCAAGGATAAACATCAGGGTAAATAGACCTAAGAAGAAAGCTGGTATAGCCATTCTAATATCTGACAAAGTAGACTTCAAGACAAAACTAATCAAAAGGGATACATACTCATCAAATGAAAAGTCCACCTAGAGGACACTGCAATGCTTGACATGTATGCCCCAAATATACGGGCACTCAAGTTCATAAAAGAACACTAGTACAGCTTAAATCATGTATTGTTCCACACACTGATAGTGAGAGACTTCGCTACTTGACTCTCACCACCAGACAGGTCATCCAGACTAAAACTAAGCAGAGAAATGCTGGAGCTAACTGGTATTATAAATCAAATGGACCTAACATATTAAGAATCAAGAAGTCATCTGTTTGTCTGTATAGCATCACTACGAGACAGTACATCATTGTAGATCTGCAGAGATCTTCTCAAAAGGGATAGGCTAATACCTAGTGATTCTTACATATGTTTAATAACAGCAAAGCGTATTAATAGCTGGAACATTCCCTAAAATAAATTCTCTTCTCCTCTCTGCCTTTGGATGAAGATATAGAACTCTCGGCTCCTCCAGGCCCACATCTACCTGGACGCTGTTATGCTCACACCTTGATAGTAATGGACTGAAACACTAAACCTGTAAGCCAGCCCCAATTAAATGTTGTCCTTTATAAGAGTTGCCTTGGTCATGGTGTCTCTCCACAACAGTAAAACCCTAACTAAGATAATGGGAGAAAGAAGAACCTACAAAGTACCAAACACCAGCTACACACACCAAACCTGATAAAAAAGAAAGAGGGGAATAGCTTTGAATGTATTAGCATAAGAGATGGCTTTCTAAACAGAACACCAATAGCACTGGCACTAAGATCAGCAATTAATAAATGGGACCTCGGGCTGTTGAGATGGCTCAGCAGGTAAGACAGAGAACAGAACAATATACTGAGTGGACTGAAGTGCTAGTTACAATCATTTATGAACTGCTACAGTAAGTACAGAACTTCTGGGAGCCTCAGACACAATGGTAATTCAAACCTATTTGCCTTTTCCTGCATATACTTCAGAAGGCACTCAAAAGAAAGATAGGGACAGAGCAGATGACCAGAGAAAATTCTCAAGACTAAAAGCGGAGGGGACAGTCCTTATAACAGAAAGGTATACAATGGGAAAGACCACACTGGAAAATTTTTAAGGGACAGTGGTAAAAGACTAGCTTCAAGCTACCTTATGTTTGAAATAAGGTGTTTATTAACTATAACTGCTGCTGCTGTTTATAATTCCTAATGGGCAAATATGGTAAAATGAAGTGGAAGAAAAATTAATATTATCAAGTTTACTCTTAAAATCACTAGTTACCATGAAAGCAGAGCAAAAACAACAAAACAACAGAACAAAAACCAGTAAAGATAATTTTCGCTGTATTTGACATTTGTGGTCCTACCTCTTTAACCTCAGACACTGCTTATTTTAAACTGACATTAAAATGGTTTTGGACTCTTAAGTATGAGGCGTTAGACATGCATCTTAGTTGTAGTAGCCAATACCTGTAATTCGAGTACTGAGGTGAAGCAGAAGGATTGAGCTGCCCAGTGAGCTCAAGTTCAGCCTAGACTACACAAAATTCTCTCTCAAAGAAGCCAAAACTGCACTGTGCTTGTGAAAAGCTAAAACCGAAGAGATTGCACTTCCTCTGAAAGGGGCACACATTCAAACAAATGCAAACAGATGCATGCCGACTGCTGCAGAAAGTAGGAAGAATGCTCTGTAGTGCCTCCCTCTGAAATTAAAACCTTGAAGGGGCAAACATTCAAGCACACACAAATACGAGGCATGCTGACTATTGCAGGAAGTAGGTAGAGTGTTGTTCAGTGTCTTCCACCAAGATTAAAACCTTGCATCATGGAGGGAAACTTCCTAAGACAAGAAGCTTATAGAGATGTAAAACCACAGGATGTTTGAAGAGAAGTGAAGAGCTACAGGGAAGCACCTTAAGACACAAAGTAAACAACTAATGACAGCTTCGGGAAGTAAAAAGTCTCTTCCTCAAGAGCACACTCAACAGCAGACATTGCTGAGAGCCACTCTCAGACGAGCCCAGCAGATGATGATGACTGGAAGAAATAAGAACAAGCTGCCTGAAAGATGTGCACACTAACTGGAAAAACACCCTCAACCTGTTGATCTGTGCAGTGCTCCAGGTCTCCAGCTATGTGTGTTGTCAACTACAATGGGGTGGACTCTGGTGGCACAGTGTCTTTGAGTTATTTCTGCTCCTGTAAGTAACTCCTCACCCATATTCTTCGAAATAACCCCAGTAAAACTGGGGCTTCACCACATCAGACTTAAGTGGTACTCATACCTTGGTCTATGTCAGTTCATTGAGGTGGGCAGACATGTGTTTATCTCCTCAGAAAAGGCCTGACTCACAACAGAGGGGCAAGCTACCTATGCAACCAGTAGTATGAATATGCATCCTAGCAGTAACTCCTCCTGTCCATTATATCTGTACCATCAGACATTCCCTCCACATCAACTTCCACAAAAATCTTCATCATCACAGATTTACAACATTCAAAAAACCAGCAAGTGTTAGCATTTTGTCTAGGCTCTGCCCCCATTACCTCTCTTGCCTTCTTGCTCTCACTCTGTCCTATCCCATCCCTTCCTCCTCTCTACCCATTTCCCACCCCACCCCTCTCTCCACATGCTCATGGCCGGCCTCTACTTCTTTCTTCTCTCCTCTCCTCTCCCCACCCCCCATCCCGCCTTTCTCCATCTCTACTTCTCTCTCAACTCCCCTCCCCATGCCTTAAATAAACCCTATTCTATACT
>NW_022196909.1:50934199-50937355 GCF_008632895.1 Mastomys coucha | reverse complement strand
TGCACTGTGCTTGTGAAAAGCTAAAACCGAAGAGATCGCACTTCCTCTGAAAGGGGCACACATTCAAATGAACGCAAACAGATGCATGCGGACTGCTGCAGAAAGTAAGCAGAATGCTCTGTAGTGGCTCCCTGAGATTAAAACCTTGAAGGGGCACACATTCAAGCACACACAAATACAAGGCATGCTGACTGCTGCAGAAAGTAGGTAGAGTGTTATGCAGTGTCTTCCACCAAGATTAAAACCTTGTATCATGGAGGGAAACTTCCTAAGACAAGAAGTTTACAGAGATGTAAAACCACAGGATGTTTGAAGAGAAGTGAAGAGCTACAGAGAAGCACCTTAAGACACAAAGTAAACAACTAATGACAGCTTCGTGAAGTTAAAAATCTCTTCCTCAAGAGTACACTCAACAGCAGACATTGCTGAGAGCCACTCTCAGACGGGCCCAGCAGATGATGATGACTGGAAGAAATAAGAACATGCTGCCTGAAAGATGTGCACACTAACTGGAAAAACACCCTCAACCTGTTGATCTGTGCAGTGCTCCAGGTCTCCAGCTATGTGTGTTGTCAACTACAATGGGGTGGACTCTGGTGGCACGGTGTCTTTGAGTTATTTCTGCTCCTGTAAGTAACTCCTCACCCATATTCCTCGAAATAACCCCAGTAAAACTGGGGCTTCACCACATCAGACTTAAGTGGTACTCATACCTTGGTCTATGTCAGTTCGTTGAGGTGGGCAGACATGTGTTTATCTCCTCAGAAAAGGTCTGTCTCACAACAGAGGGGCAAGCTACCTATGCAACCAGTAGTATGAATATGCATCCTAGCAGTAACTCCTCCTGTCCATTACATCTGTACCATCAGACATTCCCTCCACATCAACTTCCACAAAAATCTTCATCATCACAGATTTACAACACTCCCAAAACCAACAAGTGTTAGCATTTTGTCTAGGCTCTGCCCCCGTTACCTCTCTTGCCTTCTTGCTCTCACTCTGTCCTATCCCATCCCTTCCCCCTCTCTCCCCATTTCCCACCCCACCCCTCTCTCCACGTGCTCATGGCCGGCCTCTACTTCTTTCTTCTCTCCTCTCCTCTCCCCACCCCCCATCCGGCCTTTCTCCATCTCTACTTCTCTCTCAACTCCCCTCCCCATGCCTTAAATAAACCCTATTCTATACTATACCGTTCTGTGGCTGGTCCCTCAGGGGGAAGGGATACCTCAGCATGGGCCCACAGAGGCACCCCTTCCCCCACACCTGACTATACATCCACCAAACATATTCCTCTCTTCTTATCTTTGTATAAGACACAACAAGGAGGCCATAGTGCAAGCCTGGAGTCCACAAGCTCCATCTGCTCTCCCAGGGAAACTTAAGCCAAAGTCTTCAAAGAGAAAGCAGGCTTTGGTTCCCACCCAGTGTCTCCTGAGAGCTGGATTTGGTCCTCCCGGCATCCTAGATGCAGAGGACAGATGCATGTGCAGCAGAGCGCCGAACTAGACTGGTTTTCCACACTCCAGCTCCAGCCAGAGAAAGCATTTCGTCAATGTCAGCTGTGGTGGCTATTCCTGGTTGTCAACCTGACTATCTGGAAGGAACTACAATCCAGAATTGGAGGACACACCTGTAAATCCAGATCTTGAGGCTGGAAGACACAAGTTTCTGATCTGGATCTTGACATGGAGATCTTGAGGTACAGTGGCCAGGAAGTTTAGGACCAGGCAGAGCAGCACAGGACTTCAGTCCCAAGAGACTGAGGCAAGGCGATCTCAGAGATCAAGGTCAGCTTGGGACAAAGCAAGTCCCAGATCCAGGCAAGGTGGTGGTACACACCTTAATCTGGGCCACGCCTTCCGCTGGAAATCTACATAAGAACTTAGGAAGAAGGCAGACTCTCTTCCTCACCTGCTTGCACTTTGCTGCCGTTACATCTTTTGGAACCTGCTTCTACAGAAGACCAGCTGAAACAACTTAATTTCGTGGGACTGAGCAACGACTAGCATTCTTGGAATTCCCGCCCACAGCCGCCCATGGTTGAGTTAGTCGGACAACAGCCTGTAAGTCATCACATTTAATTCTCCAGAGAGAAACGTTCACTAAGTTCTGTAGCTCTAGAGAACCCCTGACTAATACGCCACCCAACCGGAGGAGAGGATAAGGCGCACCTCGGCCCGCAGCCAGGATAACTCACCTACCACCGGCTTGACGGTTAAAAATGCTTAAACCTCAGCCAGTCGGAAATGACGTGCCACCTGCCAGCATAGGCTCGCAGGTCAGCCACGTAATACACCGCCGCCTTACACACCAACCCTCCCCCAGAATTGACCCAGAGGCCGGAAAAGTGCGGCTCAGAGCCCACAAACCCGTAGCCGCCCAGGCCTCTGCGGTTCTCAGACCCCACCGAGGACCGGCTTGAGCCTCTGCCGGGCTCGCCGACCGGGCAGCTCCGCCCGCCGCGGCGCGCTGCCGGCCATGGGTCTCGGCGTCTCCCCCACGCGCATGCGCGGCCCTCCGTCTCCCGGGGACCGCTCCGGTCACCGGGGCGCCAGCACCTCAGCCACCTGCCGCGGCGGGTTCCCTCTCGCCGGGTCCCGGCCGCGCGGGGCCCTCGCCTCCGGCTCTCCGCCGCCGCCGCCCGGCCGCAGGCCCCCCGACTAGGTCCGGGGCGCCGGTCTTCCATAGCCGCAGCGCGGCTTCCGCTTCCGGCGAGTATTGTGTGTCGCGCCGCGGGGCGGGGGTGAGGGGAGGAGGAAGGAGGGAGGCAGTGCTCCGGCGGCTCCGCGCCCGGCACTCCGGGACCCGGAGCCGGGAAGGTAGGTGCTGCGCCGCCGCCACCAGGGTCCCGCAGCCGGCTCCGGCCCGCCGGCTCCTCCCGCCGCGGCCCTACGCCCGGCGAGCGCGTCAGCCGCCCGGCGCGCAACCACAGCTGCCTCCGCCCGCCTCGGGCCCGGAGGACGTTTGCCGCCCCGGCGACGTCAGCGCGTCCGGCGTTGCTTGGCTACCCCGCCGTTCCCCCGTCCCGCTGCCTTTGGTCTCCCCGGGTGAAACTGACGCAGGCACCGCGGGTCTGGGCTGCGACATGGCAGCGGGCATCCCACCTTCACGTCACACCTCTCCCTCACTTTGACACGCGTTCGTTCCCCCACCCCC
>NW_022196909.1:50933685-50934188 GCF_008632895.1 Mastomys coucha | reverse complement strand
CACTTTGACACGCGTTCGTTCCCCCTCCCTCCACCCTCTGCCAACCACGACGTCTTCCCCCCTCTCACTCTGGTCCTCATGCTCCCGATGTGGCAGGAGAAGATGGAGACCGGGTGGGACGGAGTTGTGGCCAGCGCTTAAAAGAGGCTCTTGAGGCGGTACCCAACAGTGATAAAAGGCAAAACGTGGACGTCTCTGACGTTATTACTTCCACCGAGATAGAGTAATGGAGAGAGAGAGAAAGAGAGGATGGACCAAGCCAGAGGAGCTCAAGGCCATATTATGGCTGCCCTCTACATCACCGCCACACCACCCCCAGCTCCAAATCCTCTCCCTTCTTCACTAACCTTGAGCCCATTTCTCTCTTAACATCTGTTTGCTTATTAGAGACATGCTGGTCTCTTAAGTGTGAATAAGATTCCATTTTAGGTGAGAATACCACTTATTATCTGTAAGATTGAGGAGGAGGCTAAGTCACTAGTCAAAACTGGATTCTAGTGGGC
>NW_022196909.1:50930994-50932197 GCF_008632895.1 Mastomys coucha | reverse complement strand
AAATAAATAAATAAATAAAAGAGTTCTAGGGCCTATGGTCATTTTTTAAAAAAAACTTCAAAAATATTATTTGTTTTATAAGATCTTACTATATAGCCAAGGCTAGCCTCATCCTTGTATTGATCCTCCTGCCTCACAGTGAGCCACCATGCCCAGCTAAAATCTTAATAATTTGGCTTATGTGACATATCTCATTTCCCATGGTTTCCTCCCTCTAGAAATAAGATCTCTGTAATTCAGGCTAATCTAGGACTCATTGTGTAGCCCAGGTTGGCCTTCCGGTGATGACAGTCCCCCTGCATTGACCTCAAACATGCTAGGAATATGGGTTTGAGTCACCACATCAGGCTCCTTTTCATTGCTGGTAATGAGAAAGCAGAGGGAAAGATATTCTGGGCACTGGTGATATTTGCTGGGGGTAAAAAAATTACAATGATGGGAGAAGTCACAAACACTGTAAATAAACCAACAGATGGAAAGGTGAAAATGGGAGAATACCAAGACGGGGCTACACCTAGACCTGTGGCTTACTGGGAGCTAATGTCAGGAAACAAAGCGACCCTCCAGCTAACACTTCTCTCTTCTCTCTCCCTGCCTCCAAGTTATAATGGCAGAGACAAGTCTGTTAGAGGCTGGAGCCTCTGCAGCCTCCACAGCCGCTGCTCTGGAGAACCTGCAGGTGGAGGTAAGCTGTTCTGTGTGCCTGGAGTATCTGAAGGAGCCGGTTATTATTGAATGTGGGCACAACTTCTGCAAAGCGTGCATCACCCGCTGGTGGGAGGACCTAGAGCGGGACTTCCCTTGCCCTGTCTGTTGGAAGACATCCCGATACCGGAGTCTGCGGCCTAACCAACCAGTCTGGGCAGTATGGTGGAAATCGCCAAGCAGCTGCAGGCGGTCAAGTGGAAGATCAGAGATGAAAGCCTCTGCACCCAGCACCATGAACCCCTCAGCCTTTTCTGCTGTGAAGACCAGGAGGCTGTCTGTCTGATCTGTGCCACTTCTCACACCCACCGGCACCATGCTGTCGTGCCCATGGATGATGCTACACAGGAATACAAGGTAGGCAGCTCGCCCAGCCCAGGTTGCTAGTGTGGGGCAGGGGGAGCAACTGAGAGTATGTACTATTGGAGCATCCCCTCTCAGAACTAAATACATGGGTTTCGTGACATCTGGTCAGTTGTCCTCCACAACAACAGTGAG
>NW_022196909.1:50930046-50930983 GCF_008632895.1 Mastomys coucha | reverse complement strand
ATCCAGGCAAGGTGGTGGTACACACCTTAATCTGGGCCACGCCTTCCGCTGGAAATCTACATAAGAACATAGGAAGAAGGCAGACTCTCTTCCTCACCTGCTTGCACTTAGCTGCCGTTACATCTTTTGGAACCTGCTTCTACAGAAGACCAGCTGAAAGAACTAATTTCGTGGGACTGAGCAACGACTAGCATTCTTGGAATTCCCGCCCACAGCCGCCCACTGTTGAGTTAGTCGGACTACTGTAAGTCATCACATTTAATTCTCCAGAGAGAAACGTTCACTAAGTTCTGTAGCTCTAGAGAACCCCCTGACTAATATGTCACCCAACCGGAGGAGAGGATAAGGTGCACCTCGACCCGCAGCCAGGATAACTCACCTACCACCGGCTTGACGGTTAAAAATGCTTAAACTTCAGCCAGTCGGAAATGACGTGCCACCTGCCAGCATAGGCTCGCAGGTCAGCCACGTAATACACCGCTGCCTTACACACCAACCCTCCCCCAGAATTGACCCAGAGGCCGGAAAAGTACGGCTCAGAGCCCACAAACCCATAGCCGCCCAGGCCTCTGCGGTTCTCAGCCCCCACCAAGGACTGGCTTGAGCCTCTGCCGGGCTCGCCTGACCGGGCAGCTCCGCCCGCCGCGGCTCGCTGCCGGCCATGGGTCTCGGCGTCTCCCCCACGCGCATGCGCGGCCCTCCTTCTCCTGGGGACCGCTCCGGTCACCGGGGCGCCAGCACCTCAGCCACCTGCTGCGGCGGATTCCCTCTCGCCGGGTCCCGGCCACGCGGGGCCCTCGCCTCTGGCTTTCCTCCGCCCCCGCCAGGCTGCAGGCCCCCCAACTAGGTCCTGGGCGCCGGTCTTCCATAGCCGCAGCGCGGCTTCCGCTTCCGGCGAGTATTGTGTGTCGCGCAGCGGGGCGGGGGTGAGGGGAGG
>NW_022196909.1:50929659-50929819 GCF_008632895.1 Mastomys coucha | reverse complement strand
CTGTGCCGCCGCCACCAGGGTCCCGCAGCCGGCTCCAGCAGGCGAGCGCATCAGCCACCCGGCGCGCAAACCACAGCTGCCTCCGCCCGCCTCGGAGGACGTTTGCCGCCCCGGCGACGTCAGCGCGTCCGGCGTTGCTTGGCTACCCCGCCGTTCCCCC
>NW_022196909.1:50928247-50929053 GCF_008632895.1 Mastomys coucha | reverse complement strand
AGAGAAAGAAAAATCATCCAACTGACCTTATCTGGATCAATTTCTTTTCTCCATTAAAAGGGGATAAGATAGCCGGACGGTAGTGGCGCACGCCTTTAATCCCAGCACTTGGGGGGCAGAGGCATTCGGATTTCTGAGTTCAAGGCCAGCCTGGTCTACAGAATGAGTTCCAGGACAGCCAGGGCTACCCAGAGAAACACTGTCTCAAAACAAAGGGGGTGGAGGGGGATAAGTTACCAACTCCTACTTAAAATTCTTCCATTTGTACCACCAGTATACAGAAATAATCATTGTTGCCCCTATTCATTACATGGCCACTTGTCCGTCAATGTGTAGACCTACCAGATTTCCTTCCTTTTGGGGGGTCCACTTTGGGGACAGAACGGAAATAGGGGCTATGGGACCAGATAAATTAACTTACATAGTGACATTTTAAAGGTGGCGTGTGGACCAGCTATGTATCTAAGAGAGCTTTGGTTGTCTCGTCCCATTCACTTATTCATTTATTGAGACCACGTGATTATATTTAATTTAGACTGTCCTCAAGCTTGCTGTATAATTAAGGCTGGCCCTGAGGCTCCTGCCTTTGCCTCCTCAGTCCTGGCATCATAAGCATGTGCCACCTGGTATTTAACCATACCTGGCTAATTTCCTTCCTAAATACTGTTGCCTTCCACTCAATGTTACTATATCTTAGAGCTGATACATATTTGTTACTTTGTAGCCATTCCAGCTGCGCACAAATAGAAATGAGGTGAGTGACAGTAACATCTTTTCCAAGAAGAGAACGTTCTTCCTTTGGGTTA
>NW_022196909.1:50925625-50926272 GCF_008632895.1 Mastomys coucha | reverse complement strand
CCTTCATTCTGCCTAACAAAATCTTGAAAAAATATTGAAGGTTATTTACAGTCAAGTTTTATTTTGTTTCCAAGTGGTTAGATTTGAATAGAAGCATGGGTTAAAAGGGATATCAAGGCAGGCATGGTGATACAACACACTTGTAATCCCAAGTGTGGAAGCAGAAGGATCAGGAGATGAAGGCTATTCGTGACTACATGTCAGAGGACTGCTGAGACCTGATGGTGAAAATCACAACAATAAATAAAAGTGCAAAAGTAGCTTCTGGCAGGAAGAAGGTTTAAGCTGGTCTAGAGACTGTTCTTATCACACACACCTCTCATGCGTCCACAGCACCCCCAGAACAAGCAAACAAAAACCCAGACAACTCTAATTGTGATAGGCAGTTGTCCATAAGAAAATAGAGTGGGAACAGACACAGTCAATGACAGCCAGACTACCAGGTTCCGGAGAGGGAAATCAGGTAAGCCATAAACATGATGGTGACTAATGGCAGGGAAAGGGGGACTTGTATAAAAGTCGACATGACATCTCTAGCTCTAGACGAGAAAGGGAGTTGGATCAACAAGTGATGCAAGGGCAGACATTAAATGACAGAGGAGTAGAGAATGTGCCTCAGTGTAGAGCCTTGCCTAGCATGCTGGAGG
>NW_022196909.1:50924832-50925614 GCF_008632895.1 Mastomys coucha | reverse complement strand
CATTTTTGTCTCCCAGGCAGATTATAAACTTTACACAAAACAGTTGTCCATGTAATCTTATTCTTTGTATCCTTGTAATCGTAATGACTTGTGATCATAATTTGATATTTTTAAAGAATATTTCTGATTTTAAAAATAAATAAATAATCCACCTTTTGGTCTTCCTTCTTCTTAAGTTTCTTGTGTTTTGTGGGTTGTTCTTCCTGAATTCCAAACTTCTGGGCTAATAACCACTTATCAGAGAGTGCATACCGTATTTGTCCTTTTGTGATTAGGTTACCTCAATCATGATGATATTCTCCAGATCCATCAATTTCCCTAAGAATTTCATAAATTCATTGTTTTTAATAGCTGAGTAGCACTCCATTGTGTAGATGTACCACAATTTCTGTATCCACTCCTCTGTTGAGGGACATCTGGGTTGTTTTCAGTTTCTGGCTATTATAAATAAGGCTGCTATGAACATGGTGGAGCATATGTCCTTCTTACATGATGGAGAATCTTTTGGGTATATGAGTCCAATTTCCGGAGAAACCACAAAACTGACTTCCAGAGTGGTTGTACCAGTTTGCAATCCCACCAGCAATGAAGTAATGTTTCTCTTTCTCCACAACCTCTCCAGCATCTGCTGTCCCCTGAGTCTTTTATCCTAGCCATTCTGACTGGTGTGATGGGGAACCAAATACCCATGAAAGGAGTTGCAGAGATTAACTGTGGAGCAGAGACTGAAGGAAGTACAATCCATCCTTTTATAGCTATCTCCTGAGAGGCTCTGACAGTAC
>NW_022196909.1:50922206-50923815 GCF_008632895.1 Mastomys coucha | reverse complement strand
GGAGGTCCCGCCCCCAGGCTTCACCATAGTCTTTTCCCCAGTCTGTGTTCGGTCTGGGGCTGAGGATGAGGCTCATGAATATTCACGAGGTCCCTGGCTTTTCGGGGTGAGCCTCTCCTGAATATTCATAGACCTCATTTGCATATCGCGCGACTTATGAATAAGGCCTCGTTTGCATGTCCCTTCCTTCTCTATCTGACCTGCTCACGAATACCCATTGGGATCATTTGCATATTGATGAGAATCATTTGCATATAGCGGACTGTCTTATGTAACCTGGTCATGAATGCTCAGCAGCCTCATTTGCATATCCTGAATTCTCTCTATCCTGGTTCATGCATAGTCACGATCCTCATTTGCATATCCCCGCTTTCCCACTGCAGCGGGGTCATGAGTATTAATGAGGCTCATTTACATACTCTGTGAACCCGGAACTTCCAAGCGCGGAGCGGTGCATCCCGGGAAACACGCACGCTGACGGCCTGAGTGACAGACAGACAGGCGCCTGGGCCCCTCACCGCCAACCCACAACACCCCGCGCCGACCCCGACCCCGGTCACACACACACACACGCGACACCTCGGAGTCCAGAATCCCCTCTGCTTTATTCCCCGCACGGCTGCCATCTTCTCTGTGCTCGGGGTCGCGGCATCACGGGGTCACCGGGTCAGCGCTCCCTCACACGAGGCCGGACTCTGGGGAAGCGACAAGGGGCGGCCGGGCCCAGCGCGCACAGCATGAGCAGCAAGAGCCGCAGGGTCGCCATGATAGACGGGTGGGGTGGGCTGGGCCGGCAGGGGCGGGGTCTCAGGGGGCGGGGTCAGCAACGAGGTCACGCCCACCATCACTCACTCACCCGTACCGGGTCTGACCAGACTGACAGCCCGGGCGAGGGCGAGGTCGGGGTGTTTGAGTGAGTAACAGCGCGCGGGCCCCTCCCCTCCGCCCTGAGCCTGGCCATGACCTGTGATGGCAGGAATTCCATTAAAATAAACAAGAGTAGGCCACGCCCACAGCATGGTGGGACACGCCCTCGCCGTGAAATTCCCCATAGAAATGAACCAGAGGGCGGAAGCCACACCCACATGACGTCCGGCCACGCCCATGCCTGAGTAATCCATATAGAAAAACAAGGAGGACTTCAGGCCACGCCCAGGGGATGGCGGGACACGCCCACAGGATGTCAGGCCCCGCCCACGCCCGAGGAATCACCTTTGAGATACTCGGGGAGGGCAGAGGGCGGAGACAACGCCCCCAGAGTGGCAGCCACGCCCACACTGGGAATTCCTGGCTAGTGGGAAACGGGCGGGATGGGCGGCTGAGAGGCCACGCCCCCGGGGGAGGAGCAAAGTCTCCGCTCTCAACCCCCACCCCCAAAAAGGAAAGTAAGAGAAAATGGCGGGGGGGCAGAGACGCCGGCGATCCCCGAAGCTTGTCTATCAGCGGACACGGCGGGGCGGCCACGCCGGAGTCCGTCAGTCACATCCGCAGAGCCGAGGCCACGCCCCAGAGCCCCCGCCATGTTCCCGACACGCGTCCATGCCCACAGATCCACCGCCAGTTTCACAGATCAGAGGCCACGCCTCCAGGACGGTGGTCATGCCCACAG
>NW_022196909.1:50919631-50921222 GCF_008632895.1 Mastomys coucha | reverse complement strand
AGCCAATACTGCAGAAGACCCTGTCTCCAAATAAAACAAAACAGTTTTAAAGTGTGTAGAGACTGAGGGTATGGCATCAGTTCTCCAACACAGCGAACGGAAACACAGTTGTGAACTAGGCATGATGGTACACACCTATAACCAGAGGAGACTGGGGCAGGAATCCCCAATATCCAAATCACAAATTCAGAGCTAGCACAGGCTAGTGTGGGCCTGTGAGATTGTATATCCTGGGTAGAGATGGAGCCTACCTATATAATTTTAAAGCAACTGTCATAACATCAGAGAATAATTTTGATTTTTTTTTGTGATAGAGTTTTCACTATGTGGGTCTGGCTGGCCTAGGACTCATAGAGATTTGTCTGCTTCTGCCTCCTAAATACTGATATTAAAGGTATGCACACCACTCCCAGTTAAAAGTGGTTTTAATTACTAATCCAATATGTGATGATTTGGTCCTGACTTCCCTAAAAGCCCCTACAGGGTAGTCCTGTGCTTATGTGACGCCGTGACTGGCTCCGAAGCAGGTGTGAGTCCAACACCGCAAGAAGCCGTGCTCATGCTGACAAGGTGAAGTCTAAAAGAGGCAACATATAGTGTTCTTTTTTAAGATTGATTTTTGTTTGTGTGTGTATGTATGCACACACACCCATCTACACATTCTCTCAGAAACCAGAAGGTGACAAATGGGGTCCCCTGGAAACAGGGATATAGACAGTTATGTACACATGGGGTCCCCTGGAAACAGGGATATAGACAGTTATGTACACATGGGGTCCCCTGGAAATAGGGATATAGGGAGTTATGTACAAATGGGGTCCCCTGGAAATAGGGGTATAGGCAGTTATGTACAAATGGGGTCCCCTGGAAATAGGGGTATAGGCAGTTATGTACTACTAGTGTGAGTGCAGGAAACCAAGCTCAGGATGTCTGGAAGAAAAGCAAGCGTTCTTTTGTTTGTTTTTCATTGACAGGGTTTCTCTGTGTTACAGAGCCCTGGCTATCTGGACTGTTTGTAGACCAGATTGTCCTTGAATTCAGAGATTCCAACTTTGAGTTCCAATGCCTGCCATTGCCTCCGGGGTTTAAAGGCATGGGCCTCCACACCCAGACAAGGAAGCAAGCACTTTTAACTGCTGAGTCATCTCTCTGGCCCCTAAAACGTACTCGTAATGAGTATAATTCATTAGGGGTGCTCATGACACCACACATGTTGAGAATCTATTTAGGCCAAAAGTGAAAATGCATCCTGCCCTTGCCTACCTGAGACAGCAACTAGTGACGCTGTCATGAAAGCTACTCTGCCGTCTGCTTGAGATAGCTTCAGATCTATGACTGCATTCTGAGGCCTACAGGCTTTAGTGTGTGGCCCACTATTCTTGAGCCTGAGCCCAGCCTCTGTCTCTCTCTCCACACCTTTCAGTCCACTCTGCTGCTCTTCTGAGTTGATGCTTCCCTTTTGGTCAAAAGTCTCTCAGGACTCCTACACTGGGGAAGGCCTAGGGGAGGGTGTGTTGATAACTCTCAGAAAGTGATATGGCTGCTGTTTGAGTCCTAGACTCTCAAACTTCAAGGATGTTTGTTAGAAGTA
>NW_022196909.1:50918051-50918318 GCF_008632895.1 Mastomys coucha | reverse complement strand
AATCTTGAATGTGCTTTATTAAAACATAAAGGATAATTTAGGCCAAAACAACAACACCACAAAACCCAGGTACTGATTGTTTTACGTCTTCCCACTGATTTGCACTGTGAGTTGTCTGTTGGGGCATGCAGGTAACGTGTCCCTTACAGGAGAGAAGCGACTGTACTGCTAAAGCCTTTCTGTCCTGAGCCTGGTGGGTCTGGGAGACACTCCCTCATGCCTTCAGGTCCTGATAGCGTCCTTCCTTGTTCTCAGAGACTGGTGGAG
>NW_022196909.1:50911655-50915747 GCF_008632895.1 Mastomys coucha | reverse complement strand
GAGTCTCAAGTCAGGATTGGTATAAATTAGTGTTTATTAACCAGTGCTCTAGACAAGGGAGTCTAGACGACAGTGGAAAATGTCCTGGGCCACTAGGCTGGAATTGTCTGTACTGAGCCTCCAGATGCAGAGGTGTGTGGTTGGATTTGGAGGACAAAGAAAAAGCAGACACAACCTCTGTCCCTTGCAAGGAGCCTGCAGTGTCTTTGAAGAACCAAGTCAAACATAAAGGAAACCATTTTGAAGTGATATTACCACACTTTGTTATGGCCAGCAGTGGCATTCCATAATCGACATACACTAGGTCCCTTGAAGTAGGACCCTCAGTTTGCCTGGTTCCTACTTTGGAGATTTAGAACTGTAGAGAAAAGAGAGAAACTTTTTGCCATCGTGTTCCATGAATTCTAGGACCAATCTTACATTCTTTTCTCTTTTTCTCTAGGATGTGAAAAGTACCCTAGAAAAGTAAGTGACTCTGTCTCTCTAGGTTAGGTCTTGGCTTAGAGACTGGGTTTAATAATGACTTGAAGGAAGTAAGAAAGGGGAAGTCATACAGTGTATGAGTCGGATACAGAGGAGGATGAGCTGTTGGGAGTGATAAATCTTCACTTCCTTTTGACATGAGGCTGTGCTTGGCCAGAGCAGTGAGAACAGAGCCACATTCTGCTTATGCCTGTAGGTGGCTGTATACTTGGAGTACACAGCTGTGTACCTGTGGCTGTGTTCAAACAAGATGGCAGAAGAGGTTGGGAGCACAGGAGTGTAAGTAGTGGAGGGGTGACTGTCTATCTCCATGAAATGTAAGACTCATTCTTAAGATACAGATCTGTCAAGGGGACCACATAGCTCTCTGGGTATAAAGGAATGAAAAGACTATCTTCAAGGAAAAAGGGAAGTTGGAGAGGTCTGGTGTTGCTTACATATTCATTTGGCTACAACTCCCCTGACCCTGTTCTTTCTTTATCTCCGATCCTTCCTAGATGTGAGAAAGTGAAGACCATGGAGGTGACTTCAGTGTCCATAGAGCTGGAAAAGAACTTCAGCAATTTCCCCCGGTAGTACTTTGCCCTAAGGAAAATTCTTAAACAACTAATTGGTGAGTTGTTCCCAAAAGGATACTGACAGGGCATGCAGAGGAGTGGAAGGTTCAGATCCTTCCAGTGAGCTTCACTTCTCTAAGGCCCACTCTACCTGCCCCATCACCAACTTTCAGTCTCACCTTGAATCGTAGTTCAGAGAAGAGGCCTTAGGTGTCATCTGCTCTAAATGGCGACCTAAACATGGTAAAGGGTTCCTAACTTATCAGGTGGAGTGAGCATGGACCGCATTTACCATCTTAGCCAGGAAAGTGAAAGGGGGACATCATTAATATTTATGCAGAGAAAAGCAGTCAGAAGGCAGGACTATTTCAGGATGCAAGCTCCTGTTCATCCTCTGCCCAACCCCTACTGCCCACCTGTACTGCTCCTTCTCTCTGGCCTTCCCTCCGACAGTGCCTTTCACTTTTCCATTCAGCAAAAGCAAGCATGATTTGAGGTTAGCCAACCCACAGTGTTCTGGGGACTTTGCCGGCATTGTACAGGGAGGCTGGGAAAGTGAGGCAGGGATGTTTAGCTATTCCCATCCTCATCTAGCTCCACTCTGGCTTCTTCCGCCAGTGGATGTGACCCTGGACCCTGAGACGGCTCATCCTAACCTCATCCTGTCAGAGGATCGGAAAAGTGTCAAGATTGTAGAGACAAGACTCCGAGACCTCCCTGACACACCGCAGCGCTTCACTTTCTACCCTTGTGTCTTAGCTACTGAAGGCTTCACCTCAGGTCCACACTACTGGGAGGTGGAGGTGGGGGACAAGACCCACTGGGCAGTAGGAGTATGCCGGGACTCTGTGAACAGAAAGGGTGAACTGACTCCACTCCCTGAGACTGGCTACTGGCGTGTGCGGCTGTGGAATGGGGAAAAGTATGCAGCCACCACCACGCCTTTACCCCATTGCACATCAAGGTGAAGCCTAAGTGGGTAGGCATATTCCTAGACTATGAGGCTGGCACACTGTCTTTTTACAATGTCACAGACCGTTCGCATATCTACACCTTCACTGATACTTTTACTGAAAAACTTTGGCCCCTCTTCTACCCAGGGATCCGGGCAGGTCGGAAGAATGCTGCACCACTTACCATTAGGCCCCCAACAGATTGGGAATGACAAGAGATGCAGTTTAATTGGGGTGAGGCAGGGTCAAGAGCGGTGGGCCTTCCTAACTGTGGCCTGCTGGAATGTCTTGGTGTCTGCGTGGTTCCAGGCTTGAGCCATTGTGAGAAACCACCTCGCATCTGGGATGGTTGGTGTGAAGGAGCAAAGATAGGCCTGGGCTGCATGACCAAGCACAGATGAGTGTCCCTCCTTACTGTAGTGGGAGAGTGGACTCCCAGGGGATGGTACTCTGGTGTCCCACAGGTTTCCTAGTGCACCAGGACAGGTGGAGAAAGCAAAGGCTTTCCAGAAACAAAGTCTATCAGAAAGGGTCTTAACTTGCTTAAAATGCAGGAAACAGAAACCTTTAAAAGGCTTCTGTGACTCCAAATAAATAGCCTTGTTCCTTGTGGTAGCACAAAGGATCTGTATACCTCTGTGTTGGAAAGATGAGTGGCAGTTGATGTTACAAGTCTAGGAGTTGAGGGGCTTTTCTGGGGCCAGAGATTGAGCATTAAAGTTAGGAGAAGGATCAGGGAAGAGGCTGAAGGAATGTTTCTAGAATGAATGAAGGGAAGGGGGATTCCTTTGGTCTCTTTCCTTCTTAGGGTAATTCTATCATTACCCGTAGGATTAGCCAGAGGTTCAGATTTGGGGAGAAGGAAAGGATGGGGAGAAAGGAGAATCCATGTCCCAAAGGCTTGGGTTATTCCTGTTTCCTGCAGTTGGCTGTCTCTAAAATGTAGGCTCCTATTGCTCCCTTATAAAGGTGAGATGGAAGCAATCCTGCAAGACATATATCTTCCCTTCCATTGGTTCCCAAAGCAACTTGGAGGGGAGTCAGATGTTAGAGAAGAGAGAAAGATGTAGCCAAAGCCTTGGCCTTAAAGAATGTTGCTAAGTAGTTATTCCCAAATTGTCCACCTTGTCCCCTGGCTCCTATGTCTAAGGAAAGAAGGGAAGGTAATGGAGTCTTTCTCACCCCTTGAGAACAGGGTAGAAGAGGGTGGTTTGTGTAGCAAAGGGCCAGAAGACAGCTCAGCTTCTATTTCCACCCTTTGACATTCCCCTTTTCAGAGAATGTAAATTATCCTATTAGGCCCAAATAAACAACCCATAGGGTACATAATTTGTCACAAAAGGTAAGGTGGTGCATGCCAAACCAAACAACCTGGATTATCTGCTGCCTGGGTAATCTTCACACAAGACTGAGACAGGAAACTGCATTGAGGACATTCAGTTCCTCTGCCACCTCAACAGGACTTTGTCCACTCTACTCTTACCTTTGTGCCTTGTCTGTGGTTCTTTGTGGCAAGATAATTTGGTTGGTGAAAATATGGAACAAAGTATCCACTAATGTGATCTCTTGAGTTGTGTGGTAATTTGGCAGTGGCCTTATGTGAGAATGGATGGGTGTGGAAACTATGATATTGGGTCTCACCTTCTGCCCCTAATGGAAGTTTGGGTAAGCTTAGGAATCCACATGTTAATACACTCCCCTCATTTGACTCTGAAGGTCCATACAAAACACCCAGGGTAAGTTTCAGCCGATTTCCTTATTCTGAGCTGGAAGCCTGGCTCTCTACCCATCCTGGCAGGGCCTGAGACAAGAACAGAGCTCTGCTTCCCTCACCTTGGGCTTCAGCTTGGATCCCTCTGCTTCTGACCTTGGATGATGTTAGCCAGTAACTGGGAATCAGAGGTAAACACCACACCAGGCTGAAGAAGTGAGAAAAGGTCAGAGGAAGGAGGGTGAAATGGTTACTAATAGATAGCCGAGGAGACAGGCCATGCTATTTGGTTATTTGTGCTATAAAAACTGTTCATGTAACTAGCCCTTGGAACAGCAAGTGGGAGAAGGCTAGGAGCTCTTTGCTCAGGGATGTTTTGTCCTCTTAA
>NW_022196909.1:50908943-50909333 GCF_008632895.1 Mastomys coucha | reverse complement strand
AGTGAGTAAGGTGCCTGGTAAACTTAAGTATGAAGGCCTGACTTCAGATCTCCAGCACCAGTGTATAAACAGGTTTTGTAACCCCACCCAGTTTTGGAGAGCAAGTGAAGACATACAGATCCTGGTGGACTCTCTGGCCAGGCAGTCTAGCTGAAAACATCTAGTTCCAGGTTCAGTGAGAGACCTTGTTCCAAAAAGATGTGATGGAATGTGGTAAAGGAAGACACCCAAACTAGATTTCTGTCCTCCACCACATATATACCTAGATAAGTGCTCCAATTTGGTAGAAATCAGGATTTAAAAGTATATCTTTATCATTCATTGGAATTGTTCATTGTCTGTTTCTTTGAGCAACTTTCATTTCTGACTTTATTAATGTGCATATTCTTT
>NW_022196909.1:50907661-50908932 GCF_008632895.1 Mastomys coucha | reverse complement strand
TCTAGAATGAATGAAGGGAAGGGGGATTCCTTTGGTCTCTTTCCTTCTTAGGGTAATGCTATCATTACTCGTAGGATTAGCCAGAGGTTCAGATTTGGGGAGAAAGGAGAATCCATGTCCCAAAGGCTTGGGTTATTCCTGTTTCCTGCAGTTGGCTGTCTCTAAAAAGTAGGCTCCTCTTGCTCCCTTCTAAAGGTGAGATGGAAGCAATCCTGCAAGACATACATCTGCCCTTCCATTGTTTCCCAAAGCAACTTGGAGAGGAGTCAGATGTTAGAGGAGAGAGAAAGATGTAGCCAAAGCCTTGGCCTTAAAGAATGTTGCTAAGTAGTTATTCCCAAGTTGTCCACCTTGTCCCCTGGCTCCTATGTCTAAGGAAAGAAGGGAAGGTAATAGAGTCTTTCTCACCCCATGAGAACAGGGTAGAAAAGGGTGGTTTGTGTAGCAAAGGGCCAGAAGACAGCTAAGCTTCTATTTCCACCCTTTGACATTCCCCTTTTCAGAGAATGTAAATTATCCTATTAGGCCCAAATAAACAACCCATAGGGTACATAATTTGTCACAAAAGGTAACGTGATGCATGCCAAACCAACAACCTGGATTATCTGCTGCCTGGGTAATCTTTACACAAGACTGAGACAAGAAACTGCATTGAGGACATTCAGTTCCTCTACCACCTCAACAGGACTTTGTCCACTCTCCTCTTACCTTTGTGCCTTGACTGTGGTTCTTTGTGGCAAGATAATTTGGTTGGTGAAAATATGGAACAAAGGATCCACTAATGTGATCTCTTGAGTTGTGTGGTAATTTGGCAGTGGCCTTATGTGAGAATGGATGGGTGTGGAAACTATATGATCTTGGGTCTCACCTTCTGTCCCTAATGGAAGTTTGGGTAAGCTTAGGAATCCACATGTTAATACACTCCCCTCATTTGACTCTGAAGGTCCATACAAAACACTCAGGGTAAGTTTCAGCCGATTGCCTTACTCTGAGCTGGAAGCCTGGCTCTCCACCCATCCTGGCAGGGCCTGAGACAAGAAGAGAGCTCTGCTTCCCTCACCTTGGGCTTCCGCTTGGATCCCTCTGCTTCTGACCTTGGATGATGTTAGCCAGTAACTGGGAATCAGAGGTAAACACCACACGAGACTGAATAAGTGAGAAAAGGTCAGAGGAAGGAAGGTTACTAATAGATAGCCGAGGAGACAGGCCATGCTGTTTGGTTATTTGTGCTATAAAAACTGTTCATGTAGCTAGCCCTTGGAACAGCAAGT
>NW_022196909.1:50902585-50906423 GCF_008632895.1 Mastomys coucha | reverse complement strand
AAGCTCCATCCATTACCTGCTCCACTAAACACGCTGGGCCCTACCTAATAAATACATGAGGGATACCATACTAGGGCCGTCTGCACACACAAGACCAGTAGGGTTGTCTGGTCTCTGACAGGGGCTGTTGCGGGGCTGCGGCCCTCGCACTACAGTTCCCAGGAGACCTTGCGCACATCTGGGGCGGGACATCCGCAAAGAGGGGCAGACACTCATGGCGGGCCAAGTGAAGGACCGAGAGGCTTTCCAGAGACTCAGCTTCCTGTACCAGGTGAGACAGTGTTCCGGGGGTGGGTGGCAGTCTGGTGCTGCGGCCGCGGAATGACCCGGATGGCCGTCCTTGTTCCCAGGCTGCACACTGCGTCCTCTCTCAGAACCCAGAGAACCAGGAGCTGGCTAGGTTTTACTGCCACACTGAGAAGACCATCGCGAAGCGGCTGGTCCTGCGGCAGTAAGGCTCGGGCTGGCGGGCAGGACCCGGGGCGCGGGCTGGCGGGCAGGCAGCGACCCCCTCTCCTCTTCACCTAGGGACCCCTCTGTGAAACGGACGCTCTGTCGCAGCTGCTCCTCGCTCCTCATCCCGGGCCTCACCTGCACGCAGCGCCAGAGACGTGAGTGCAGCCCCAGGGACATTTATGTGGTAGGGACACTAGAGGACAGGACAGAGCTCAGCAGCTCCACCTAGAGGTGGAGACTTTCTACTTCTGACTTGTCCCTAAAACCATCTTGGATGACACTCCTTAGTTTAAAAAACAAAACCATTTCGTTATTATTTAATTCCTAAAGTGCATTAAGCACTACTTAGTTGCTGAGTGGGTTGTGGAGGTTCACACCCTTTATCCCAGCACTTGGGAGGTAGAAGCAGGTGGATTTCCTGAATTCAAGCCTATCCTGATCTACATAATCCAGACTGGGCAGGGCTGCATAAAGAAACCCTGTCTCAGACAGAAACACTTGCTGTCTCTTTGCCTTTGGTTTTGATTTTTTTTTTTTTTTTGACTCACGTGTCACATTAGCCCAGGTTGGCCTCCAATTCCCTGCAGTCTCCTGTCCCAACATCCCTAGCTGGGATTACAAGCATGAGACAACACACCCAGCTTCTGGAGTAGTGTTTTTAAATGCTTCAGTTGGTAGGGATAGAGTGCTGAGTTAATTCTACCAGTGGCAGAGAGGTAGGTACGTCATGATAAACAAGAGTCAGACGTTGGGATTCCCACACGGGAGAATGTGTACTTTTTAGGGGCTTGGGAGATGGTTCAGTGGGTAAGGTGCCTGGTAAGCTTAAGTATGAAGGCCTGACTTCAGCTCTCCAGCACCAGTGTATAAGCAGGTTTTGTAACCCCACCCAGTTTTGGGGAGCAAGTGAAGACATACAGATACTGGGGGACTCTCTGGCCAGGCAGTCTAGCTGAAAACATCTAGTTCCAGGTTCAGTGAGAGACCGTGTTCCAAAAAGACATGATGGAATGTGGTAAAGGAAGACACCCAAACTAGATTTCTGTCCTCCACCACATATATACCAAGATGAGTGCTCCTGTGTGTGTGTGCGCGCGTAAGTGCACACACACACCTGCTCATGCATAGAACACTAACACGTATATGTGTATACAGTAGGAATAATGTAAATAAAAATAAAAATAATGTAAATAAAAATAAGGAATTTTTTTTAAAAAGAATCTGTACTGTAAGAAAATGAATGCTCAGGAGGCTTGAGTTTGAGGTGGGCATGATGGAGAGAGGTGAGACTGGACAGGAGGCTAGACTGTGTTGAAGAGTTCCAAGGAATTGGTATGTATGCAGGCCTCCCACACACTTCAGATCTGCAGTGCAGATGGGGTGGAATTTCTATTGATGGTGGAAGAAAAAATGCATACATACAAAAAAGCAAAACCTTTTTTGTCAGAAGCCTGGGTACTCTCCTCTCCTTTCCCATTTATGCCCCAGGCCGAAAGGGACAGCGCTGGACAGTACAGACCTGTCTGACATGCCAGCGAAGCCAGCGGTTCCTCAATGACCCCAAGCATCTGCTCTGGGGTGACCGGCCTGAAGCCCAGCTGGAAAATCAGGCAGGTGAGCGGTGGTATAGAAAGATAAGGGAGCCAAAAAGGAAGGGAGGTGAGCCTGATTAATATAAGGTATGTTGCAATCTTAGGAAACTAATTCTCTGATTCTCCTCCGCTATGTAGATTTCAAGCCATCAGAGCCCCAGCCAAACATTGCTGACCTCCCTGAGGAGAACCTGCAGACTCAGGCTTTAATCGCACACCCATGAATGAATTCACTCCATTTTCCAGATAAATAAAGTTGAGTTGTTCCACTTTGTGTTCTGTGGTGTTTCAACTGGTTATGTCATCTTACTCTGTAGTTTTGTTTTGCTTTGGTCACCATAATGCTCCTTACATCTTTGTACTCCACCACATAGGGAATCCCCATTAAGCAGCCCCCCTGTCTATGACTCTAGGGCCCCTTCGCCCCTCTATCCTCAGTACAATGCCGTGTTTGGAAATCAAGGGTCAGCATTTCTTACAAGCTCATTGCCTCCACACTGAGGTGGTCCTGACGACTGAGAAGAAACAGACACTTCATAAATCTGGGCCTACTCCAACTTGATCTTTTCCTCATCAAGGAATTGTCTTCTATAAAATCATAAGGTAAATGGTTCAAGCCTGAAACAACAAAGTAAAAGGTACTAAACACTGGCAAGCTCCTCCCAAGGTCAACTCAGATATCTCCACTCTGATATCTTTAGAGAGCCTACTCAAGGACAAAATTTCTCTCTTTTTTTGTTGTTGTTGTTGTTGTTGTTGTTGTATTTTGAAGACAGGGTTTCTCTGTAGAGCCCTGGCTATCCTGGAACTCACTCTGTAGACCAGGCTGGCCTCGAACTTAGAAATCTGCCTGCCTCTGCCTCCCAAGTGCTGGGATTAAAGGCGTGCACCACCACCACTGCCTGGCTTTTTTTTTTTTTTAAATCAAATCAAGGACAAAATTTCTAAACTGACTTCTTTGCTGCCTGATTGTAATGTTACCCCAAGAAATATAGAAACAAAAGTCACTGTTCTGGAAGTGAAGTCTTCCCCTTTAACCCTGGGCTGCACTTAACCTAATAATGCATAAGAAAATCTCTTCAAGCCAGGCTTGAAGAGTGAGTTCCAGGACAGCCAGAGCTACACAGAGAAACCCTGTCTCAAAATAAAAAGAAAAAAAATCTTTTCATAGTGTCCCTTAAGCAACAATATTCTGCTTTTGGGATTTGGAAGGAGTCAGTTCCCTAACTTCTGTTAGCCAAAGCAAGATTCATCTCCAAGGCCAGATTCCATATTAAAGAGGCTGTATCAGGACATGAACTTTCTCAGTTTCCTGTGGACCATGGCTGTAGCAGTCTACAGTACCCTTGTTTTATCTATGTCCTGAATTCAGCCTTTCCACTAACTCCACAAATCAGTAAATTATCTGCATTAAAAGTACTAAAGTGGGTGTGGTGGCACACACTTAATCTCAGCACTCTGGAGGCAGAGGCTGGCGAATCTCTGAATTCAGGGCCAGCCTGGTCTACAAACAGATTCCAGGACAGCTAGGGTTCTGTTACACAGAGAAACCCTGAGTTCAAGCCCAGCCTAGTCTACAAATAGATTCCAGGACAGGCTCTGTTATGCGGAGAAACCCTATCTCAAAAAAAAAAAAACAAAACCAAACAGTACTTAGTGCAGTGTTCGGGTAACAATGTCCATTGGTTATTCGGCAGCTCATTACTAGAGTTGTGCCTAGCCCCGGGGTAAACTGACAGCCATCAAGAACATGTGCTCTAAAAGCACACCTCATTCATACCTGCAGCCTG
>NW_022196909.1:50901366-50901936 GCF_008632895.1 Mastomys coucha | reverse complement strand
CTGTGCATGCTAAGCAAGCACTCTGCCAACTGATCTGCATCATCCCCAGCATAGGAGCAGGCAAACTTGAGTTTTGACTTCATGGTTCAATCAAGAGATTCCCCTTGTGTAGGAGACCATTAGGATCAAATTCCAGGTAGGAAAAACAGAATCTGGAGGGCTGGAGAAATAACTTACAATTAAGAATGCTTGCCAGGCAGTGGTGGCGCACGCCTTTAGTCCCAGCACTTGGGAGGCAGAGGCAGGCAGATTTCTGAGTTTGAGGCCAGCCTGGTTTATAGAGTGAGTTCCAGGACATCCAGGACTACACAGAGAAACCCTGTCTATTTACAAGAATTCTCATAATGTTATGGGGCTGGAGAGATGGCTCAGTTAAGAGTGCTGACTGCTCTTCTGAAGGTCATGAGTTCAAATCTCAGCAACCACATGGTGGCTCACAACCATCTGTAATGAGATCTGATGCCCTCTTCTGGTGTGTCTGAAGATAGCTACATCGAGCAAATGGGGCCAGAGCAAGAAGAAAAAGTGTCTGAAGACAGCTACAGTGTACTTACATATAATTAATAAATA
>NW_022196909.1:50897933-50899180 GCF_008632895.1 Mastomys coucha | reverse complement strand
AAACCAAGACTGGGCTAAGTCCCCAGCCCTGAAGTGGGTGTGTAGGGAGATGGAGAAGAGGGAGATACGGTGAAAGGATCAAATGTTACTGTTATTCAGAAACAGGAAAATTGGATTCTCAACAAAGGAAATAATCTCATTTTTTGTCTGCCTCACCTAGTAGTATCAAATACTGTATGTGTACATACTGGAAATAAGTAAAGATTTTCCTGTGGGGCTGGGAGCGTGGTGTTCCAGACAGTGTTTCACTCTCTAGCCCCAGATGATCTGAACTCATTATTGAGCCCAGGGAGGCCTTGAACTCATGGTAACCTCTTGTTTAGGAAGCCTGTCAAATGCGGAGACCATAGGTTGAGCCACCATATCCTGCTGGCTATCAGATATTTAATAAGCAGCAATTATAATACTTTCAGAGTAATAACAGCAAAATATATTAGAAAAGACAAGTTAGGCCTGGTTTGTAAGCCACCTTTGCTGATGATCAAAGTAGCTTCTCTTGGCAGACATAAATCATTACAAAAACCACAGCTACAACACAACTCAGGGAATATCAGAGGACCAGAGGGTCAGAGAACCAGGAAATCTGTGAGGTGTCTCTTAGAAATTACAGGGAAACTACACCAAGATAGGGCCACAATATGGCTGCTTAAACAAGACCTGAAGATTGCCAAAACTCAGAGTCCCATGCCTAGAAAGGAACTTTAGGCAAATAAGAACTGTTAAAAAAAAAAAAAAATGGGGGAGAATTAGTCTTCTCCAGGGATAAGCTCTCTAATGGTTATCCAGTACAAAGAGGTCAGCCCTGAACTCCACTCCACAGGTTGTATTTACATATTATGTGTGTAGCAGCAATAATCATAATAAATAATTTTATGATAATAAAAATCATGATCAAAAAGAGACCATCTACTTGGGAGGGATTAAGGGAACATCGGAGTTGAAAGAGGAGGACAGGAGAGGGCTTGGAGAAAGGAAGGAGAAGGGGAAATTTATGTGATTATATTTTAACAAAAATTTAAGCCTGGTGGTGGTGGTGGCTCACGCCTTTAATCCCAGCACTTGGGAGGCAGACGCAGGTGGATTTCTGAGTTCAAGGCCAGCCTGGTCTACAGAGTGAGTTCCAAGACAGCCAGGGCTATATAGAGAAACCCTGTCTCGAAAAAAAAAAATTTTAAAAGAAGGGGCTGGAGCGATGGCTCAGCGGTTAAGAGCACTTCTGAGGGTCCTGAATTCAAATCCCAGCAACC
>NW_022196909.1:50891857-50896692 GCF_008632895.1 Mastomys coucha | reverse complement strand
ACTCAGAAATCCTCCTGCCTCTGCCTCCCAAGTGCTGGGATTAAAGGCGTGCGCCACTACCGCCCGGCCTAAACTGGTATTCTTAAGTAATACATTTGCTTGATCTCTCCCTCTCAAGATAATTTCCTGGCCCTTTATTGTAAATTAAAATGCCAAGAACAGACATGCTGTTGGGGTCCAGAAGTCACCCCACAAACCACATGAACACGGGTCTCAGTATGACAAGGATGGTTTATTGAACACACACCCTAAGACTGATCTATCAGGGTCACACAGCTCAGAATTCAGGAGCTAAAGGTACAATCACAAACATTTCTCAGGGCCAGTTATAAAGGAAAAAAAACACAATGAGTTCATGCACAAGTGCAAGAAGTGTTGCCCAGTGGTCAGCTCTGACTCAGGCTAGATAGGCTAACTAGACAGAATAGTTCTAACTGTATTCTTACTGGTCCTAAGTGGAGCTTATGGTTGTTGAATTTCTTAAAGTTGACAAACCTCAGAACATACAGAACACTAACAGGGTATGAGGTCAGCAAGACCCTGCTCTGGGGCAAGCGCTATTTTTTTGCTGTGTCGATGACTGGCAAGCATATTACAGCAACAATTTGAAATAGCTGGCTGGCATGGAACAAAATGGCTACAGCTAGGGGGGCAGACCTGAACAATGCAGAACAAGGGTTGGGGAGAAAGCTCAGTTACTAAAGTGCTTGACTTGTAATCATAGATACATACATACATACATACATACATACAAGCATACATAGGGAACAAGCCAGGTGTGGCCAAGCATGATAGCACACACCTTTAATCCCAGCACTCAGGAGGCAGAGGCAAACAGATTTCTATGAGTTCAAGGCCAGCCTGGTCTACAAAGTTATTACACAGAGAAATCCTGTTTGGGGCTTGGGGGATGCGAGAACAAGCTTAATAGAACTTGCTTGTAATCTTGGCACTGAGGGGGCAGAGATTGGTGGATCCCTGATAGGTGGATCTCTAGATCTCACTGGCTGGCCAGTCCCAAGGGAGCTGGAGAGATAGATCAGTGGTTAAGAGCACGGGCTGCTCTTGAGTTCAATTCCCAGCAACTCCATGGTGGCTCACAACTATTTATAATGGGATCTTATGCCCTCTACTGGCATTTAGGTGATCATGCAGACAACATTTATATAAATAAACAAGGCTTTAAGCAAATACATACACACACACACCCCGCACAACCAAACAACATAGATGCACATGCACACATATACAGATAAAATAAAAACAAAATGACAGCATGATTGGTTCTCACAGAACACACCCAGACTGGAGAGATGGCTCAGAGGTTAAGAGCATTGGCTGCTCTCCTAGAGGTCCTGAGTTCAATTCCCAGCAATCACATGGTAGCTCACAACCATCTATAATGAGGTCTGGTGCCCCCTTCTGGTGCACAGGCATACATACAGGCAAAACATTGTATACATAATAAATCTTAAAAAAAATAAAAGTAAAAAAAGAAATCAGAAACGTCTTATTTTTCTTGTCTTTGTGACCAAACTCCCAAAGTAGGAAGGAATTTATTTATCTTTGGCTCAAGGTTTGAAAGATTTTGGTTTGTCATGGCAAAAGTGAGTAGTTCACATCATGGTGGCCAGAAAGGTACAGGAAGAGACCAGGACAAAAAGCGTCCTTCCTCCAAATAGACAACGAGAGACCAAATCTTTTAAGTTCAGACTCTATTTTAGAGAACCTGACCTCAGTTTAAAGTCAGACAAACTAACAGGCTTCTGACTTATTTTCTAACTAACTTAGTTTCCAAGTTACCCCCTAACAGAACCCAAGCCTAGCTCCAGTCTCTAGCTAACCCCCAATAACACTCGAGTGTCAGGAGCCATAATGGGACAAGGTGATTATCCTGAAACAGCCTGCTTTGGATTATTATATAATCTGCGACAGGTACGCCCTTATTAAGCAAAGCTATAAAGGATTCATTTTAGGAAAGATTCCTGCTATTAATATGCTTTTCCTGTTGTTATTATTAAACATATATAATAATCACTAAGTAATAGCACACCCCTTTGGAGCAGATCTCTGTAGATCCACAAAGTTGTACTGTCTTATAGTGATGCTAAATAGATAAATAGATGACTTAGGACTATATGATGATTCTATAAGAGTTCCTAAAATTATATCAGTGATTATTCAGCTCATTATAGTGGTACTGCAATTAGGTCCTTTTCTGATAGCCAAAACTGCAATGAGAACTCTGCCAGTCTCCCAAGTGTCAGCAGTTAATTGCTCTTAGATGGTAACCAGACTTTCTCCTACTCAGAGCACATTCCAAGAGATTGTAAAACAATTAACCAAAGGTCATTTTAAACTTTCTGTGAACCCACGGAATTGATACAGGTGATGCATGTTTAGCTACAAAATTATTCCTAATGGATATGCATGTAAACATTCTCGGTTGTAAACTTTTATTTCAATTTATGGTTTGATTTTTTTTTGTTTTTTGTTTTTTTGTTTTTTTTATTTTTCGAGACATGGTTTCTCTGTGTAGCCCTGGCTGTCCTGGAACTCACTCTGTAGACCATGCTGGCCTCGAACTCAGAAATCTGCCTGCCTCTGCCTCCCTAGTGCTGGAACTAAAGGCGTGCACCACCACCGGCCGGCTTATGGTTTGATTTTCTGTGTGAACTTTTGATGAACTTTTTAACATGTGAACTATGGTCTGAGGACAAAGAGTCAGAACTGGGGGACTGAGGTGAGAGGAGCGGAGGTTAGAAGAACTGAGCTGAGAGAGGAACTGAGCTGAGGAGAAGTTTTTAGACAGAACACTTTTTAGATTAGAAGGAGAATGCAGAGTGGAATAACTTAGAAACTATAGGTAACATAAAATACTAAGAAAGCAATGTGCAGAATGCAGAGGGAAAAAGGAAATAAGAAGATGCTGCAGAGAGCAGGAGGAGCAGACAGGCTTAGTCTTATTAAAAGAAACAAAGCTTTTTTTCTTACAAACATGGGCTTAATTCATTTAGCATTAAAAGGGTAGAAGCCTTTTCTTTCTCTATGTAATAAAGATTGGAGCTCCATTTTTCATCCAGAATGAGTGAGTTCTTTCTGCGCCAGTGCTTGGTCTTTTGCTCCATATGCATATGTAAGTATGGATGTGTGTGTAAGTATGTAGTTGTGAGAATGTATGCATGTGTGTGTGTAGGTATGTAATTATGAGAATGCATGCAAGCTGGGCCCAACTGGGATGAACGTGTATAAATGAGCATTAATGAATCTGTAAATGAATTTATGTGAGATTATGCATATTCACTTATGTAAAAGTTTTTCCTTCTGCGAGTGTTATTCTCTTCTCTTGATTCAATAGAAGTTTATTGCTCCAAATCTCCCCCTAGCCAACCAAGGAAGAGGCATCTAGACAATAGGGAAAAGGCTCTAGCAATTAATCCTTTACTTAATCTCCTGCTGTTTTAGGATGAGGTGCTAAGTGCCAGAAACTGCAGTTTCTGGTCTCAGAGGATCACAGAAGGCAGGTCAGCTACAATAGCATAGTAACTTAGACTTAGATAAGTAAACTTTTTATTATACAGCAACCATAAATTTCCCATAAGACAAAGTCTTACCCTCTGGCTGCGCTCTTCCCCCTCCACTTCCTCAAGAAGAACCGACAAGAAAGAAGAAACCTCCGACCAGGGTTGGACCGACCCGGCACCCGCGGCTCCAGGTTACACCCCCAACAAGACCAGTGTCTCCAGGTTATTACCTACACCCCCGGTTACAAACTCGCCCCCCTGCCTAACCAATGCAGAGGGAAACAGAAATTAAGTTTATGATATGACAATGCCAAAGGTCATAGCAACTTTCCAATTAGATGCTTGCACATTCACACACACACACATGCACGCACGCACACACGCACACGCGCGTGCTCGCTTGCTGCTTTCTATAAAGCCTTGGACTAATAGATAGGTTGGGGCTCCTCATCACCAAAATCATCCTGCGCTGAGGGGCCCGAGCTAGCTCAAATAAAAAAGCCCTATTGTGATTTGCTCCTGTCTGGTTTGGGGGGCTGGGCGGGGTTCAAGCCTTCCTTGGCACTACATCACCACTTCCTACCATCCATCCCCTAACTCTCAACTATGCCATCATAGTATGAACCAATCAAGAGGTTAATGTTGGTTAGGTCAGAACCTTCTGATCTAAGCCTCGCCGGAAATGCCATCCTACTCAAGACATGGTTACACTGCTTTTTAAAACCTATATATTGTATTTATGGCTAGAGTGTGTGACCGCTTGAGTGTATATGCACATTGTGACCACGTGTGCCCAAGGAAGCCAGAAGAGGCTACCGCACTTCCTAAAACTGGAGTTATAGGCAAATGTGAGCTACTGGATGTGGGAACTGACACCTGAACCTTGTTTGGTCCATTGCGAGATCAGCAAGTGCTCTTAACCGCTTGAGCCACCTCTCTTCTAGCCTCAGGTTTGTTTGCGTGTTATGTTTGTTGTGAGCACCATATTTAAAATTTTTCAATTGTTTGTTGTTGTTGGTTTTGTTTTGTTTTGTTTTTTCGAGACACGGTTTTTCTGTATAGCCCTGGCTGTCCTGGAACTCACTTTGTAGACCAGGCTGGCCTCGAACTCAGAAATCCTCCTGCCTCTGCCTCCCAAGTGCTGGGATTAAAGGCGTGCGCCACCACCGCCCGGCAAAATTTTTCAATGTTACATACTTCGTCTTCACATCATTTTCAATACTAGATACTGGAGTCCAGTTCCAACATCCCTGTTTTCGCTTTGGGGTTGCGGAGGGGGGGGGGGCGAAGGAGGGGAGGGGAAGGGCGCGG
>NW_022196909.1:50889719-50891118 GCF_008632895.1 Mastomys coucha | reverse complement strand
TTTTTTTTTTTTAAACAAAAGTTCTCTAAAAGTTCGAACAGAAATTCAAGTCACAAAACAAATAAGAAGTTTACAACAGAGAGTGTTTGTTTACCTATGTTCCCATTAAAACTAGACATCCTGGAAAGACAAATGGCTCAGTGGTTAAAAAGCACCCACTGCTCTTCCAGAGGTCCTGAGTTCAATTCCCAGCAACCACATGGTGACTCAAAACCATCTGTGATGGGATCCGATGCCCTCTTCTGGTGTGTCTGAAGACAGCATACTCATATAAATAAAATAAATAGATAAATCTTTAAAAAGAAAATCAAAGGAGTGGACACTCTGGACCCACTTAAAAGAAAAAAAAAAGACCCATAATTTGTCAGTAGCTCTACAGTTTCATGGAGAGTTAGAAGCTATAACTAAGTTATCATTGGAGTTATAGGTAAACCCAGTCAATATTTTGTCTTCTGTCCTTGCACCTACAATAAATCGTTAATTCCCTTTTATGACCTTTGGTTAATTGATTTATAACCTCTTGATTTGTGTTCTACGTTGTAGATGCCAGCTTTCTATCTGAGAGGCAATTAGCTCCTAACACTTGAAGATTGGCAGAATTCTCATTGTAGTAGTCATATCAAAGAAGGTTTTAAAGCAGTCTTGCTATAAAGGGCTTCATAATTACTAGTATAGTTTTAGGAATTCTTATAAGATGGTCATTGAGGATTAAGAAATCATCTATTGGTCTACATAGCATCACTAAAGACAGTACATCTTTGTTGATCTGTACAAGTCTGCCCAAAAGGGTGAGCTAATACCTAGTGATTGTTACATAATAATTAAAAATAACAGGAAAGTCATATGAGCTACAAGCAGCAACCCTGGATGGAGTCTCTATGAGACCTCATCTCATAGAGTCCACAGACCATGTAAAAGTGGTCAGCTATCTCCAGGAAGGCCACCTGGCAGCCTTTGCCTAACTAGATGGCTCCTGACAACTAGAGGTATACAATAACATATACATATATATATATATATATACACATATATGTATATATTTATATATATGTTATTTCTTTGGGTGACTGAAAACGTGGTAAGAATTCGTGGCTCTATTTGACCAATCTCCTCAAAAGATTTGGGTTATCAAGATGGGCATGGTGGAGAGCACGTCTTTAACCCAAGCACTCTGAAGGCAGATCACCAATCAGAGACCAGTCTGGAATGGACCTATAGCATAGGTGAGCCAAACACTATCTCAAATGAATAAAAAGAGGTGTTGGGGCAGGGGTATAAACAAAGTGTCAGATAAACCAAAGCTTACCTGTCTAGAAACGGACGGTTCTATGAAGTGGCACACTCGTGGTACATATATTTACAAGCAGGCAAAACACTCATTCTAGTAACACAAAATACA
>NW_022196909.1:50883699-50887901 GCF_008632895.1 Mastomys coucha | reverse complement strand
GTTTATAGCCTTGACCCACTTCCAGTTTGCTCTGATGACTGAAGATTTGAGCTCTCAGCTTTGTACTCTGGCTGCCCGAGGATATGCCTCCCTCTCCCTCTGGAACCATAAGAAAATTTTTCTTCCATAAGTCATTTTCGAGGGGGGAGGAGGAAGACAAGGAGGGAAGGAAGGAAGGAACAGAAGGGAGCAAGGAAGGGAAGAAAGGAAGGAAGACAAGAAGAAGAGGGAGGCAGGGAGGGAAGGAGGGAAGGAGAGAGAGAGAGAGAGAACTTTGTGGCTGTGAGGATGATCCCTCTGCAATATCTGTCAACCGGTTGATCACCAGGCTTTGGTTGATTCTGCTGATCTGGCTAGCTCAGCAGATGTCCCCTTCCTTCCTCTCCCCTCAATAAGCCTGCGTTTATCCCCAAGCTGCAGGCTCAGAGGACAAGTACAACCCTCAACGAATATAGGCGGACCAGTCTATGATCCCCCTGCTAGAACCTCCAAACAGGTTCTCAAGAAAGATTCTTGTGTCTACAATCTGAGGTGATGACTGCCTGTAATACTCTCTTTTTTAATTGTTTTTATTCTTTCTAATTGTGTGTGCATGTGAGCCCAGGTGACCATAAAACCTAAAGGTGTTGGATCCCCTGGAGCTGGAGTTAGCCTTGGTCGTGGGCTGCCAGCTCTGGGTGCCAGAAGAGTCTCCTTGAGCCACCCCTCCAGCTCCTCTCTGTACTTGTCTGACTTTCATTCTCCCTTTCCCACCCTCAGGTTTCACTTTATATACTTCAGCATTTCCATTTTACTGAAATTTGCAAAAGATGCTAACTTTCTCATTGACAGATCCAGAAGTTTTTGGCTTTGTTGTTGTTGTTGTTTGGTTTTTGTTTTGTTTTGTTTTGTTTTCTCTTTTTCTTCCCCCATCCCCAGAATAGAGTACCAAGGTGAATTGAGCCATTCATCTGCCTCATGCGCTGCTTTGCTCTACAATTATCAGAATGTAGGATGTGCTGGGGACACTTGGGTTTGTGTTTGCTAGTATTTTGTGCATCTACTCTATCAGCAAAGGTGAGGAATTTCCAGCCTATAGTAGGTACCTGTCTGCCCACTGTCTGCTGTTTTACCTGAGGGGACCCACAAGCTGCTGCTTCTGCAAATGATTATCACAGATAAGCCCTAGGGCATCTGGTTCTGAAACCCCAAAAGCAGAGGGCAAAGGAAATCTGAGGTGCTTGTCTGGAGAAATGTAACTTGATCCCAGTGGACTCCTCCCTCGCAGGTGGTCCTAGCAGCAAGCAGTCTCCAGGCTCCTATACTGAGTCAACCTCAGAGACCAGAATCAGAGCTAGTGAGGTGGGGAGGGCTCTGGTCTGCCCAATGCCAGCCCAAAGGACCTCAACAAACCCCAACACCCTTGGAAGTGAGTGCTTGAGGGACCAGTCCAGCAGACCCAGCCTTGCTGAGGAGTCTGAGTAGCTCTTTGAGCCAGAGAGGTTACCGACCCAGCACAGTGGAGGACAAGACAGAGTGACAAGGCCAAATGAGAACACCTGATTGCCCTCTGAAAAGAGACAAATGATTTCCAGAACTGGCGGTTTAAGTATCTAGTGGACAAGGTAACTACAAGGCTCAAGGAAAAAGGAGATGCATTGGGAACCGCTGAGAGCCCCACCAAGTCTCTGTCTCTATGCAGGTTAGCAAGAGTGGCAAGGTTGGCCTGAGCGGTGAGCCACCCACCCCTGTCAGAAAATCTAGACTTTCCCTGGGGAAGATTCCAGAGGAGGCTGGTCTTGGCATCTTAGCCCTTCATTTTTAATCCCAGCACTTGGAAGGCAGACAAGCAGATCTCAGTGGGTTCTGGACTAGTTTGGTCTACATAGAAGTTCCAGGATAGTGAGAGCTACATAATAGAGAAACCCTGTCTCAAAAAAATAAAGTTTATCATAATACTAAAGAATCTTCAATTCAAAAATTATTCAAAGTTAGCAGGGATAAACATGAAATTTTAATCTTATAAAGTTACTAATTTATTGTAAACTGTAGTTAAGATACACAAATAATTTGTCACCTTATAAATGATCCAATTCTTTAATGTGCTCAGAACTATACTTGTACTCGCGCTAAGTACAAATGTAATTCATTTATGGAGACAAAGTTGCAGAGAGATCAATTTACATAGATAGTCTTCTGTATATGTTGTCAAAGTTAAGCCTGAAGAAAGTAACTGAAAACAAGTAAACTTAAAGTTTGTTAAACATGAAATAATTTTTAATAATGGGTATATAAAAAACTGGTTATTCAGGCTAGAGAGGTAGCTCAGCGGTTAAGAGCACTGACTGCTCTTCCAGAGGTCCTGAGTTCAATTTCCAGCAATCACCTGATGGCTCACAATCATCTGTAATGGAATCTGATGCCATCTTCTGGTGTGTCTGAAGAGAGAGACAGCATTATCACACATATTAAAGAAAGAAAGAAAAAAGGAAAAAATAATTTTTTTAAAAAAAAATCTGGTTATGCCAGGCAGTGGTGGCACTTTTAATCTCAGCACTTGGGAGGCAGAAGCAGGTAGATTTCTGAGTTTGAGGCCAACCTGGTCTACAGAGTGAGTTCCACAACACCCAGAGCAACATAGAGAAACTATCTCTAAAAACAAAACAAACAAACAAAAAAAAAAACAAGCAAACACACACACACATACAAGCCAGTTATGAGAAATTGAATACTTGAGTAAACAGGATTAAATTTGCAATACACTTGCATGGCAGGATGTCCCCAGGCCCAAGTGGCTCCCTTGGATGGAGCACAGTTACACTGGAGTAAGTTGTGTGCTAGCCTCATTACAGGTTGCACGGGGAAATAAGATACACCAGAACCCTGGTGCTTCTGCTTCTGGCTATAAAACATGACAAAAAATAAATAAAAAATAAAATAAAATAAAAACCTCCTTATCTACAGGGAAGATGAGTTACTCCTCTCTTCTAACCTGTTGGGGATGGATTCCCTGTTCCTGTGGAAGATCTCAAAGTCTGCACCCACCTCCTAAATATCTGTCTCCAACAACAGGGATGCTGTACTGGCTGGTTTGTGTGTCAACTTGACACAGGCTGGAGTTATCACAGAGAAGGGAGTTTCAGTTGGGGAAATGCCTCCATGAGATCCAGCTGGGAGGCATTTTCTCAATTACTGATCAAGGGGGTAGGACCCCTTGTGGGTGGTGCCATCCCTAGGCTGGAAGTCTTGGGTTCTTTAAGAGACCAGGCTGAGCAAGCCAGGGGAAGCAAGCCAGTAAGAAACATCCCTCCATGGCCTCTGCAACAGCTCCTGCTTCCTGACCTGCTTGAGTTCCAGTCCTGACTTCCTCTGGTGATCAACAGCAATGTGGAAGTAAGCTGAATAAACCCTTTCCTCCCCAATATACTTTTTTTTTTTTAAAGATATATTTTATTTATTTTATGGGTATGAGTACATTGTAGCTATACAGATGGCCGTAAGCTGGGAGTTGAACTCAGGACCTCTGCTGGCCCCGCTTGCTTTGGCATAATTTACTGTAGTTGTCTTCAGGCGCACCTCTGCTGGCCCCGCTTGCTTTGGCGTAATTCACTGTAGTTGTCTTCAGGCGCACCAGAAGAGGGCGTCAGATCTCATTACGGTAGTTGTGAGCCACCATGTGGTTGCTGGGATCCGAACTCAGGACCTTCGGAAGAGCAGTCAGTGCGCTTACACACTGAGCCATCTCGCCAGCCACCCCCCCAACATGCTTCTTGGTCATGATGTTTGTGCAGGAATCGAAACCCTGACTGAGTCAGATGCAGATAGCAATTCCTCTCCACTCTATGCCTTCTGTACAGGACCTGCATACTAGTTCAGTTGGCCACACCATTTCCCACAGCATTCAATTCTTCCACTTAGGAAAAGCTAATTCCAAGGTCAGTACCTCAACTGTCCGTGGTCCATGATCAAAGGAAGCTTCCAGATACGCTGCCCTCACATTCAACAGCTTTGGAAAGCTATTCTGCATACAATCTTATTAAAAATGATGCAGTAGGGCTCTATCTATTTCTCTCTTTTTCTAACTTAATTTTTTACTGATTATTTGAACATTTCATATGATATATCCTAATCCCATTCACTTCCCAGTCCTCCAAGTTGGCCCCCCTTACTCCCTCCCCCCCCCAAAAAAATCAAGTTTAATTTGTGTTGCCCATATACTTACA
>NW_022196909.1:50873581-50883504 GCF_008632895.1 Mastomys coucha | reverse complement strand
CTTATCACAATTTTTAAAAGTTCTCTTCAATAGATTCCTGTCTAAATTATTATTTTTTTTTTTGGAAGGGGCAATAAGGAAGAGGTCACAAAAGCCTTCTTATCTCTCATACTCAGACTGGAGTCACACATAGCTTGGCCTTCTTGGTCAGTAGCATGCATTTAGGACTTCCACGGGGTTTCTGGCTTCAGCATGGACCACAGTTTCTCACTCAGCAGTATGCATTTGGGACTTCCCCACGGTGTTGCGGGCACTACTTATAAAGTCCACACAAGTCCGCAGGAATAAATCGCTCCCTGAATCTCTAGATCTGCCTGATGACACCGATGGCACCCCACGTGTGGCTCCTGCCCTGTCTCCTGACACAGACCTGCGCTGGTGAGTGCAAGGTCCAGAGGGCAGAGGGATTCAGCCTCTGCTGGAGCGAGGGGGGCGGGTTACGCCACCGGGGAAGCCCCGCCCCTGCATCACTCACTGGACCCTCTGCCCCTTCTCCACCCAGGTCCCGAACCCCAAGCCCTGCTCCCCTACAGGCCTGAGCACCGCCCTGGAGTCCCAGGAGGATGTCGGAGTTTCATCCCTGACCGCCATCCTCAGGCTCACACTCATCGCCCACTCGGTACGGGTTCACAGAAGTCAGTTAGGTGAACCACTCGGAGTTCCTGCGATTAGGTGGCAACGCCAAGACTCTGAGGATGGAGCCCTGCACTTTGTGGCTGGAGCAGGAGGGGCTGGAGTACTAGGGCAGGAAACATAGAGAGCCAAGAATGAGGAACAGACTTTCCTAGTGAACCAGAGGACCCTGCTGAGCTACTACAACCAGCCCTTTATAGTCAGCAGCACACATTTTGATCTTCCACACGGTTTAAGGTTCAGCATGGACCACAACATCTCAGCCCGTCCTAAGTTGTTTTTTTAAGATTTATTTATTATTATTTAAGTTTCAGCATGGACAACATCTCAGCCCATCCTAAGTTTTTTTTTCTAAGATTTATTTATTATTATTATAAACGAGTACACTGTAGCTGTCTTCAGATACACCAGAAGAGGGCATCAGATTTCATTATGGGTGGTTGTGAGCCACCATGTGGTTGCTGGGATTTGAACTCACGACCTTCAGAAGAGCAGTCGGTGCTCTTACCCACTGAGCCATCTCAACAGCCCCCATCCCATACTAAGTTTTATCTTCTGCCCTGGGCACCAAGCTGTTTCATCATCTTTCCTTCACCTTTTTAAAGCATCTTTGCAGGGACCTGCCCTTCTCTGGTATTTCTAGGAACACTTCCTGGTTCGGCAGACTCCTCTGCTGCCTCCACCACCTCAGAGCCTCCAAGGATCTCTCTGCATCCTCAGAGCTACTCCACAGGCTGCAGGCAGGAAAAGTTTGGGTGGACCGACTTGAAACACTGGATCTGAGCCCAGATGACAGCCAAATTTCCCTCTCCCTCTCTCTCTCTCTCCCTCTCTTTCTCTCTCTCTCTCCAGGACTTCTCTGTATAGTCCTGACTGTCCTGGAACTCACTCTGTAGACCAGGCTGGCCTCGAACTCCCAAGTGCTGGGATTAAAAGATGTGTGCCACCACCTCCTAGCTGGAATTTCTCTTTTAATTGGTCAAAGAGATGGTGTCTTGCTTAAAAAGGCTTCCATGTGCTTGTTCCTTATGCAGGAGTCTGATGGAAACAAATTGCTAGTTACAATTACCTTACACCACTTCAGAACTCTGGTCCATGGTCCAGCCAGTTCTACAATTGCATCTGACCTTACTTAAACTTTATATTTAACCTCATATTGATTTGTGCTCATCTTGATGTAAATTTTGTTCTTCTTCACTTTGTCTCTTAATGTTTTTCAAACTGTGTTGCAGTTATTACCACCTGACTATGTTCTGTATCTTTACCATCTATTAGGTTATTTTGTGTCCCCATGGATGGACCCTCTACTGACATACATGAACTACTTCTCCTTCTGCATAGTGAGTTTTGTTAGCTTGAAAGAGTTACAGCGCTCCTCAGCTCCTGACTGGAGATCTCTAAAAGGGAGACACACATCAAATAATAAAACAATATAAAGGGCTATCCAGAAAGGCATTTGCTACCACGCCTAAGAACCTGAGTTTGATTCCAGGGATCTACAAGAAGGAAGAAGCAGGTCATTTGAAATTTGTTCTGAGGTTGTTACAATGTATTCACACATCCCATTCCCAACCACCATAAAGTAATTATTTCACACCCACACACATGTGAGTTTGACCTGTCTCCTCCCCAGACCCTTTTCCTGCCTTTCCCACCTGGCATAGACCCCAGCTCTGCTCACCAAGCAGAGGCAGTAGAACAGCTGTGGATTCTAGGACCTTTGCACAGCACTTGCCTTGTACAGCTTGAAGCGCGGTGTGCAGTCTATGACTCATGGTTTGGTGACCTAATGTTACCCCTGTCCCGCCGTGATAATTATCAGCATCATGAGGAAATATAGGTTGGTCTAGGCCAGCCACAGAGACTTTTTTTTTCTTACCAGATCTTCCCAGAACAATCTGACTTCTCATTCTGACTAAACAGAAACTGCTCTCGAGGGGCCTACTTAAAATTTTCTGTTGCCCTCTGAGTTTAGCTAGGATTGGGATTCCTGGTGCTGAGTTGAGCAGGCATGCCGCCATTCTCCAGAGGATGCCAATCTGGGAGGAGGAGAACAACCCTAAACTCCAGTCATGGGAGCCTACCTCACCCTACATCATCTTAGAATGCCCTCAACCAACAGTCACTTTTAGTGTGATTAACTAATTAAACCTCATCCTATAAGTAGGTGTCCTAGGACAACTCCTTCAGCCCTAATGGAGAACACCTGTGGAGCTTGGAAGAGAAGGTCAATGGCTCAGTGGGGAAAGCACTTGCCACCAATGCTATCCCTGAGACCAACACAGTGGAAGGAGAGAACGAGGTTCTGAAAGGTTCCCTCTGACGTCTGCATCTGTGCTGTGGCCAGAAGATGGCTGGGAACACATGCAGACAGACAGGCAGACAGACAGTCGGACAGACAGACGGACGGACGGACAGACAGACAGACAGACAGACAGACAGACACACACACACACACACACACACACACATGCTCACACTGTGAAAGTAATAACATTTAAAACTCCAGAGTTTGGGGTCTTATTATAGGAAGTGAAAGAAGCGCAGGAATGGGGAAGGAGATGAAGAAATAAGATTTGTCTGTAGGTTTCTTCTCAATTCAGGTCTAAGGAAGGTGTTGGGGGAGGGTAACATAACAGTGCTCTCTGCCAAGCAGCACAGGGTTCTGGGCAAAGTCAGCCATTGAGGTCTGAGATGGAGTAGCCCTAGCAGGCTCCTCCCCATCTCGCTAGTTTCTCTCCCCACCCCCAACCTGGTGAGGTCTTTCTGTTCTGACACTGATGACAAGTTGGCAGTTATCACCCCTATAGGATAGTGAGATCCTGAGACAACAACCAGCTTCCTGACCACTACTGGTTATAAACTCCGCCCAGATCCGGAGGAATCAAACACTGACTGACCAAGCTAGCCACTACTGGTTATAAACTCCGTCCATATCCGGAGGAATCAAACACCTGCCTGACCAGGCTGTGCTTTGTGGCTGGGAGGTGGGTGGGTGTGTGGCCGCCCAGGTGGGGGGCCCACCCTGGCCGCGACCCAGACCAGGGCAGGTGAGTGTGGGGTCCCGAGAGAAATGGCCTCTGCCAGAAGGAGCTTGGGCGCCACCCAGAAGCCCAACAGTCCATCTGTGCCCTCTCCACATGTGTTCAAACCCCCTACTAACCTCCTCACCCCGAACATCTGCTCAGGGTCCTGGGAGGAGATCCTGGTCTCACCACTTACAGTCCTCAGGCTCACACTCGCTGTGGCATTTTCTCACCACCATATCTGGGCAAGACTTAGAGGAGCCATGATTCATGAAGTAGGCAGTATGGACCACATGCATTTACTGTGCTTTGCCAGAGACGGGGACACTCCACCTATGGTGGAGCAGGAGACAAAGAGAGCCAAGAGCACAGAGCAGACTTTCCTTGGGAGGCAGAGGAAGGTGGATTTCTGGGTTCAAGGCCAGCCTGGTCTACAGAGTGAGTTCCAGGGCAGACAGGGCTACACAGAGAAACCATGTCTTGAAAAAAACAAAAACAAACAAACAAACACAAAAGTACAAAGTGGAAGTGTCAGCCTAGGAAAAGGACAAAGGTGTGAGGCTGACTCATCCACTCTGCTCCCCCTGTACTCTGCCCCTCCTCCCTGCTTCAACTCTCAGCCCTGCAGTCCTCCTTTTCACTCTCTTTCACTTCCTGTTTTAGAAACAACTCCCAAAAAGCAGAACTGCCAGCATCTTCAGAGATGTTAAGAATTTATTCAGTATTTCCTGGACATGGAGTAGAGGACAATGATGATGACCTTGATAAAAATGAGTGTTTCCTATTCAAGCATGGTAGCACACATTTTTAGTCCTGGCACTCAGCATGTAGAGGCAGGAAGCTTTTTGAGTTTGAGGCCAGCCTGAACTACATAGGGAGTTCCAGGACAGCCAGGGGAGGAAAACCCTTTGAGTGCCAATCCAACCCCCACCCCTGAAAAATAAACTTTTCTGCATGTGATTCTCAAGTATATGAAGGCCTTCTGGTCTACCCATGGCCAAGGAAGGACAGTGAGGCCTTTGATCCCTGCAAATGCTTGCCTCAGACATGCTTGATCACCCTTAACAGAATTTGTAGTCACCCAGCCGTCATCTGCAGCCTCTGATGATTTTGTCCAGTGCTGCTGGGGAACCCCTGGGGATGATTTGTTCCCTCTATTCATCAGGAGGGCTGCTGTGCCCTTGGCTTGGATCCTCCTCTTGGAGCCCCAGTGGTTCCTGCTCCTGGGCTAATCTCTGGTTTCCAATCCTTCCCTGTAAATGAGGAAGAAATATCAATATTGCAAACCATGCACATTAAATGTGTCCACAACAATTATCCTACTATGTTTCCAGGTAATTGAAAGACTTTTCTACAAAGCCGAGAATACACACACACACACACACACACACACACACTCAAAACCAAATATTTGAGATCTATGGAGGAGTTGCCTGTAGCCCTGAGAGAGTAAATAGGCTCACCAGGAAAGCAGGTAGAGGTAGGAGGGAAGTTGACAGTGAAACACACTCAGCAAGAGACAAGTAGTGTAGGCAAAGGCAAAAGCAGAAATTCCCCTTCAGAGAAATAGACAGGACTGAAGAAATAATTGACTCAGGTCAATGTTAAAGAAGGCTGTGATGGTCAGAACTGATCTAAACTTGACAGTATCCAGAATCCAGTTGCAAAGGAAAGTAGCTTCCAGGTGTGCCTGGAGGAAATTACCAAGAGTAAGTTACTCTCTGGAATGCCTGGGAGGCATCGTCTTCTTTAGGTTGAGTTTGGAAGACTCTTTCCTAATATGGACAGAACTTTGCTCTGGGCTGGAGTCTTACACTGCCAGGAGACAGCTGCCAGCAACTCTCCCATTTACCTCCCCATTTTGTTAACAGAATCAAGATGAATTCACATCCCCAGACTCAGGAACCTGCTCCTACTCTGCTTCTCAAAAATTCAATATATATATATATATATTGAATTTTTGGTTTTTGCGAGACAGGGTTTCTCTGTGTAGCCCTGGCTGTTCTGGAACTCACTCTGTAGACCAGGCTGGCCTCGAACTCAGAAATCTGCCTGCCTCTGCCTCCCAACTGCTGGGATTAAAGGCATGCGCCACCACTGCCCAGCTTTTTTAAAATATTTATTTCTTATTATACATAAGTACACTGTAGCTGTCTTCAGATGTGTCAGAAGAAGGCATCAGATCTCATTACAGGTGGTTGTGAGCCACCATGTTGTTGCTGGGGTTTGAACTCAGAACCTTTGGAAGAGCAGTCAGTGCTCTTACCCGCTGAGCCATCTCACCAGCCCCCAAATATTTTCTTTTTTTTCTTTTCTTTTCTTTTCTTTTCTTCTTCTTCTTCTTCTTCTTCTTCTTCTTCTTCTTCTTCTTCTTCTTCTTCTTCTTCTTCTTCTTCTTTTTTTTTTTTTTATGAGATAAGGTTTCTCTGTGTAGCCTTGGCTATCCTGGAACTCACTCTGTAGACCAGGCTGGCCTTGAACTTAGAAATCCGCCTGCCTCTGCCTCCCAAGTGCTGGGCCAAATATTTTCTTAATTGTCTATAAGCCAGTAAACGAATGTAGAACCTGCTGTCATCAATATCAAGATGTCTACATTGTAAGAGTAGAATCAACTTCATTCCAAACCCTCATTTACTGCACACAGTTGACCTGCTTTTCTTCCTGTATCACCTTGAGCTCTGGACCAAGTCTCTGTGAGGATGAGATAAGGGTCTTGGATTCCCAATGGAGTGTCTAAGGGAATGAGTTAAGGGTCTTGAAGACAGGTGTCCTAGAAAAAGCCCAGTCTACAACAGATACTCCCTTGCTTAACCATTAATGTCAAACTAGGATTGGATGACCTGGCATCTTCCCCTAATCCCCATCACATCCCACACCATGCCACCCTACCCACCCTGCTCATTTTTTGTTGCTTTGCCTTTTAAATCTACAATACAGCTTCCCCTCAATGCTGCTGAGATCAGGCCACCTCCCTGAGGACTCAGAAAATGAAGCTTTCATTTTTAACCTTCTGTCTCTAAAGTTGAGTACTGTTTCCACCCAGAACCAAGAACACTGTATAAATGGAAAACACCTTTGGAGCTTTTGTTCTGGAATCAGCTACTACATCTTCTGGACTCCAGGGCCAATGCCCTGGTTCGGTGAGCCACTCATTTCCTGCCTTGCTTTTGTCAGAGTATTTTTTCAAAGCAAGAGGAAAAGAAACCCAGACAGATGCCCTCATCCCATACAGTTAAAGATTATGGAGGGTTACAAACTGAAACTCACAGGGACTGTGAAGTCTCTGTACACATCAAAAGGTAGAGAAAGGAAAAATAAGGCAGTTGAAGACATGGCTCACACCTGGAAAATGTTGCCTTAGGTCCATGACTGAACTCCAACTTCCACGGGAATTAAAACTACCCTGTATCTGAATGGGGGAAACAACTCTTTGTGAGTGTTAGGTCTGGCTCAGAGACATTGAGTAGCTCTCACACAGAGGCTTTAACAGAAATGTCTGAAGCAGCAGCGTGTGCTGCCTGAGTGAGCACATCTCAGGATGACATAACAAAGAAATGAAGCTCTGGCAAGGGTGTAAGAGAGGAAATAGTACATGAAGAAAAGCAGGTGACTTTCAACAAGAAAACCAAAGACAGTGGAGAACAGTGTGACCCAGGATCACAGGGTCTGGCTTGGGGTGGAGGACACTCAAGCTCACTGCTGGGAATGTCCCTTGACACTGAGGCTACAGAAATAGGAGGATCATAGAGACTGGGCAGAGGATGGAGAGGTAGGTCAGTAGTTAAGATCATTAGCTGCTCTTCCAGAGCTCCTGAGTCCAACCCCCAGCAACCATCTGCTGGCTCACAACCATCTGTATTGGGATCCTATGTCCTCCTTTGGTGTGCATGAAGACAGTGTACTCATATATATAAAATAAATATAGGTATGTGTGGGTTGCTGTCTGTATACAGGTGAGGGTGAGGGCAGGCAAAAGATAAGGCTAGAGCACATGATTGGGCAGTGGAAAAGGAAGGCAGGCACTGAGAGTTTTAGAGATGGGACAGAGAAACAGAGAGACAGCTAGGAGTTAGGGAGGAGAGAAAATGGAGGAAGGAGACAAATGGGATCCACAGGATTCACGTGGCTTGGAATAGCCACTGGTAGCTATGAATATCATCGAAGAACAATAGAATAATACAGGGCAATTTGCCCCACCTAGGAGTACAGCTTCTGTTTATATCAACTGAGCTTTGAGTTTTTGTGTGGGCATTTTGGGGGTTGAGAAATTACTGATATAAGTCTGACTAATAAATTACAAGGCCCAAGAGTTTTGATTTTTACTGGGTTATGAGGATTTGTGACCTCAAGCCACAGGAAAGAGGTTCAGAGGCAAGCACTAGAAAGTGAGAAGAATTTGACTTGCAGTTCCCAATGGGGGAGGGGAGACTGCATACTGCAGTGTACCCAGCATTAGCCAGGCATTAACATGGATTATTTGTTATATATTACATGCAAAAAGTGTACATAAAATAAACAAATTTTTTTTCTAAAAAGTCTGAAAAAAACAAGAAGGCACTGGGCAGTGTCTCTTCCTCTTGACTTTATCAGGGGCCATTTCTAAGACTTTCAGAGACAAAATGCATGAGAATTCATCTAGAGGTCAACTTTTCCACACCACATACCCTTCAACACCATTACACACTGTCCCAGCATGCTCCTGTTCCCTGCCTGTTTCTCCCATAGATGTGAAAGAAATGCTAAGAGGGTTACCTACCCAGCACAGCCAGAGAGCTGCAGCTCCCAACACTCCTGTGGTCACCAGGATGGGGACAGTCTCCCAAAGCTTAGAACTGGAGACACAAAGAAGCTTCAGCCTGAAGGGAGAGATGTTCTAAGGGCAGAAAGAAAAATCAGAGTTAGGAGAGCATCCCTTGCTTCACAGAGAAGGAACCACTTTTTTTTTCATTCTTCAAAGTTTTATTTCACTAACTTCAAGTCAAATTTCCACCCACTGCTATAAATTTCTCAATCTCAGAGAGAGAGAGAGAAAGAGAGAGAGAGAGACAGAGAGAGACAGAGACAGAGACAGAGAAAGGGAGACAGAGAGAGGCCCATGGTGTCTTCCATATAGAAAGTGAGGGTCCTGCAATGAGGCTCAGATCTCCAGGACAAGAAAGGGCAAGGCTATGAGAGCTGAGCCCTGCCACTCAATGGTAATTACAGAAAAGAAATGTTGACCTCCACTAGGAACATTTCAACATTCCCAGAACCCAACTCAGGCCTTCCATTCTACTCTGAGTCTCTAAATAATGAGAGCTCAGCCACATGGGAGTTTGACCTGTCTCCTCCCCAAACCATCCCTTCCTGCCTTTCCCACCTGACATACACTCCAGCTCTGCTTACCAAGAAGAAGAGACTCTCTTTCATGGTGAACACTAGCTCCTTCCAAGCGGCTCTCCAACAGCTCTAGATAACAGGACGCAGGGATCCCTGCTGATCACTTGCCCTGTGCTGCATGAAGTGCCATGGGCAGTCTATGATTGATTTAACATTTAAGGTCTCATCGATCCCCACACCCTGATAGTTATCATCAGTCTTATTAGGAAATGTGGCTTCCTTAGTGAAGGAACAGTGAAGCAACTTGTCATCTGTTTTGTGGTCTGCAGAAAGTAGAAAAAAAATGTCTCACCAAGTTTATCATCAAGACTCCAGCAGTAGCTTTTTATGTGTTTGATCTCTTCTTTTCAAAACTATCTGACTTTCCTCTAAGCCTTCTAGTCTGTCATCTAACTAAGATAGAAACTGCTCGCATCTCAGGGGCTACTTGAAATTTTTGTTACACACTGGGCTGAGCTAAGGTGAGGATTCCTGGTGCTGAGTTGGGCAGGTATGCCACCATTCTCCAGGGGATGTGAATCTGGGAGGAAAGGAATGACCCTGACCTCCAGGCTTGGGAACCCCCTCACCCTACATCATCTTAGAGTGATCTCAACCAACAGCCACTTTTAGTGTGATTAACTAATTACAACTTATCACATAAGGGCTGGAGAGATGGCTCAGCGGTTAAGAGCACTAACTGTTCTTCCAAAGGTCCTGAGTTTAAATCCCAGCAACCACATGGTGGCTCACAACCATCTGTAATGAGATCTGACGACCTCTTCTGGTGCATCTGAGAGCTACAGTGTATTTATGCATAATAATAAATAAATCTTTTAAAAAAAACTTATCACATAAGCAGGTGTCCTTGGTAACCTAGAACTTGGTCTCTGGTGCATGAAGGAC
>NW_022196909.1:50853228-50873282 GCF_008632895.1 Mastomys coucha | reverse complement strand
TGGGAAAGGAGATGAAGAAATAAGATTTGTCTGTAGGTCTCAATTCCAGTCTGAAGAAGGTGTGGGGGAAGGGTGGCATAACAGTGCTCTCTGTCAAGGACCACAGGGTTCTGGGCAAAGTCAGCCATTGAGGTCTGAGATGGAGTGGCCCTAGCAGTCTCCTCCCCATCTCGCTAGTTTCTCCCCCTACCCGCAAACTGTGTGAGGTCTTTCTGCTCTAACATTGATGACAAGTTGGCAGTTATCACTCCCACAGGATAGTGAGATCCTGAACCAACAACCAGCTTCCTGGCCACTACTGGTTATAAACTCCGTCCAGATCCAGAGGAATGAAACATCTGCCTGACCAAGCTGGCCACTACTGGTTATAAACTCCGCCCAGATCCAGAGCAATGAAACATCTGCCTGACCAAGCTGGCCACTACTGGTTATAAACTCCGCCCAGATCCAGAGGAATGAAACATCTACCTGACCAAACTGTGCAGGTTGCTTCTGTGACCAGTGGCCACCTTGACCGCGACCCAGACCAGCACAGGTGAGTGTGGGGTCCAGAGGGAAATAGCCTCTGCCAGGAGGAGCGGGGCAGTACCAGAGATGGCTTCAGTTGCAGCCATGCTTTGAGATCTGTTCCTGGATCTGGTTCTGTAGCACTGGCTCCCCAACCTGATCTACCAGGTCACAGATGGAGTAGATGTTGGAGTGGACCGGGACTTGAAGCACTGGATCCGGGCCCTGATGACAGCCAAGTTGGTCAGCCTGCAAGTGGAGCGTCTTCCTCTATTTCTCTTTTAATTTGTCCAAGAGATGGTGGTTTCCTTTACAGAGCTTTCATGTGCTTGTTCCTTATGCAGGAGTCTGATGGAAACAAATTGCTAGTTACAATTACCTTACACCACTTCAGAACTCTGCTCTGCACCATGGTCCAGCCAGTTCTACAATTGCATTTGACCTTACTTTAACTTTATATTTACCCTCATATTGATTTGTGTTCATCTCAATGTAAATTTTGTTCTTATTAACTTTGTCTCTTAATGTTTCCCACGTGGTTGCACAATTATTACCACCTGACATATGTCCTGTATCTTTACCATCCATTAGGTTATTTTGTGTCCCCATAGATGGACCCTCTTCTGAGATACATGAACTACTTCTCCTTCTTCATAGTGGGTTTTTCAGCTTGAAAGACTTACAGCACTCCTCATCCCCCAACTGGAGATCTCTGAAAGGGAGCCACACACATCAAATAATAAAAACAATATAGAGGGCCACCCAGAAAGGCATTTGCTACCATGCCTGAGGACCTGAGTTTCATCCCAGAGATCCACAAGAAGAAGGAAGAAGCAGGTCATTTGAAATTTGTTCTGAGGCTGTCACAAGCATTTTGTGGACTACATGCATTCATCCCCACTCTCCACAACCATAAAGTAATTTCAGACACACACACATACACAAACATACACCCACTACCACCACCACCACTACCAAGAACAACATAACAAAAAAAGAAACAAAACATTTCTGTTTTTACTCCACATGTCACTTTATGACCATTATGGGATAAAGAGTAGTGTGACCGCATCCCCACATCCCACACCATCCCATGGACAGTCAGGAATAGTGTGGGCACAGAGAAGAGTCTGGCTCTAGCTGACTGCAAAGGGCAAAAGAGTTCTCACAAGGATGGCTCCTGGCCAGGTGCTATCCCCAGGAATGAGCCCACAGCCTCACTGCCCCAGGACAACCTGACAACAGTCTGCCCTGTTAGCCATTCCCTCCCTGCCCTTCAGTTCCCTTGACTGTTCATTGACTGACTATTGGTGAGGAGGACTTGGGACTGAGTAGAGATAGATCTGCAGGCCCAGAGACTTTCCCATGTGTCCCCTACACGTGTTTCCTTGCCCACAATAAACAGCTTCCTTCAAGTGCTTATTCTGTGTGTGATTTTGGAGATTTCTCTGCTGGTGCCCAGTTACCCTTGAGATTTCTTTTTCCTGCCTTGTAAGTCAAGTGGAAGAGAAAAAAAAAATCAGGACTTTTTTAGATTGTGTCAGTACTAGGTTGATATCGAACACACTGTTAGGGTACCAAGAATCAGGCCTAGGCCTAGGGGATTTAACAGAAGACACAAACTCCATGGTTCATCAAGGGAGAATGCCAAGTTTTAATCCTTTCTGATCAATTTATTCTGAGCAGCATGGGGGGCATGAAAAAATATGAGGAAACCCCCAACTGGGGCTGACTAATGGCCACCCGCAAATGGGTCAAGCTGCAAAAGGCAGGATGTTTTTTCGTACAGAACATTACATCCTATCTTGAAGCAAACAGGTTCTGCAAAGAGACATCCAGGTAGGGGGTCTATATCCAAAAGTCCCCCTTTTTTATTTTTTCAAGTAGCACCTGTCTTAGGTCACACTGGACATGAGCTTTCCTCATCTAACTTCTTCAGCATTGGGCTGGAATTATTGGAGGAGACACCCTAACTCTTCAGACAGGCTTCAAACAGGGTCTCAGTGTGGGGGTGCGTTCTGAGGAAGGCCTTCTCCAGGACATAGAGGTCCACGCCCTTATCTTCTGGCAGTCCTGAAACAAAACTTAGCTGGAAGTCAATGAGCAGGATGCACAACTGCTCCAGGGGCCGCTTTAGGAGCTTGTTGGAGGTGGTGAGGTCCCCGTGAATGAGATCCTCCTTGTGCATTCTGGCCAGAACCTGCCTGATCCTCCTGGCCAAGTCCAAGAGTCATTGGGGGGTCTTTTTCAGTGTCCATAGTGGATTGAATATAATCTCGACACTCACTGAGTCTTCGATTTCTTCCATATATAAGCAGTTAGAAGCATAGTCCACAAAGAAGATGACTGGGGCAGCTATCCCTGCATGGCTGCAGTGGAGCAGCTCGCTCCTCCTGCACTGAGCTCCGCCTGCCCTGCCAAGCCCAGCCTCTGGCTCCCAGTGACATTAGCTTAGGGAAGGTGCTTCACTGCGAGTTCCTGGAAGCAGCCTCGGAAGACCCGAGCCTTGGCACCCTGCTGCAGCAGCTCCAGGCCACTCAGGCCTCCAAAGACTTGCTAGCCATGCCTTCGGCTAGTTCGGACCCGGACCTGACCGTGACCGCCGCTTCCATTAAACCTTTTAGTTCTTTAAAATTCAAAGCAACATGTTGCCTTAAAAACTGTCCTGCATTGTTGGGATCAGGGACCTCAACTACAGGAAAAATCATCCTCCTCTCTGGGGTAGGCTCAGAAAACATTACTCCTCCTCTTGGAGTAGACTATTCATAACTCCGTTCCAATGGTAAACATGGCTCGTTCGCTGGAGGGGCAGTGGCTCCCTCCTCCTTATAGGAAGGATTTTTACTAAGAGGTCGGGAATCTGACTTGTTACTAATTTTGCACTTCTTTAATTTATCTTTTTTTAAGATTTATTTTGTTTTATGTGTATGAGTATACTGTAGCTGTACAGATCGCCTTGAGCCATCATGTGTGTGGCTACTGTTGATCTCAGGATCTCTGCCAGCCCCACTTGCTCTGGACCTGCTCGCTCCTGTGTAATTTACTGCAGCTGTCTTCAGACACACCAGAAGAGGGTGTCTGATCTCATTACAGATGGTTGTGAGCCACCATGTGGTTGCTGGGATCCGAACTCAGGACCTTTGAAAGAGCAGTCAGTGTGTGTATTAAGCGCTTGGTTGCAAACTCAAAGCAGAGACTCGCTGGGTTTGTGTCAATGAGAGAAACCTTGCTTCCCAAGAGGAGCTTAGATTTCAGTCCCGACTGCCAGCTTTTGCTCCACCTGTCCATTTCTGACTATAAGGAGAAGAGTGTCCCTGCCTAGGAGGTGTGACCACACCCTGCTCACCTACACACTCCACTGGTATGCACTGACCATCTGGAATGCTGTGATACATGGAAACCAGTCTGGCAGGGAAAGGACAAATGCTTGGATTCCCCACTTACATTGGAGCATCCCACAAGTGATGTTCACTGTGCCACTATTCATTGCATAGCAGCTGGCTGTCTCTGCTGTGATCCCAGGCAGAGCAAACCTTCAGGATCTCTGATGCAGTAGTGAGAACAGTTCTAGGAACTTGGTAAATACAGAGGGAGGGGAAGGGGAACCCAGAAAGAGAGAGTAGGAGGACTGAGGACCCTAACTTTGTGTCCCTTAGAACTCAAAACAAGAACAGAAAGTGGAAAGTAGAAATGTCAGCCTAAGGAAAGGACAAAAGGTTTGAGGTTGACTCATCCACTCTGCTCCCCTCCACTCTGCTCCCCTCCACTCCCTCCCCTCCACACTGTCCCACTCCACTCTGTGCCCCTCCAATCAGCTTCCCTCCACTCTGCCTCCTATTCTCTGCCCTCCAATCCTTCCTTTTGCCTTGCTTCCATTTCCTCTTATTGTCCAACTCCCCAAAACAGCACAGCCAGCATCTTCAGATGTTTTAAGAACTTATTCAGTATTTTCTTGACATGGAGTAGAGGACAGTGACTATGTCCCTGATAAAAATGAGTGTTTCCTAGCCAGGCATGGTAGCACATATTTTTTTAATTCTGAAACTCAGGATGCACAGGCAGAAAGCTTTCTGAGTTTGAGGCCAACTTGATCTACACAAGGGAGTTCCAGGACATCCAGGGGGTACAAAATCCTGTTTTGACCCCACCCTCCCCCAACCCCAAAAACAAACTTTCCTGCATGTTATCAAGAATATGAAGGCCCTCTGATATACCCATGGCTCAAGAAGAAAACTGGGGCCTATGACCCTTAGAACCCATGCTTGATCACCCCACAGGGTTTTGTAGTCACCCAGCAGTCATCTGCAGCCTCTGATGATTTTGTCCAGTGCTGCTGGGGAACCCCTGGGGATGATTTATTCCCTCTGTTCATCAGGAGGGCTGCTGTGCCCTTGGCTTGGATCCTCCTCTTCTAGCCCCAGTGGTTCTTGCTCCTGGGGTAATCTCTGGTTTCCAAACCTTCCCTGTAAATGGGTAAGAAATATCAATATTGCAAACCATGAACAACTTTTCCACCCCACATACCCTTCACCACCATTACACACTGTCCCCAGCATGTTCCTGTTCCTTGCCTGTTTCTCCCATAGATGAAAAAAAAGAAAGAAAGAAAGAAAGAAAGAAAGAAAGAAAGAAAGAAAAAGAAAAGAAAAAAAATGCTAAGAGGGTTACCTACCCAGCACAGCCAGAGAGCTGCAGCTCCCAACACTCCTGTGGTCACCAGGATGGGGACAGTCTCCCAAAGCCTAGGACTGGAAGAGACCCAAAGAAGTCTCAGCCTGAAGGGAGAGATGTCCTAAAGGCAGAAAGAAAAATCAGAGTTAGGAAAGCATCCCTTGTTGGAGGCCAGCCTGGTCTACAGAGTGAGTTCCAGGACAACCAGGATTACACAGAGAAACCCTGTCTTGAAAAACCAAAAAGAAGAAGGAGGAAAGAAGAAGAAGAAGAAGGAGAAGAAGGAGGAGGAGGAGGAGGAGGAGGAGGAGGAGGAGGAGGAGGAGGAGGAGGAGGAGGAGGAGGAGGAGGAGAAGGAGAAGGAGAAGAAGAAGAAGAAGAAGAAGAAGAAGAAGAAGAAGAAGAAGAAGAAGAAGAAGAAGAAGAAGAAGAAGAAGAAAGCATCCCTTGCTTCACCGAGAAGGAAGTACTTTTATTTATCACAAATAAAATTTTTTCAAAGTTTTATTTCACTGACTTCAAGACAAATTCCACAAAATTGTTTTCTCTTCAATTACTAGCCTTTTTGGCTCCCACAATGTTAGTACCAAAAGATTTGTGGGTCAGGGAGAAGAGATGACTTTAAGAAGCATTGCATTGACTCATCTTCCACAAGGCAACAGAGTTGGGGATCTGACCTTTCAACAACACACAGCTTTAATTGTATCCATGGGGGCAGACAGGCAAACCAGGCTATAGACACTCTTCAGCTTGTCAGAAGTCAGACCAAGGAAAAACTATTCCACACGAATATCAAAGGTACTGCCATTCACCTCTTCTTTTTCTGTTGCTGCAACATTTTTCTTCTTTTAATTATCATATCATGCAGTTTCTCAAGTCTTTAGCCCATCTCCTAGGATTGCACAGGTGGGCTGCAAATGCCAAGGAGTAGATGAGCTCAGTTCCCACACTGCTAAAAACTTCTCAGAGAGAAAGAGAGAGACAGAGAGAGAGAGAGAGAGAGAGAGAGAGAGAGAGAGAGAGAGAGAGAGAGAGAGAGAGAGAGAGAGAGGGAGAGAGAGAGATCCTCCTCAGGTCTTGTTTGTTAGCAGTTGTAAGAACAAGGACTTCTGATCTCTTAGTTATTTTATGAAGCTCACTTCTGACTTCTTCCATTCTCTCAACATTGACAGAGTCCACCACAAATGCAATGCCATCTGTGCACAGTGGTCTTAATTTCTCTTGCCCACCTACATCTTTGAAGTGAAAAGTGTCTGTTTTCGGTTTGCCCACGGTTACCTTACTTTTCTCAGTGTTAAATCCTTTGGTAAGTGCGGTATTTACAAGTTCGTTGAATTGCAGCCTATATAAAACTGTTGTCTTTCCAGCACAGTCCAAACCCAGAGTAACAATGTGAAAGGACTGAAAGGGCTGCAGGCTGGATAGGATGGGAGTCTGGTCTGACAGTCCATTCCCCATTTCCCAAACTGAATGCATTCTTCTTATCTGCTTAGGATTTCTCTTCCTGGGTGATAGAGCTATGAGATGGCAGGTGACTGTCCTTGTCTTCCAGCCTCTGCTGCTGTGGGCTGCCAGCCACTGACAGGAAACTGTCTCCAAGCAGGGGCGGGGTCTGGTACAGGCCCAAAGGGGCAGAAGGGCCACAGTGGCCACCGCCCTTGAAGTGCCAGCCAGTGATGCTAAACCTCTTAAGAGCATGCTTGCCAGCCTCACTAGGGGTTTTGGCTCAGCGCTGAGAAGAAAACTTCTAAAGCAACAGCTGAGTATAGGCAAGGAGGGAACAGGAGTCTGCTTTACCAGACAGACAGTGGAGGCCACCATGTCACTCACTATGGACAGGATGGGAGTCTTGTCTGACAGTCCACCCCATATTTCAGAGGTAAATGGTGTCCCAACCTGATTTCTTCACCTGGGTGATCACTGGCTGCTGGTCCTCCCAAGTTGCTTCAGCAACAGGGAGTCTGTCCCTGGGCAGCAGGCAAGCCCTGACTCTGCTAGGGGCATGCTCACCAGCCTCCTTAAACCAACAGCTGAGTATAGGGAAGGAGGGAGCAGGAGTCTGCTTTACCACAGGGACAATGGAGGCCACCATGATCACTCAGTATGGATTGCATACTCCCACAAGGACTTTCATACAGCACTGTGCAAGTGAAAATTAAACAGCCACCTTTGAAAATAGACAAGGAGGTATGGGGTACCTTGCAAGATTGGCCTTAGAGAAGCACACACTTTATTAAGGGTGCCCATGCTGTAGGAAGTGAGGGTCCTGTGATGAGGCTCAGATCTCCAGGACAAGAAAGGGCAAGGCTATGAGAGCTGAGCTCCTGCCACTCAATGGTAATTACAGAAAAGAAATGTTGACCTCCACTAGGAACATTTTGACATTCCCAGAACCCAACTCAGGCCTTCCATTCTACTCTGAGTCTCTAAATAATGAGAGCTCAGCCACATGGGAGTTTGACCTGTCTCCTCCCCAAACCATCTCTTCCTGCCTTTCCCACCTGACATAGACCCCAGCTCTGCTTACCAAGAAGAAGAGACTCTCGTTCATGGTGAACACTAGCTCCTTCCAAGAGGCTCTCCAACAGCTCTAGATAACAGGACGCAGGGGTCCCTGTATATCGCTTGCCCAGTGCTGCAGGAAGTGCACTGTGCAGTCTATGACTGATTGTTTAATATTTAAGATGTCTTGTTAGTAAAAGAAGCAACCGACTTGTGGTTATCTTTTTTTTTTTTTGTGGTCTGCAGAACATAGAGGAAAAAAAAGTCCCTCTAGTTTACCATCAAACCTCCAGCAAAAGCTTTTTATGTGTTTGGTCTCTTCTTTTCAAAGCCATGTCATTTTCTCTGAGGTTTGTGGTCTGTCATCTAACTAAGATAGAAACTGCTTGCATCTCAGGGGCTACTTGAAATTTTTGTTACACACTGGGCTGAGCTAGGGTGAGGATTCCTGGTGCTGAGTTGGGCAGGTATGCCACCATTCTCCAGGGGATGTGAATCTGGGAGGAAAAGAATGACCCTGACCTCCAGGTTTGGGAGCCCCCCTCACCCTACATCATCTTAGAGTGATCTCAACCAACAGCCACTGTTAGTGTGATTAACTAATTACAACTTGTCACATAAGGGCTGGAGAGATGGCTCAGCAGTTAAGAGCACTAACTGTTCTTCCAAAGGTCCTGAGTTTAAATCCCAGCAACCCTAACCCTAACCCTAACCCTAACCCTAACCCTAACCCTAACCCTGATTCTTGCTAGTTCGATCTGTAGTGGGAGCGGAGAGCAGACCCCAGAGAGCCCTGAGAGCCCCACCGCCGCCGCCAGCCTAGTCACCATTACACCCGGGAGGAGCCTCAGCCGTCGCCGCCCGCCCCAGTCACCATCACCGCAACCAGGAGCAGCGAGGCCCGCCACCCCCGCCGCCGCCCTCAGCGCAGCCGACACCAAGAGCGGGTAGTGGCGGCCCGGGCGGCCTCACATTGGCGGCACCCGCCTAAGGGGACAAGAAGGTCATCGCAACGAAGGTTTTGGGAACAGTAAAATGGTAAACAGTAAAAAGGAACGCATACGGTTTCATCAACAAGAATGACACCAAGGAAGTTGTATTTGTACAGCACACTACAATAAAGAAGAATAGCCCCCAGGAAGTACCTTCGCAGTACCTCTGGAGGCTGAGCAGGGCGGTGCTCCGCAACCAGGAGCAGCGAGGCCGAGAACCAGCAGCCGCCCGCCACCCCTGCCGCCGCCCTCAGCGCAGCCAACACCAAGAGCGGGTAGTGGCGGCCCAGGCGGCCTCACATTGGTGGCGCCCGCCTACGGGGACAAGAAGGTCATCGCAACGAAGGTTTTGGGAACAGTAAAATGGTAAACAGTAAAAAGGAACGCATACGGTTTCATCAACAGGAATGACACCAAGGAAGTTGTATTTGTACAGCAGACTGCCATAAAGAAGAATAACCCCAGGTACTTACCTTCGCAGTACCTCCGGAGGCTGAGCAGGGCGGGGCTGAGTAAATGCCGGCTTACCATCTCTACCATCATCCGGTTTGGTCATTCAACAAGAAGAAATTGAAATTCCAGCAATAAGAAATGAACAAAGATTGGAGCTGAAGACCTTAAGTGCCCATTGACCAGATGCATTAGAACTGTCTGCGTTATCTATGCAGCATGGGGTTTTTATTATTTTTACCTAAAGATGTCTCTTTTTTGGTAATGACAAACGTGGTTTTTAATAAAAAAAAAAAAAAAAAAAAGGCCTGGTTTTTCTCAATACACTTTTAACGGTTTTTAAATTGTTTCATATCTGGTCAAGTTGAGATTTTTAAGAACTTCATTTTTAATTTGTACTAAAGTTTACAACTTGATTTTTTCAGAAAATTCAACAAACTGCAAGCACCTGTTAATAAAGGTCTATAATAATAATAATAATAATAATAATAATAATAATAATAATAATAAAATCCCAGCAACCACATGGTGGCTCACAACCATCTGTAATGAGATCTGATGCCCTCTCTTCTAATGCATCTGACAGCTACAATGTACTTATGCATAATAATAAATAAATCTTAAAAAAAAAACTTATCACATAAGCAGGTGTCCTTGGTAACCTAGAACTTGGTCTCTGGTGCATGAAGGACAACTCCTTCAGCTCTAAAGGAAAACACCTGTGGAGCTTGGAAGACAAGGTCAGTGGCTTAGTAGGGAAAGCACTTGCCACCAATGCTATCCCTGAGACCAACACAGTGGAAGGAGAGAACCTGGGTCTATAAGTTCCCGTCTGACATCTACATCTGTGCTGTGGCCAGAAGATGGCTGGGAACATATGCATACAGAGGCATACACACGCGCGCGCACACACACAAACACACACACACACACACACACACACACACACACACACAGTGAAAGTAATTACATTTAAAACTCCAGAGTTTGGGCTCTTATTATAGGAAGAAAAAGAAGCACAGGAATGGGAAAGGAGATGAAGAAATAAGATTTGTCTGTAGGTCTCAATTCCAGTCTGAAGAAGGTGTGGGGGGAGGGTGACATAACAGTGCTCTCTGTCAAGGACCACAGGGTTCAGGGCAAAGTCAGCCATTGAGGTCTGAGATGGAGTTGCCCTGGCAGTCTCCTCCCAATCTCCCTAGTTTCTGTCCCTAACCCCAACCTGGTGAGGTCTTTCTGCTCTGACATTGATGACAAGTTGACAGTTATCACCCCCATAGGATAGTGAGGTCCTGAACCAACAACCAGCTTCCTGGCCACTACTGGTTATAAATTCCGCCCAGATCTAGAGGAATGAAACATCTGCCTGACCAAGCTACGCAAGTTGCTTCTGTGATGGGCGCCACCTTGGCCGCAACCCAGACCAGCACCTGTGAGTGTGGGGTCCCAAGGGAAATGGCCTCTGCCAGGAGGGCAAGAATGACCCTGACCTCCAGTTATGGGAGCCCACCTCATCCTACATCATCTTATAAGGACCTCAACCAAGAACCACGTTTAGTGTGATTAACTAATTAATCCTCATCACATAAGCAGGTGTCCTAAGCATACCTTGGTCTATGGTGCTTGAAGGACAATTCCTCCAGCTCTATAGGAAAACACCTGTGGATCTTGGAAGACAAGGTCAGCATGTCCTGAGCTTTTCCCACTGAGACCATCTAACCCCCTCTCCACATGCTTTAGAGCACCGCACCCTACTCCCCTCCTCTTCACTGGAGCACCAGCTTGGAGTCCAGGAGGAGGTTGGGTCTTACCACTTAGAGTCCTCAGGCTCACACTCACTGTGTTATTTCCTCACCACAGTGTCCCAGCCAGATCTGGAGGAGCCATGATTCATGGAGATAGGCTACGTGGACCATACGTGGATCACATGCATTTCCTGTGCTTCAACACCATCCTGGGTAAAGCAGGAGGGGCCATAGTACTGGGAACAGGAGACAAAGAGAGCCAAGAGTACAGAGCAGACTTTCCTAGTGGACCAGAGGACCCTGCTGGCTACTAAGACCAGCCCTTTGTAGGCAGCAGCATGCATATTGGACTTCCACTTAGTTTTCAGGTTGGCTCATCATGGACAACAGCATCTCAGTCCATCCTTACTTGTATCATTCTCCTCCTCTGGGCACCCAGCTCTGTTCAGTCACCTTTCCTTCCAATTGCCGGAGTTCACTTTTTAAAAGCATCTTTCCATGGACCTTCTCTTCTCTGTTATTTCCAGGAACACTTTGGGCTCTGCAGACTTCTCTGCTGCCTCTGCCACCTGGGAGCCTCCATGAGTCTCACAGGCTTCTCAGAACTGCTCTGCAGGCTGGAGATGGATTCAGAAGCAGCCATGCTTTGGAATCTGTTCCTGGATCTGGTTCTGTAGCACTGGCTCCCCAACCTGATCTACCAGGTCACAGATGGAGTAGATGTTGGAATGGACCGGGACTTGAAGCACTGGATCCGGGCCCTGATGACAGCCAAGTTGGTCAGCCTGCAAGTGGAGCGTCTTCCTCTATTTCTCTTTTAATTTGTCAAAGAGATGGTGGTTTCCTTTACAGAGCTTCCATGTGCTTGTTCCTTATGCAGGAGTCTGATGGAAACAAATTGCTAGTTACAATTACCTTACACCACTTCAGCACTCTGCTCCATGGTCCAGCCAGTTCTACAATTGCATCTGACCTTTCTTTAACTTTATATTTAACATCATACTGATTTGTGCTCATCTTGATGTAAATTTTGTTCTTATTAACTTTGTCTCTTAATGTTTCCCACATGGTTGCACAGTTTTTACTACCTGACTTATGTCCTGTATCTTTACCATCTATCAGGTTATTTTGTGTCCCTGTGGATGGACCCTCTTCTGAGATACATGAACTATCTCTCCTTCTGCATAGTGGGTTTTTCAGCTTGAAAGACTTACAGCACTCCTCATCCCCCAACTGGAGATCTCTGAAAGGGAGCCACACACATCAAATAATAAAAACAATATAGAGAGCCATCCAGAAAGGCATTTGCTATCATGCCTGAGGACCTGAGTTTGATTGCAGAGACCCACAAGAAGGAAGAAACCTGTCTCTTGAAATTTGTTCTGAGGCTGTCACAAGCAGTTTGAAGACTGCATGCATTCATCCCCACTCCCCACCTCCATAAACTAATTTCACAACACACACACTCACACACACACACACACACACACACACACACAGAGACACACACACACAGACACACACTCACACACTCACACTCACACACAGACACACACACTCACACACACAGACACTCACACACACAGACACACACACTCACACACACATTACCTCCACCACCACCACCACCATCACCAAGAACAACAAAACAACAAAACAAAGAAACAAAACCTGCCAGCTTTTGCTCCATGTTTCATTTTATGACCATTATGGGAATAAGAGTGGTGCGGCCACATCCCCATCATCCCTCACTTACCCACCCACCCCACCCCATCCCATGGACTAACATTCAGTGTAACTGTCCAACAGCCATAGATGAAGTGGGTGTCCTGAAAGGGGCCTGGAAATGAAAAAGGAATGGGATGTGAGAGAAGCATGAAGCCAAGACACAGTTGCTGATCAGGGCTCAAAGGTTAATATGCAGCCCTGGGTTTAAATAGGGAAAGCTCACAGATCCCATCCTTTGTTTCAGCTGGATTGAGTTGCAGCCTTTGCCTAACTAGATGGCTCCTGACAACTAGAGGCATAACTTACATAGTCATTAAAGGAGTTCTAATTTATTTTATACAACTTTTGCAAACTCAAGTCTAGGTGAGGGCATTAACACATTGTTTATGTTGTAAGGATGGTGTGCTAAAAAAGAATGGATGCTTCTTCATTAACTAAAGACATTCCGTTTTAAAAAGGATTTATTTATTTATTATATATAAGTACACTGTGGCTGTCTTTAGACTCATCAGATCTCATTATAGATGGCTGTGAGCCATCATGTGGTTGCTGGGAATTGAACTCAGGACCTCTGGAAGAGCAGTCAATGCTCTTGACCACTGAGTCTTCTGTCCAGAACCAAAGACATTCTTTTTTCATATCGGTATTTATTTTAGTTTTTATTTTATGCTTTTGTTGATGTGTACCTGTGTGCCTAACACATGTGTGTGGGTACCTCATGGAAGCCAGAAGAGGGTATTGGCTTCTCTGGAGTTGGAGTTACAGGCAGGCAGTTATATTCCACCCAAGGTGGGTTCTGGGAATTGAACTCAGGTTCGCTGGTAAAGCAGCAATGGCTCTTAACCCCTGAGCCACCTCTCCAGCCTCTACATCTGTCCTTCTGAATGACATTTATATATTTTTATTTCCTTGGGTGACTGAATACGGGGTGAGAATTCGTGGCTCTATTTGACCAATCTTCTCAAAAGATTTGGGTTATCAAGATGGGCATGGTGGAGCACGTCTTTAACCCAAGCACTCTGAAGGCAGGTCACCAATCAGAGACCAGTCTGGAATGGACCTATAGCATAGGTGAGCCAAACACTATCTCAAATGAATAAAAAGAGGTGTTGGGGCAGGGGTATAAACAAAATGTCAGATAAACCAAAGCTTACCTGTCTAGAAACGGACAGTTCTATAAAGTGGCACACTCGTGGTACATATATTTACAAGCAGGCAAAACACTCATTCTAGTAACACAAAATACATCTAAAAATTAAATAAAAAGGGGCTTGAACATGTATAGATAATGCTGCCCCTCAGAAGTCACTAGTCTTTAACTGGGAATCGCACAGCTGTGTGTGGGATGTCTCCCTATGACTCATTTGACAGGGAATCCCCCGAGTCCCGCAAGCTTCAAAGACAGCATAGGCTAGTGCCATTGCTCTTGGTTGGTTGTCCACCATAGATGGATGCTAACGCACACGTTGAATAGGAGACAAGGAAAAACCAAGTTAAAATCTTCCTCCTGGGGCGGCTAGGCAGTGCAGCTCAGTGCAGATCCGGCGACGCGCCCGTCTCCCCACCCCCCCTTGAGGCCCCACCCCCTTCCAACCCCGGCCCCCGCCATCCCGAACCCCACCCCCCAGCGGCCAAGATGCCTAAGAAGGTTAAAGCGGATGGAGCGCCAAAGGTGGAGCTCAAGCACAGCTCCACCTGGCTGTCTCGGCCAAGCCCCCCCTGCCAAGGTGGACGCGAACCCCAAAAAGGCCACGGGAAAGGATAAAGCATCAGACAAAAAAGTGCAGATAAAAGGGAAGTGCAGCAAAAGGGCAAACAGTCTGACGCGGCTGACCAGCAAACTACAGATCTGCCTGCAGAAAATGGAGAGACAGAAAACCAGAGTCCAGCCTCTGGAGAAGAGAAAGAAGCCAAGTCCCACTATGCATCCAGCACGTCTGTCAGTGTCCCTGCCTCCCTTCTTGTACAATCCAGAGGAATATTCTTATCAACTATTTTGTAAATACAAGTTTTTTAGTAGCTCTAGAAACATTTTTAGAAGGTGGGGGAATCCCACCTCATCCCATTTTTTAAGTGTAAATGGTTTTTTTTAGAGGTTAAATCATTTGCTGGTTGTTTATTTTTTGGTACAACCAGAAAATAGCAGGATATTGAATCAGGAGAGGCTGTGACTGTATCGGGGGTCACCATAACATTCCGTAGAGGGGGCTAGTTTTATATCCTACAGTACAAAGCATATTAAATGGCAGTTCGGAGTCTCAGTCGTGCATTTGTGTCTAGAATATTTTCAGTTACATCTGGTCCCGTGTTTCCAGTAGAACCATTTTATAAGAAAGCCAGTCTTTGGTCCTTGCCCTGTCAGAAGTGTGATGTCTGTGGTCATGGCAGTCCATTTTCCTAACTGTTGTGATAATGTGCTGTGAAAGATGGGTATGTTCTGTGTGTGGCATAAAACTATGATAATTTCAAGGTCAGTACCCCAACTGTCCATGGTCCATGATCAAAGGAAGCTTCCAGATATGCTGCCCTCACATTCAACAGCTTTGGAAAGCTATTCTGCATACAATCTTATAAAAAATGATGCAGTAGGACTCTATTTCTCTCTTTTTCTAACTTAATGTTTTACTGATTATTTGAACATTTCACATGATATACCCCAATCCCATTCACTTCCCAGTCCTCCAAGTTGGTCCCCTTTACCCCCTCCCCCAAAACAAAAAAAATATCAAGTTTAATTTGTGTTGCCCATATACTTACACACTCACTGAAGCATTGTCAAACTCCCAGTAGCCAGGCCACTTAAAGGTACCTGGTTCCTTTCTCATCCACCCCACCCCCCCCCCGCCCCCAAGCCATCAACTGTGTCAGCACCCTTATCACAATTTTTAAAAGTTCTCTTCAATAGATTCCTGTCTAAATTATTATTTTTTTTGGAGGGGGGCGATAAGGAAGAGGTTGTCACAAAAGCCTTCTTATCTCTCATTCTCAGACTGGAGTCACACATAGCTTGGCCTTTTTAGTCAGCAGCACGCATTTAGGACTTCCACGCGGTTTCTGGCTTCAGCATGAACCACAGTGTCTCACTCAGCAGTATGCATTTGGGACTTGCGCACGGTGTTGCGGGCACTAGTTATAAAGTCCACACAAGTCCACAGGAATAAATCGCCCCCTGAATCTCTAGATATGCCTGATGGCACCCCACGTGTGGCTCCTGCCCTGTCTCCTGACACAGACCTGCGCTGGTGAGTGCAAGGTTCAGAGGGCAGAGGGAATCAGCCTCTGTTGGCAGGAGCGCGCGCGGGGAGGGGGGGGGTTGCGGGGGAGGGGAGGGGTTACACCACCAGGGATATGCCACCGGGGAAGCCGTCCCCTGCATTGCTCACTGGACCCTCTGCTCCTTCTCCACCCCGGTCCCCAACCCCACGCGCTGCTCCCCTCCTGGCCAGAGCAACGCCCCTGAGTCCCGAGGCGATGTTGGAGTTTCATCCCTGCCAGCCATCCCCAGGCTCACTCGCTGTGGTATTTATTACTTCATCACCAACTCCGGACCGGCCTTGGGTAGCACTGGTTCAGGGAAGTCAGGTGAACTACTCGGAAATTCCTGCGATTAGGTAGCAATGCCAAGACTCTGAGGATGGAACCCCGCACTTTGTGGCTGGAGCAGGAGGGGCTGGAGTACCAGGAGCAGGAGACAGAGAGCCAAGAATGAGGAGCAGACTTTCCAAGTGAACCAGAGGACCCTACTGAGTTACTATAACCAGCCCTTTATAGTCAGCAGCACACATTTTGATCTTTCAGTGGTTTAAGGTTCAGCATGGGCCACAACATCTCAACCAGTCCTAAGTTTTCTCTTCTGCCTTGGGCACCAAGCTCTTTCATCATCTTTCCTTCCAATTTTGTGAGTTCACCTTTTTAAAGCATCTTTGCAGGAACCTGCCCTTCTCTGCTATTTCCAGGAACACTTCCTAGCTCTGCAGACTCCTCTGCTGCCTCCATCACCTCAGAGCCTCCAAGGGTCTCTCTGCATCCTCAGAGCAACTCCACAGGCTGTAGGCAGGAAAAGTTTGGGTGGAACAACTTGAAACACTGGATCTGAGCCCAGATGACAGCCAAATTTCTCTGTCTCTCTCTTTTCCTCCCTCCCTTCCTCCCTCCCTCCCTCCCTCCTCCTCCTCCTTCTCTCTCTGTCTCTCTCTGTCTCTCTCTGTGTCTCTGTCTCTCTCTGTGTCTCTGTCTCTATCTATCTATCTATCTATCTATCTATCTATCTATCTATCTATCTATCTATCTTTCTTTCTTTTGAGACAGGATAGCCCTGGCTGTCCTGGAACTCACTCTGTAGACCAGGGTGGCCTGGAACTCAGAAATCCACCTGCTTCTGCCTCCCAAGAGCTGGGATTAAAGATGTGTGCCACCACCTCTTGGCTGGAATTTCTCTTTTAATTTGTCAAAGAGATGGTGTCTTCTTTTAAAAGGCTTCCATGTGCTTGTTCCTTATACAGGAGTCTGATGGAAACAAATTGCTAGTTACAATTACCTTACACCACTTCAGCACTCTGGTACATGGGCCAGCCAGTTCTACAATTGAATTTGACCTTACTTTAACTTTATATTAAACCTCATATTGATTTGTGTTCATCTTGATGTAAATTTTGTTCTTATTCACTTTGTCTCTTAATGTTTTTCAGTTATTACAACCTGACTATGTTCTGTATCTTTACCATCTATTAGGTTATTTTGTGTCCCCATGGATGGACCCTCTACTGACATACATGAACTACTTCTCCTTCTGCATAGTGAGGTTTGTTAGCTTGAAAGAGTTACAGTGCTCCTCAGCTCCTGACTGAGGATCTCTGAAAGGGAGCCACACACATCAAATAATAAAACAATATAAAGGGCTATCCAGAAAGGCATTTGCTACCATGTCTGAGGACCTGAGTTTGATTCCAGGGATCTACAAAAAGGAAAAAGCAGGTCATTTGAAATTTGTTCTGAGGATGTTAAAAACAATGTATTCACACATCCCATTCCCAACCACCATAAAGTAATTATTTCACACACACACACACACACATATACACCACCACCACCACCACCAAGAGGAACAACACAAAGAAACAAAACCTTCCAGCTTTTGCTCCACATGTCATTTTATGACCATTATGGGATAAAGAGTGGTGTGACCACATCCCCACATCCCCACATCCCTCACTCTCCCATCTACCCTACCCCATCCCATCCCATGGGCACAGGAGCAGTGTGGGCACAGACAGGAGTCTGGCTCTAGCTGACTGCAAAGGGCAAAAGAGTTCTCACAAGGATGGCTCCTGGCAAGGTGCTATCCCCAGGAATGAGCCCACAGCTTCACTGCCCCAAGCCAACCTGACTACAGTCTGCCCTGTTAGCCATTCCCTCCCTGCCTTTCAGTTCCCTTGACTGTTCATTGACTGACTATTGGTGAGGAGGACTTGGGACTGAGTAGGGAAAGATCTGCAGGCCCAGAGAGACTTTCCCACGTGTCCCCTACATGTGTTCCCTTGCCCACAATAAACAGCTTCCTTCAACTGCTTATTCTGTCTGCCATGCAGATTTCTCTGCTGCTGCAGTTTGCCCTTGAGATTTTTCCTGACTTGTTTGTTTGTTTGTTTATTTGCTTGCTTGTTTTGGTTTTGGTTTTTGGTTTTTGGTTGTTTTGTTTGTTTGTCTGTTTTTTAGAGATGGGGTTTCTCTGTATAGCCCTGGCTGTCGTGGAACTCACTCTATAGACTAGAATGGCCTCGAACTCAGAAATCCACCTGCCTCTGCCTCACAAGTGCTGGGATGAAAGGTGTGTGCCACCACTGCCCTGCTTCCAGTGCATGTGAAATACCTAGCAAGCAGCGTATACTCAAAAGACACTGTCCAAATACTTTCTTATGTACTTATGAATCACTTCAAACACATTGCCATCTGTGCATCAGGTATATGACTTCCACAGTGGTCTTAATTTCTCTTGCCCACCTACATCCCAGAAGGGAAACATGATTGTTTTGGAATCTCCCAAGGTTACCTTACTTTTCTTAGTGTTAAAACCTTTGGTAGGTACAGTATTTACAAATTCATTGAACTGCAGCCTGTATGAAACTGTTGTCTTTCTGGCACAGTCCAGACCCAGGATAACATTGGGAAAGGACTGAAAGGACAGCAGGCTGGATAAGATGGAAGTCTGGTCTGACAGTCCATTCCCTATTTCCAAGTGGAAATGATTTCCCACACTAAACTAGTTCTTCTTATCTGCTTAGGGTTTCTCCGCCTGGGTGATCCCTGGCTGACAGTCCTCTGTCTCATTTGCTGGCTGCTCCTGCTCCATCTTTGCCTCCAAGGCTGTGATCCACTGGAGAGTCATTCCTGGGAAGCAGCAAGCCCTGACGCTGCACCCCAGCCTTGCTCCACAGCCTTGCTAGGGGCATGCTCACCAGCCTCCTTAAACCAACAGCTGAGTATAGGCAAGGAGGGAGCAGGAGTCTGCCTTAGCACAGGGACAGTGGAGGCCACCATGATCACTCAGTATGGATTACATAGACCCAACCCCCACAAGGACTTTCATACAGCAATATACGTTTGAAAATTAAAGAGCCACCTTTGAAAATAGACAAGGAGGTATGTGGTCCCCTGCAAGATTGGCCTTAGAGGACCACACATTTTATTAAGGATGCCCATGCTGTCTTCTGCATAGGAAGTGAGGGTCCTGCAATGAGGCTCAAATCTCCAGGAAAAGAAAAGGCAGGGGTATGAGAGCTGAGCCCTGCCATTCAATAGTAATTACAAAAAAGGAAATGTTGACCTCCACTAGGAACATTTCAATATTCCCAGAACCCAACTCAGGCCTTCCATTCTACTCTGAGTCCCTAAATAATAAGAGCTCAGCCACATGGGAGTATGACCTGCCTCCTCCCCAGACCTCTTTCCTGCCTTTCCCACCTGACAAAGACCCCAGCTCTGCTCACCAAGAAGAAGAGACGGTAGAACAGCTGTGGATTCTAGGACCTGGTTTCCTTGCACAGCACTTGCCTTGTACAGCTTGAAGCACGGTGTGCAGTCTATGACTGATGGTTTGGTGACCTAATGTTACCCCTGTCTCGAAGTGATACTTATCACCCTCATGAGGAAACATAGGTTGGTCTAAGTCAGCCACAGAGACATTTTTTTTTCTCACCCTATCTTCACAGAACAATCTGACTTCCTTGTGATTTCTCATTCTGACTAAACAGAAACTGCTCTCGAGGAACCTACTTAAAATTTTCTGTTGTCCTCTGAGTTTAGCTAGGATTGGGATTCCTGGTGCTGAGTTGGGCAGGCATGCCGCCACTCTCCAGAGGATGCCAATCTGGGAGGAGGAGAACAACCCTAATCTCCAGTCATGGGAGCCTACCTCACCCTACATCATCTTAGAATGCCCTCAACCAACAGTCACTTTTAG
>NW_022196909.1:50852275-50852834 GCF_008632895.1 Mastomys coucha | reverse complement strand
TCTGTGCTGTGGCCAGAAGATGGCTGGGAACACATGCAGACAGACAGGCAGACAGACAGTCGGACAGATAGACAGACAGACAGACACACAGGCGCGCACACACACACACACACACACACACACACATGCTCACACTGTAAAAGTAATAACATTTAAAACTCCAGAGTTTGGGGTCTTATTATAGGAAGAGAAAGCAGCACAGGAATGGGGAAGGAGATGAAGAAATAAGATTTGTCTGTAGGTTTCTTCTCAATTCCAGTCTGAAGAAGGTGTGGGGGGAGGGTGACATAACAGTGCTCTCTGTCAAGGACCAAAGGGTTCTGGGCAAAGTCAGCCATTGAGGTCTGAGATGGCGTTGCTCTGGCAGTCTCCTCCCAATCTCACTAGTTTCTGTCCCCACCCCCAACCTGGTGAGGTCTTTCTGCTCTGACACTGATGACAAGTTGACAGTTATCACCCCCATAGGATAGTGAGATCCTGAACCAACAACCAGCTTCCTGGCCACTACTGGTTATAAACTCCGCCCAGATCCAGAGGAATGAAACATCTGCCTGACCAA
>NW_022196909.1:50842354-50852265 GCF_008632895.1 Mastomys coucha | reverse complement strand
CATCTTATAAGGACCTCAACCAAGAGCCACGTTTAGTGTGATTAACTACTTAATCCTCATCACATAAGCAGGTGTCCTAAGCATACCTTGGTCTATGGTGCTTGAAGGACAATTCCTCCAGCTCTATAGGAAAACACCTGTGGATCTTGGAAGACAAGGTCGGCATGTCCTGAGCTTTTCCCACTGAGACCATCTAACCCCCTCTCCACATGCTTTAGAGCACCGTGCCCTATACTACCCTCCTCTTCACTGGAGCACCAGCTTGGAGTCCAGGAGGAGGTTGGGTCTTACCACTTAGAGTCCTCAGGCTCACACTCACTGTGTTATTTCCTCACCACAGTGTCCCAGCCAGATCTGGAGGAGCCATGATTCATGGAGATAGGCTACGTGGACCATACGTGGACCACATGCATTTCCTGTGCTTCAACACCATCGTGGGTAAAGCAGGAGGGGCCATAGTACTGGGAACAGGAGACAAAGAGAGCCAAGAGCACAGAACAGACTTTCCTAGTGGACCAGAGGACCCTGCCGGCTACTATGACCAGCCCTTTGTAGGCAGCAGCACGCATATTGGACTTCCACTTAGTTTTTGGGTTAGCTCAGCATGGACAACAGCATCTCAGTCCATCCTTACTTGTATCATTCTCCCCTGGGCACCCAGCTCTGTTCAGTCACCTTTCCTTCCAATTGCCGGAGTTCACTTTTTAAAAGCATCTTTCCATGGACCTTCTCTTCTCTGTTATTTCCAGGAACACTTTGGGCTCTGCAGACTTCTCTGCTGCCTCTGCCACCTCAGAGCCTCTATGAGTCTCACAGGCTCCTCAGAACTGCTCCGCAGGCTGAAGATGGATTCAGAAGCAGCCATGCTTTGGGATCTGTTCCTGGATCTGGTTCTGTAGCACTGGCTCCCCAACCTGATCTACCAGGTCACAGATGGAGTAGATGTTGGAATGGACCAGGAATTGAAGCACTGGATCCGGGCCCTGATGACAGCCGAGTTGGTCAGCCTGCAAGTGGAGCGTCTTCCTCTATTTCTCTTTTAATTTGTCAAAGAGATGGTGGTTTCCTTTACAGAGCTTCCATGTGCTTGTTCCTTATGCAGGAGTCTGATGGAAACAAATTGCTAGTTACAATTACCTTACACCACTTCAGCACTCTGCACCATGGTCCAGCCAGTTCTACAATTGCATTTGACCTTACTTTAACTTTATATTTAACCTCATATTGATTTGTGCTCATCTTGATGTAAATTTTGTTCTTATTAACTTTGTCTCTTAATGTTTCTCACATGGTTGCACAGTTTTTACCACCTGACTTATGTTCTGTATCTTTACCATCCATTAGGTTATTTTGTGTCCCCATGGATGGACCCTCTACTGACATACATGAACTACTTCTCCTTCTGCATAGTTGGTTTTTCACCTTGAAAGACTTACAGTGCTTCTCAGCCCCTAACTGGAGATCTTTGAAAGGGAGCCACACACATCAAATAATAAAAACAATATAGAGAGCCACCCAGAAAGGCATTTGTTATCATGCCTGAGGACCTGAGTTTGATCACAGAGATCCACAAGATGGAGGAAGCCTGTCTCTTGAAATTTGTTCTGAGGCTATCACAAGCATTTTGTAGACTGCATGCATTCATCCCCACTCCCCACCACCATAAAGTAATTTCACACACACACACACACACACACACACACACACACACACACACGACCACCACCACCACTACTAAGAACAACAAAACAAAGAAATAAAACATTTCAGCTTTTACTCCACATGTCATTTTATGACCATTATCGAATAAAGAGTGGTGTGACTGCATCCCCACCATCCCTCACTCTCCCATCTACCCCGCCCCATCCCATGGACAGTCAGGAGTAGTGTGGGCACAGAGAGGAGTCTGGCTGTAGCTGAGTGAAGGCAAAAGAGTTCTCAGAAGGATGGCTTGTGCCAAGGTGCTATCCCCAGGAATGAGCCCACAGCCTCACTGCCCCAGGCCAACCTGACAACAGTCTGCCCTGTTAGCCATTCCCTCCCTGCCTTTCAGTTCCCTTGACTGTTCATTGACTGACTATTGGTGAGGAGGACTTGGGACTGAGTAGAGAAAGATCTGCAGGCCCAGAGAGACTTTCCCACATGTCCCCTGCATGTGTTTCCTTTACCACAATAAACAATAAACAGCTTCCTTCAACTGCTTATTCTGGGTACAGTGTTGGAGATTTCTCTGCTGGTGCCCAGTTGCCCTTGAGATTTCTTTTCCTGACTTGTAAGTCAAGTGGAAGAGAAAAAAAAATCAAGACCTTTTTAGACTGTGTCAGTACTAGGTGGACAGCACCTGCCCGAGCTGTTGCAGTACCAAGAATCAGGCATAGGCTGGGGGGACTTAACAGAAGACAAAGACTAGGTGGTTTGCCAAGGGAGAATGCCAATTTTTATTCCTCTCTGCTCAATTTATACTGAGCAGCATGGGGGTGGAGGATGAAAAAAATATGAGGAAACCCCCAACTGGGGCTGACTACTGGCCACCTTCAAATGGGCTAAGATGCAAAAACGTAGGATTTTTTTTTTTTTTTGTACAAAATATTACATCCTCTCTTGAAGCAAACAGGTTCTGCAAAGAGACATCCAGGTAGGGGGATGTGTATCCAAAGGTCCCCCTTTTTTATTTTTTCAAGTAGCCACTGCCTTAGGTCACTCTGGACACGAGCTATTCCTCATCTAACTTCTTCAGCACTATGCTGGACTTCTTGGATGAGACACCCTAACTCTTCAGACAAGCTTCAAACAGGGTCTCGGTGTGGGGGTGCGTTCTGAGGAAGGCCTTCTCCAGTACATAGAGGTCCACGCCTTTATCTTCTGGCAGTCCTGAAACGCAGCTCGAAGTCAATGAGCAGGATGCACAGCTGCTTCGGGGGCTGCTTTAGGAGCATGTTGGAGGTGGTGAGGTCCCCAAGAATGAGATCCTCCTTGTGCATTCTGGCCAGATCCTGCCCGATCCTCCTGGCCAAGTCCAAGAGTCATTGAGGGTCTTTTTCAGTGTCCATAGTGGACTGAATATAATCTCGACAGTCACTGAGTCTTCGATTTCTTCCATATATAAGCAGTTAGAAGCATAGTGCACAAAGAAGATGACTGGGGCAGCTATCCCCACAGGGAGGCAGCAGAGCAGCTGAGCTCCACCTGCCCTGCCAAGCAGTGCCTCTAGCTCCCAGTTACATTAGCTTAGGGAAGGTGCTTCACCAAGGCTGGCCATGAGTTCCTGGAAGCCGTCATGAAGACATGAGCCTCGGCACCCTGCTGCAGCAGCTCCAGGCCACTCAACCCTCCAAAGACTTGGTAGCCATTCCTTGGGCTCAGCTGCTTCCTTTAAACCTTTGAGTTATTTAAAATTCAAAGCGACATGTTGCCTTAAAAACTGTCCTGCATAGTTGGGATCAGGAACCTCAACTGCAGGAAAAATCATCCCCCTTTCTCGGGTAGACTCAGAAAACTTACTCCTCATCTTGAAGTAGACTCCTCATACCTCCATTGCAATGGTAGATATGGCTTGTATACTAGAGGGAGTGGCTCCCTCCTCCTTATAGGAAGGACTATTAGTATGAGGTCTGGAATCTGACTTGTTACTAATTTTGCATTCCTTTAATTTACCTTTTAATTCTCCAATTTCCCTTTCTAAAGTCTCTCCCTCTTCCTCTAGACCCTCAGAGTCAGAGTCCAAATCGGAGTACTACAAAGATTTCTTGGAAATATCATCCTGTGCGGCTCCTATCTCTGCCATCTGTTCCTTGGCTTTAACAGTAGTACTTAGGAGGGCTTCTTTTACTAACCTCCATGAGGAGAAAGTAGCAACAGGAACAGCATCAGGACCTTCTTTCTGCCTAGCTTTATGTAGATCTCCCTTTACTCTCTCCCAGTCAGGGATATTGAGCTCTCCAGAATGAATAAACCAAGGACTGGTCTTCTCTAAAGCTTTAATGAACTCTTTGGCTGTTTTTGCTTTAATACCTGTGCCCTGTTGTTTTAGCAAAGCTATCATCTGACCTTGAAGCTGCAAAGTAGACTCCTAGTAACCATGGCGCCATCCTTTGTCTTACTTACAGCTTTGATGAATCACTTTCAGTTCACTATTAACAACAGTTGCCACCAGCTCCTCAAAAAGATCCCCTCAGGGGCTCCTCTCTTCTCCATCTGGGTGGGACCTCCACTTGACATCTATGGAACCTCATGGGATGGGTTGGGGTAGATGGGAGAGGGAGGGATGTGGGGACGTGGTCACACCACTCTTTATCCTATAATGGTCATGAAATGACATGTGGAGTGAAAGCTGAATTGTTTTTTTCTTTGTTGTGTTGTTCTTGGTAGTGGTGGTAGTATGTGTGTGTGTGTGTCTGCCTGCCTGTGTGTGTCTGTGTGTATGAGTGTGTGTGTGTATGTGAAATTACTTTATGATGGTGGGGAGTGGGGATGAATGCATGCAGTCCACAAAGAGCTTGTGACAGCCTCAGAACAAATTTCAAAAGACAGGCTTCTTCCTTCTTGTGCATCTCTGGGATGAAACTCAGGTCCTCAGGCGTGGTAGCAAATGCCTTTCTGGATGGCTCTCTATATTGTTTTTATTATTTGATGTGTGTGGCTCCCTTTCAGAGATCTCCAGTTGAGGGATGAGGAGTGCTGTAAGTCTTTCAAGGTGAAAAACCCACTATGCAGAAGGAGAAGTAGTTCATGTATGTTAGTAGAGGGTCCATTCATGGACCAAAAACAGAACAGCCAGCATCTTCAGATGTTTTAAGAGTTTATTCAGTATTTTCTGGACATGGAGTAGAGGACAGTGACTATGTCCCTGATAAAGGTCCTGATGGGTGCTGGATGCCAGACCAGGAGGAGGGCGGCTAGCATCAGTGTCTCCTAGGTATCTGCTGCTGCCTCTCCTGGCCAGAGGGTGTGCAGGTGTGGCTGCCCCTTGGCCTGCTCCCACTTCTTGCCAACAGGAACTGGAGCGGCTACATGCCAAGACTGACTCTGAAAGAGTGACATCCTACACCCTACCAAACTGAGGCAATGGGCAAGCAGATGTCCAGCGGCAAGGCGGGAGTGATGGGGAGGACAAGGCATGGGAGACTCTGAACATCTGTCAAGTTCAAAATTTGTGTAGGTCTCCCCAGGTAAGGTGAGAAGAGGTGTAAGGTGGGGCAGGGCACCCCTATGTTGAGACTGCTCGCAGCTCTGGCCTGTCCACCCCAGTGGCACCCAGTTCCTGGTCCTTGGGGGTTCACCATATTGATGCCAAACTTAGTGCGATCACCTGATCTATGCCCAGAACTCCTGGACTCAAGTGATCCTCCTGTCTCAGCCTCCCAAGTAGCTAGGACAACAGGCCTTGTGCCACCACTGTCGGCTTTACCTAAAGGGTCAAAGGAGAGAGGTGGTATCGAAGGCATGGCACCACTGGAGGACCAGGGCGTGCTGCTACAGGGATCAAGTGGGAGATATAGCAACTCAGATGGGAGGAGGGGGTTAGATTCGGAAAAGTATTGCCCCATCATTTATGGTAGCACACTCACCTGCTCGCCTATTGGCCTTTAAGCGAACTTCCGTTGGGGGGGGGGTGTTCTCCTCCTATGGGCCAACAGTTCTGCCTGGCTTTCTGCAGGGAGGGGAGGGGGAGAGAGAGAGAGTAAGAGAAGAGAGAGACAGACAGACAGACAGAGAGGGAGGGAGGAGAGGGGATGGGAAGGCAGGGGAGGGGATGGGAGAACCTGGTCCCAGTCCAGCCCAGTCTCTCCAGAGCCCGATGGTGAGTGTCTAGGCTAGCAACTCCTTCCATCCATAGAATAACGACACCCAGCCAGGAGTCTCTCAAAGCAGGATGGATATTTTTCTTTATAAAGGGCTGAGAGAGCAGGTTGAGTTTTGTTGTTGTTGTTGTTGTTTGGGCTTTTTGTTTGTTTGTTTTTTGATTTTTGTTTTTGTTTTGGTTTGGTTTGGTTTTTGCTGAAGTGACATGACATAGAGGAAGGGGAAAGTTGACTAAGAGTATGGGGTGACTGACAGAGCCAACAAAGTTACTCTACATCAGCAGAAGCTAGGCAAAGACTGGCTTAAGCAGGTCATGTTGAGTCACTCCAGTACTGAAGTGACTGAGAGGCCCAAACCAGAGCCAAACAGGACCCAACACAAATTAGACAGCTTGCAGGCTGCAGGGGACTTTTCCATATTTCTCTATTAATTTGTCAAAGAGATGGTGGCTCCCTTTATGGAGCTTCCAGGTGCTTGTTCCTTCTGCAGGAGTCTGATGGGAACAAATTGCTAGTTACAGTTATCTTAATGCACTACTACTGCACTCTGGTCCATGGTCCAGTCCCTTGTACAACAGCATTTGGCCTCATGTCAACTTTATATTTAAACTCATATTGCTGTGTATTAATCTTGATGTATAATTGTTCTTATTAACATTGTCTCAATTAACTAGGGAGGTTGCTTGTAAGAGAACAACAAAGAGTGAGCCTGAATGCTTTGCCTGAATGCTTTGTAACTCTTGTATCAAGTTTGAAGAAGAGGACTTTATAAGTTACTCTTTCTCTGAGATGAATGCTTTTCAAATTATCACAGCTAATGAACCAAATTCTTACCCTCACCTAATGTCTGTGCCACCCTCCAAGCAGAACCATTGTTCATTGAAACAGTTGGTGAATGACTTTATGGATAGACCATCTTAATACATACACCATTTCTTAAATGAATATAACCTGTTCACTTGGCTGAGAATAAAGTCACTCACTCAAGTCAAATAGCTTTGACCATAGCAGGAAGTCTGTATCCAAAAATTGTGCCTACAATTCATTTCTTGGTGCATCAGAACTGTAAACTCTCAGCTTAGCTACAATGGAGGTAAAATCCTTTGGTGATGGGAGGGTTATTGAAGTACAGCCTTATTACAATGCCTTTATTTCCTCTTATTATTCAACTCCCAAAAAGCAGAACTGCCAGCATCTTCAAGTGTTTTAAAATTTTATTCAGTATTTCTGGACATGGAGTAGAGGACAATGAGTGTCCATGCTAAAAATGAGAGTCTCCTAGTCTGCTATAATAGCAATCAGAATTCAGAGGCAGGTGGTTCTCTGAATTTGAGGCCAGCATGATTTACACAGGGAGTTCCAGAACAGGCAGAGGAAAAATCCTTGTCTTGTACCCTATTCCATGTGAACCCCTGAAAAACAAACTTTACTGCATCAGATCCTCCAGTCTATGAAGGCCATCTGGTCTACCCATGGCCCAGGAAGGACACTGGGGCCTATGACCCTTGAGAATGTTTGCCTCCCCCCTGCTTGATCATCCCTGACACACTTTGCAGTCACCCCAGCAGTCTCTGATGATTTTGTCCAGTTCTGCTGGGGAACCCCTGGGGAACATTTAGTCCCTCTGTTCATCAGGACGGCTGCTGTGCCCTTGATTTAGATCATCATCTTGGAGCCCCAGTGGTTCCAGCTCTCCAATTTCCAATTCTTTCCTGTAAATGAGGAAGAAATATCAATATTGCAAACCATGAATATTGCCTGTTTCTACCGCAATTGTCCTAGTACATTTTCAAGTAATTGAAAGATTTTTATACAAAGATGAGAATAGACAGAAGAAAAAAAAAAACACCAAAGACTTGAGATCTATGGAGGTGTTGCCTGTATCCCTGAGAAAGTGGACAGGCTCACGAGGAAAGCAGGGAGAGGTAGGAGGGAAGTCAACAGTAAAACACACTCAGCAAGGGAAAGTAGTGTAGGCAAAGGGAAAAGAAGAAATTGACCTTCAGAAAAACCAGCAGGATTGAAGAAATAATCGACTCAAGTAAAAGTTAAAGGAGACTGTGATGGTCAGAACTGATCTAAAACTTGACAGTATCCAGAATCCAGTCACAAAGCAAAGCAGCTGCTCTTCCAGAGCTCCTGAATCCAACTCCTAGCTACCACCGGGTAACTCACAAGTATATGTAATGGGATCTTATGCACTCTTCTGGCATACAGGAAAACAGTGTATCCATATGCATAAAATACATATACATGCACATATACATAAACTAAACTAATCTTTGTTTGTTTGTTGGTTTGTTGCGTTTTTGAGACAGGGTTTCTCTATATAGCCCTGGCTGTCCTGGAACTCACTCTGTAGACCAGGTTGGCCTAGAACTCAGAAATCTGCACGCCTCTCCCTCTGCCTCTGCTCTGCCTCTGCCTCTGCTTCTGCCTCTACCTCTGCCTCTGCCTCTGAAGTTGGGATTAAAGGCATGTACCACCACTGCCCAGCAAAATAAACAAATCTTACAAAATTTTAAAAAATATCATATTTGAAAACACCTGGGAAACGGAACTGAACAGCCTCTCTTGCTCTTAACTACCAGGGCTCATTTCTAAGAATTCAATGACAAATGGCATGAGAATACATCTAGAGGTCAACTTTTCCATCCCACATACTCTTCACCACCATTACACACTGTCCCCAGCATGCTCCTGTTCCTTTCCCATTTCTCTCATAGATGTGAAAGAAATGCTAAGAGGGTTACCTACCCAGCACAGCCAGAGAGCTGCAGCTCCCAACATTCCTGTGGTCACCAGGATGGGGGCAGTCTCCCAAAGCCTAGGACTGGAAGAGACCCAAAGAAGCTTCAGCCTGAAGGGAGAGATGTCGTAAGGGCAGAAAGAAAAATCAGAGTTAGGAAAGCATCCCTTGCTTCACAGGGAAGGAAACACTTTTTTTTCACTCTTCAAAGTTTCATTTCACTAACTTTGAAGGTCAAATTAACACAAAATTGTTTTCTTGTCAATTACTATCCTTTTTGACTTCCCACAATGTTAGTGCCCAAAGATTTGGGGGTCAGGGAGAAGAGACCACTTTAAGAAGCATTGCATTGACTCGTCTTCAACATGGCAACAGAGTTGGGGACCTGACTGCTCAACAACACACAGCTTTATTGTATCCATGGTGGCAGCCAGGCAAACCAGGTTGTAGACACTCTTCAGCTTGTCAGAAATCAGACCAAGGAAAACCTATTCCACACCAATATAATTTCCTCCTTTCTTTTGCCACCATACTTTTCCTCTTTTAATTATCATATCATGCAGTTTCTCAAGTCCTTCCTTTAGCCCATCTCCTAGGATTGCACAGGTGGCTTGCAAATGCCAAGGAGTAGATGAGCTCAGTTCACCCATTGCTAACAACTTCTCAATCTCAGAGGGATAATGAGTGAGTTCCTCAGGTCTTGTTTTGTTGGGAACCATGAGAGCCCTGAGATAAACAAACATCTTGCCCCAGCTAATTGAGAACCCTGAGATTAACATCCTGCCTGACAATCACAAGGATCAGGCTTGGCCCTGAGAAAAGAACATTCACGGAAATCCACCCCCTTTCCACCTGTCATCCACCCCCTCCCCACCTATCACACCAGAGCTCCACCCGGAAGATTTTGTAACCTTCCTCCTCCCTCCTTCCTCTCCCCCTCCCTCCAAGATTTTTGCTTTAAATATGCTCTCCTCAACTAAGTAAACAGCTCTTGACAAGCAATGCTTCCTTGAGTCCTGTCATCTCTCTCGCCCATTCTTTATTCACAGGTTGTGATCCTCCTCGTTCCCCCAATAACGTGACCTGCAGGCCAGGTCAGGTGGCGCCCTGACGTGAGGCTCGAGGCACGGGTCACCTCCCGGATGGATTAAGATCGTGATCGAATCCAGGTTCATGACTGACGCTGCTCGCCCGGTTGCTCCAGTCATTAGGTAAGTCATCCATCTTAGACATCTCGAGAACGGGCGATTCCATGTCTAAAGAAGTCCGCTTTATAAAGAACTTAAAAGAGGTTCTCAGAGAGAGGGGCATAAGGGTAAAGAAAAAGGACTTGGTAAGATTTTTTATCTTTATTGATGAGA
>NW_022196909.1:50841514-50841874 GCF_008632895.1 Mastomys coucha | reverse complement strand
ATGGCTGTTCCCCTTTCTGTGCCCCTGTTGTTCCCCTTTCAGTCAAACCTCCTGCCACTTCCTCGGCCTGTCCTTCATCCCAAAAACCTCTTCCCTCCTGACATGGCTCCTCCACACAACCTTCTGCGCCCCCCGCCATCTTCCTCGCCGAGCCTGATGATGGTCCCCTCAACCCTGGTGACACAGAGACTCTAGAAGAAGAGGCCACCCGATACCATTTTGAAGGTTGGCCTCCCCTCCTCTGCACCCCCTCCTACACATGAACACTCTGATTCAGAGGCCGAACAGGCTCCTAGCGACCTTGAACTTGATAATGAGAATGAAAGTGAGACCGATGACTCAGTTCCCGTCCCCACAGTC
>NW_022196909.1:50841016-50841272 GCF_008632895.1 Mastomys coucha | reverse complement strand
CCCTCTCCCTATTAGAGAGTATCAGTGGCGATGGCTACCTTACACCAAACGAGTGGCTTTCTGTTAGTATGTTCTGACTCGGGGCCAGTTCCTCACCTGGCGCACCGATTGGGCCGCTCCTTGGCTCACGCAAACAGCCAGAGTAGCCATGTCTCCACCAGAAGGTGGACACTACACAAACTTCTTGTCCAAGGCAAATATGCCTCTGATGAAAACCAAAGAGGCTTTTCATTTATAAATTGTTGAGACTGCCATC
>NW_022196909.1:50838132-50839318 GCF_008632895.1 Mastomys coucha | reverse complement strand
CTGGTCTAGTCCTGAGGAGTTCAGATAAAAGTCTTCCTTTGCCGGCGGTCTCTGAGCCCCCAGACCTGTCTGCTGATATCTCGACGGGCCCTGGAGGCGGGCCCGAAACGCGTTTTTTGACAAGAGATTGCCTTGAGGCTCTCTCTTAAATTTTTTCTCATTGGACCAACGTTTCTCCTTGCTGTACTGACTGCCTGTTTTCTGTCTAGCACTCACTTGCGGATTAGCTGAACTTTCTGCTCTGTCTGGGCATTCGCGCTTAAGATGATTAAAACTTCCACAGATAAAACACCTTCTGCGCATATGCCCGCGGGCTAAAGCTCTTGGGGCGGGTGTCTTTTGTACCGCGGCGGACACCGTTGTGTTTTGGAAACATGCCGACCCCACGCTAAGACACAGGCGAATATACCCTGTAATATCTGTTTGCCCCTTGTGCGGCAGCAAGATAGTTCTACACGCCGCGTTAGCGTTTTCAAAAGCCAATTGTGTAATCAGGGGTCCCTCTGCATACGAATTTCCCAGTGTTCTGCTGATGGATTCCTGTAGTCTGGCCACAAAATCCTGAAATGGTTCATTAGGACCCTGTCTGATTTTAGTCAGACCTGTTCCATCCCTTCCTTTCGCAGGGAGTTTTCAGTTCTGGCTTCAATCTCTCGGGCTGGCTCCAGCCCCCTGGTGAGTCGAGCTGAGGTGTTGTCTCTGGAGTCGGTGGAGACCTCTCCGAGGAATCAGCAGGGTTCCCACACCTTACAACCCCCAGGGCCAGGGGATTGTAGAAAGAGCACACCAGACTCTCAAAGCCATGCTTACTAAGTTGCAATCATCAAAGGGCATTTTGTATCCTACTACTGTAGGACCTCGTCGTCTTCTGAGTCATGCCCTGTTTGTCCTTAACTTTTTACAACAAGATCAGTCTGGACATTCAGCAGCTGACCGCCTTTGGCATTCCTCCACATCAACCACCTACGCCAAGGCTAAGTGGAAAGATCCACTCACATATCAATGGTATGGTCCTGATCCTGTTCTTATTTGGGGCAAAGGACATGCCTGTATTTATGACCAGAAGGAAATGAATGCTTGTTGGCTACCAGAGCGTCTGGTCAAATTGTTTAACCCCACTCCCCCAGGGGACCCCCCTGAGGAAAATATTAATTCTGTTTCCTTGTAGAATGCTGTTTCATTTGGT
>NW_022196909.1:50830232-50835716 GCF_008632895.1 Mastomys coucha | reverse complement strand
CTTTGGCCCTTGGGCCTTCAATCGTCTAACTACCTTTGTTAAGAATCAGGTTGACTCCGCTACCAAACAGGTGTAGGTCCACTATCATCTCCTTGACACTGAAGAGCCATCGCAGGCTCCCATCTCTGTGGCCCCACGTGCCCCAGACTCCCCGCCCTTCGGCCAGCCTCTCAACTTTAGGGTCTTACAAGAAGGACACTGGAAAGATAGGTTTTGCTTTGGGTCTCACTAGGAATGGTCCATCCTATCTCCCCGTCTATTCAAAATAGCCTAAGGCCATCAGCCCTGACCTACCCTGGCTCTCCCACAACAAGGGACCTGGTAAGTCAGAGACAGAGCTGGCATTAAGTCTTGACCGCCTAAGACAGGGCAACCCCGTTGGGGGGAGGGGGTTGACCCAGTGACGGGTAAGAGTTTGAGCATTGCCCTCTACCAAGCTCAGGCTCCCATCGTGAGACCTCAAAGATGAGGTTGAGAAGCCTCCTTCCAGGGCACTTCATTGTGAAGGTCCAATTGACCTTATTACACAGACAAGAGGGAGATGTTGGGAACCATGAGAACCCTGAGATTAACATCCTGCCTGACAATCACAAGGATCTGGCTTGGCCCTGAGAAAAGAACATTCACAGAAATCCACCCCCTCCCCACCTGCTACCCCGGAGCTCAACCCCAGAAGATTTTGTAAATGTCCTTCTCCCTTCTTCCTCTCCCCCTCCCTCCAAGATTTTTGCTTTAAATATGCTCTCCTCAACCAAGTAAACGGCTCTTGACAAGCAATGCTTCCTTGAGTCCTGTCGTCTCTCTCACCCATTCTTTATTCACAGGTTGTGACCCTCCTCGTTCCCCCCAATAACTTGACCTGCAGGCCAGGTTATTGTTTGTTAGCAAGTATATGCACAGGGACTCCCTGATTTTCTGATATCCTAGTTATTGTATGAAGTTCAGTTCTGGCTTCTTCCATTCTCTCAATATCGACAGAGTCCACCACAAACACGATGCCATGTGTGCATCGGGTATATGACTTCCACAGTGGTCTTAATTTCTCTTGCCCACCTACATCCCAGAAGGGAAACATGACTGTTGTGGAATTGCCCAACCTACCAAGGTTACCTAACTTCTCTCACTGTTAAATCCTTTGGTAGGTATGGGATTTACAAATCCTTTAAACTAGCCTGTTTACAACTGTTGTCTTTCCAGCACAGTCCAGATCTTGAAGAACAATGTGAAAGAAAGGACTGAAAGTACAGCAGGCTAGACAGGCTGGATCAAGCTAAGAGATTGCTGGCTAAAGGTCCTCTGTTGTGGCCTCCATAAATGTCAGCCACCAGGGAGTCTGCCCCTGGGTGGAGGCAAGCCCTGACTCCTCCACACACTAGCCTTCCTAGGGGCATGCTGGCCAGCCTGCTGGGGGTCTTGGCTTCACTGAGAAGGAAGCTTTTAAAGCAACCTCTGAGAAAAGGGAAGGAGGGAGCAGGAGTTTGCTTTTCCAGAGGGACAATTAAGGCCACCATGTTCACTCAATATGTACAGGATGGAAGTCTTGTCTCACTGTCCATTCTCCATTTCCTACTGTAGATGGTGTCCCAAACTGAAGCATTCTTCTCATCTGCTTTTGATTTCTCTTCCAGGGTGATTGCTGGCTGATGGTCAGCCTCTGGGGAGTCTGTCTCTGTACAACAGCAAGCCCTGAAGACTGCACATGCCAGGGAGTTTGACCTGTCTCCTCCCCAAACTCTCTTTTCCTGCCTTTCCCACCTGACATAGACCCCAGATCTGCTTACCAAGAAGAAGAGACTCTGGTTCATGGTGAACACTAGCTCCTTCCAAGCAGCTCTCCAACAGCTCTAGATAACAGGATGCAGGGATCCCTGGATATCGCTTGCCCTGTGCTGTCTGAAGTGCACTGTGCAGTCTTTGACTGGTTGTTTAGTGGTAGCTGTGACCCCAGCAGCCCTGATTATCCTAGACCTTATAAATACCGTGAATTGCGCCTGGCCCTGCCTACTGTGGTCTTCCTGTCCAGGTCATCGGACTGGGCCCACACCTCGCCATGACGTCATCATCCTAGAGGCGGAGCCAGGCCACAGTGTCATCCTTCAAAATAAAAGGAAGGAAAGCAGACTCCTGGGCTCCAGGACCAGAAGGCACACAGCTAGCCTGGAGCTTGGGGCTCTTCCTCCTCCCAGGCGGAGGAATCCTTGGCAGCCAAGGGGGCAGCTCTGAACAAACAAGGAAGAAGCAGCTGTGGCAGCAGAGGCTCTGTCAGCAGACCTGTGCTGGTGAGTGCGGGGTCTGGAGGGAACTGGCCTCCTAGGTGAGGAGCGACCAGGTGGGTGTGGAGTCCCCACCTGGAAAGCCGCATCCCTGCATTGCCCACTGGACCCTCAGCCCCTTCTCCACCCGTGGCCGGAGCTCTGTTGCCCTCCCAGCTGCTGTTCAGCCTAGTATCCTGAGGGGGCCTCGTGGTCTAATACTGTGCCATCCCCAGGCTCACACTTGCTGTGGTATTTCCTCTCAGCTGCCTCCTGACTGGCCCTGGGGGGAACCCAGGTTCTTGGAAGTTGGCTGCCTGGAGCACAAGCAGTTCCTGATCTAAGGACTACTACTCTGAAACTCTGTGGATGGATTTGTGTTTTCGGTGGAGCAGGAGGGCTCTGAGCACTAAAAGCAGGGGACACAGAGAGCTGAGAAAGATAATCAGATTTTCCAGTGAACCTGAAAACTCTGCTCCACTACTAACAATCAGCCCTTTATAGTCAGTAGCACACATTTTGGACTTTCACAAGGTTTCTGTCTCAGTATGGACCAGAGCATCTCAGTCTGTCCCTAGTTTCATCCTTCTCCCTGGGAACCCAGTTGTTTCATCATCTTTCCTTCCAATTTCAAGAATTCACATTTTTAAAGCTTCTTTCCAGAAACCTTAAATGGTATTTCCAGCCCTTCAATGGTTTTTAGGGAACACTTCAGGCTGCAGGCATGAAATGGAGTAACTGCTTGGGTGGAGCGATTTGAAGGGCTTGATGAGACCCCATGACAGCCAAATTAGTCAGCCTGCAGGCTGCAGGGGACTTTCCTGTATTTCTCTATTAATTTCTCAAAGTGATGGTGGCTCCCTTACAGAGCTTCCATGTGCTTATGCAGGAGTCTGATGGAAACAAATTGCTAGTTACAGTTATCTTAATGCACTACTACTGCACTCTGGTCCATGGTCCAGCTGCTTGTGCAATTGCATTTGGCCTTATGTCAACTTTATATTTAACCTCATATTGATATGTATTAATCTTGATGTATAATTGTTCTTATTAACATTGTCTCTTCATGTTTCCCACAAGGTGTTACGGTTATTACAGCCTGACTTATGTCCTGTATCTTTACCATCTATTAGGTTATATTCTGGCCCCATGGATGGACCCTCTTCTGAGGTACATGAACTACTTCTTCTTCATAGTGGGTTTGTCAGCTTGAAAGAGTTACATCCTACCTCTGACCCTGACTGGTGATCTCTGAAAGGGAGCCACACACATAAATTATATAAAAAAAAAAAAATACAGAGGACTATCAAGAAAGGCACTTGCTCCCATTCCTGAGGACTGGAGCTTGATCCCAGGGATCCACAGGAAAGAAGATGCAGGTCTCTTGAAATTTGTTCTGAGGCTGTCACAAGCACATGATGGAATACATACACACACCCGTACTCCTAACCACCATAAAGTAATTTCATACACACACACAATCCACCACCACCAACCAGACTACCACCAAGAAAAACAACACAAACAAACAAAGAAACAAAACCTTTCAGCTTTTGCTCCACATGTCATCTTATGACCATTATAGGATAAAGAGAGGTGTGACCACATCCCCCCATCCCTCACTCTCCCATCCACCCTGCCCCATCCCATGGACAGTCAGGAGCAGTGTCAGCACAGAGAGGAGTCTGGCTGTAGCTGAGTGCAAAGGGCAAAAGAGTTCTCAGAAGGATGGCTCCTGGCAAGGTGCTATCCCCAGGAATGAGCCCACAGCTTCACTGTCCCAGGCCAACCTGACTACAGTCTGCCCTGTTAGCCATTCCCTCCCTGCCTTTCAGTTCCCTTGACTGTTCATTGACTGACTATTGGTGAGGAGGACTTGGGACTGAGTAGAGAAAGATCTGCAGGCCCAGAGACTTTCCCACGTGTCCCCTACACATGTTTCCTCACCCACAATAAACAATAAACAGCTTCCTTCAACTGCTTATTCTGGATGCAATGTTGGAAATGTCTCTACTGCTGCTGGTTACCCTCCAGATTTATCCCGATTTATTAGTCAACTGGCAGAGAGAAAAAAAAAAAAAGATTAAGCCAGGCGGTGGTGGCGCATGTACACCTTTAGTCCCAGCACTTGGGAGGCAGGAGCAGGTGAATTTCTGATGTCAAGGCCAGCCTGGTCTACAGAGTGAATTCCAGGACAGCCAGGGCTACACAGAGAAACCCTGTCTCTGAAAAAAAAAAAAAAAAAAAAAAAAAAAAAAAAGGAAAAAGAAAAATGAAAAAAAGAAAAGAGAGAAAAAAACTGGATCAAGACTTTTTTGACTATGTCAAGACTAGGTGAGCTTTAAACTCTAGAGTCAGTATCTCCATGCTAAAACCCCTGATTTATTTTATTTTCTAAGTTCCTTAAAAGTTGTGTGGTGGCACTTAAGCAGAGGGTACAAAACAGTGGTTTCTCTGGTGACTGAAACTGACTTGTCTGCAGACTTGGCTCACCTTTCCACCTATCTGGAACCAGGACAGACAAAAGGTTGAAGGAAAGGGTGACCCTACCCCCACCCTGCCATATGGTTCACCTGAACCTCTCTCCTATGTGTGTATTAAGCCCCTGTGGGCACCCTGGTGTGTACACACAGCAGAGCCTGGATTTGCATCTATGATAGAAACCTTGCATTCCCTGGAGGAGCTCAGACTTCAGCCCTGTGTGCCAGCTTTTCCTCCACCTGGCCTTTTCTGACCATAAAAGGCAAAGTTTCCCTGGCTAGGAGGTGTGACCACACCCTCTTCATCCCTCACCCACACACTCCACTCACTGATTTCAGGAGAACTGTGAGAAATGGAAAACAGCCTGGGAGGGGAACAGAGACATACTTTTATTCCCTGAATAAAGTGGACCATTCCACAAGTGATTTTTACTGTGTCGCTATTAACACAGCAAAGCAGCTGGCTCCTTCTGCTATGAAGCAGCAAAAAGCTTCAAGCTCTCTGATGCTTTGGGGGATTTCCAGGCTAGAGAGAGGATTTCTAGGAGCTTTGTAAATAGGGGGAAGGGCAGTGAAAGAGAGAAGAGGAGGACTGTGGACCCTAACTTTGTATCCTTCAGAGCTCAAAGCAGGAATAAAAAGTGGAAAGGGAGTGTCAGCCTAGGAAAAGGACAAAAGGTTTGAGGCTGACTCATCCACTCTCCCCCCCCTCTATTCTCCTGCCCTCCGCGCTGCTCCCCTCCGCGCTGCTC
>NW_022196909.1:50825690-50830222 GCF_008632895.1 Mastomys coucha | reverse complement strand
CCTCCGCTCTGCTCCCCTCCACTCCCTCCCCTCCACTCCCCCTCCCATTCCCTGCCCTTCAGCCCTTCCTTTGGCCTCTCTTCTAGAGAAACATGCTCAGCAACAGGCAAGTAGTGTAGGCAAATGAATAGCAGAAATTGGGGGCTGGCTAGAAGGCTCAGCGGATAAGAGCACTGACTGCTCTGAGTTCGGATCCCAGCAACCACATGGTGGTTCACAACCACCCTTAATGAGATCTGACGCCCTCTTCTGGTGAGTCTGAAGACAGCTGCAGTGAATTATGCAGGAGAAAGTGGGACTGCAGAGGTCAGCCACACACTTGATGGCTCACCTTCATCTGTACAGCTACAGTGTACTCATACACAAAAAATAAATAAAATAAATCTTAAAAAAAAGAAAAAAAAGAAAAGCAGAAATTGATCTTCAGAAAAACCAGCTCTATTTTATGAAGTATCATTCTTTAGAGCTTTAGTTTATGAAATTCAGTTTTGGCTTCTTCCATTCTCTCAACATCGACAGCGTCCACCACAAACCCGATGCCATCTGTGCATCCCGTATATGACCTCCAGAGTGGTCTTAATTTCTCTTGCCTACCTACATCCCAGGAGTGAAAAGTGACTGTTGGGGAATTTCCTAAGGTTACCTTATTTTCTCAGTGTTAAATCCTTTGGAAGGTACGGTATTTACACGTTCATTGAACTGCAGCCTGTATGAAACTGTCGTTTTGTCCACCACAGTCGAAACACAGAATAACAGTGGGAAAGGACTGAAAAGGACAGGAGGCTGGCCAGGATGGACGTCTGGTCGACTTTTCATTCCCTATTTAGAGCTGCAACTGGTGTCCTAAACTGAATGTGTTCATCTTATCTGCTTATGATTTCTCTTTCTGGATGATCAAGATACAGGATTGCTGGCTGACTGTCGTCTGTCATCTGCTCCAAGGCTGACAGCCCTCAGGGATTCTGTCCCAGGGCAGAGGCTAACCCTGAAGCTGCAGGTCAGCATTGCTGAGCATACTTGCTAGGGACTTGCTCTGGAGCCTCCCTAGGGCCATAGCTCTGCCAGGAGATGGAAGCTCTTAAAGTAACAGCTGAGTATAGACAAGGGGGGTTGGGAAGACTCATGGCTCCAGCTGCATATGTAGAAGAGGATGGCCAAGTAAGTCAACAGTGGGAGGAGAGGACCTTGGCCCTGTGAAGGTTCTATGCCCCAATGTAGGGGAATGCCAGAGCCAGTAAGCAGGAGGGGGTGGGATGGTGAGCAGGGGGAGGGGGGAGGGAACAGGGGTTTGTTTTAGTTTTAGTTTTGCTTTATTTTATTTTTTTCTTTATTTTGGATGGGAACCTTCAGAAAGGAGATATTGTAAATAAACAAAACATCTAATAAAAATAAATAAATAAATAAATACTGTTATTTGAATGCTACAAAAATAAAAAGACAGAGTGTGTTGTGCCAATCTGTTATAGGAGCTAAGAAAACTAGCAGATCTTATGCTTCTGATGTGAACCGAAGAGACAATGGAAATGTTAACCACAGAGACAGTGGAGACCACCATGTTCACTCAGTATGGATTGCATAGACCCAACCCCCACAAGGACTTTTATAAAGCAACATACAATTGAAAATTAAAGAGCCACCTTTTAGAATAGACAAGGAGGTATGTGGTACCCTGCAGGGTTGGCCTTAGAGGACCACACACTTTATTAAGGGTGCCCATGCTGTCTTTTGTATAGGAAGTGAGGGTCCTGCGATGAGGCTCAGATCTCCAGGACAAGAAAAGGCCAGGGTATGAGAGCTGAGCCCTGCCACTCAATGGTGATTCCAGAAAAGAAATGTTGACCTCCTTTAGGAAAAAATCAACACTCCAAGGCCTCAACTCAGGCCTTTCATTACACTGTGAGTCCCTAAATAATGAGAGCTCAGCAGCATGGGAATTTGACCTGTCTCCTCCCCAAACTCTGGAGAGATCGCTTGCCCCATGCTGTCCAAAGTGCCCTGTGCAGCCTGTGACTGATCATTTAGTGGCTACTGTGACTCCAGCAGCCTTATTAAAATATGTGAGTTGGGCCCCGCCCTCTGGGTCCATCCTTTGCCTATGGGAAAGACAGGGAGGTGGCACCCCTCCACGTGTCCTTTGACTACCTATAAAAGGCAGGAAAGCAGGCTCTCTAGGCTCCAGGACCATACTCCACCAGCCCGAGCTTGGTGCTCTTCCTCCTCCCAGGCATAGGGATCCACCCCAGCCGAGGAGGCAGAGCAGAGCATATGAGGAAGAGGCAGTTGTGGCAGCGGCGGCTGCTGTAGCAGCAGCGCTGCGCCGGTGAGTGCGGGGACGGGAGGGAATTGGCCTCGGAGATGAGGAGCCGCGAGGTGCGGGGGGCGGGGCTTGGGGGGCAGTCTCCACCGAGGAAGCCGCGTCCGCTTTGCCCACTGGACCCTCCGCTCTTCTCCACCGCTGTCCGGAGCCCCGCACTCTGTTGCCCTCCGGGTTGCTGTTCCCTCTTCGGATCTCGATAGGATGTTTTGGTCTCATGCTCCCTAAGGTATTTCCTCAACACTGCCTCCTGACCGGAGTCGGGGAACCCAGGTTCAAGGAAGTCTGCCACCTGCAGGACAAGCCGTTCCTTAGCTTAGGACTGCGACTCTGAGACTCCTTGGACGGATTAGTGTTGGGTAGAGCAAGGGGACCTGAGTACTGGAAGCAGGAGACACAAAGAACCAAGAAAGATAATCAGATTTTCCAGTGAATCTGAAAACCCTGCTCCACTACTAACAACCAGCCCTTTATTGTCAGCAGCACACATTTTGGACTTCCACAAGGTTTCTGGCTCCGTATGGACCACAGCATCTCAGTCAGTCCTTAGTTTGATCTTTCTTCCCTGGGAATCCAGCTGCTTCCTCATCTTTCCTTCCAATTTCGTTAGTTCACATTTTTAAACCTTCATTCCAGGGACTGGCCCTTCAAGGGTATTTCCGGGAGCACTTCAGGCTGCAGGCATGAAATGGAGTAACTGCTTGGGTGGAGCGATTAGAAGCGCTGGATCTGAGCCCGAAGGACAGTCAAATTAGTCAGCCTGCAGGGGACTTTCTTATATTTCTCTAATTTGTCAAAGACGTAGTGCTGGGAGCCTCCCGGGCTGGGGCAGGGTAGTGCTGGAGTCACAGAGTAGGACTCTGGTGATTGGCTTAAAAGTCTGAGGGTTTAGAGCTTTCTAGACCTCTAATTGTGCTGAAATGCTGCTGCTGATAACTTCTTTAAAAGTCCTAAGAACTTTCTTGCTCTTTCTGAGGGTAAAAGACTGCTGGCTTAGGTGATTAACTCATGTAGCCTAACAGCAGAGGATTAAGCCATGCAGCCTTTGTTCGGTCTCAGCAGGAACAGCTGGGCTCTAACTTTCAGCCTGCTAGACAAAAGTCTCAGGAAGGGAAGACACTTAGAGAAGGGATTATAGAATTTATTATTAAGTTGTAAAAGTTTCCTATGAAAGCTATCTAAGGGGAAAATCGAAAAGATCCTAGGTGGGGAAAGATTCTCTAAGTGGGGAAAGGGAAAAGATTCTACTCTATCTAGCTCCTATCTAGCTCTTCATCTCTTCGTCCCCCCATCTTTCAGAATACATGATCACAGGTTACAAAGTTCATCACGAGTTCACACCAAAAATCAAATCATAATTTGAAATAGAAGTTTACAACAGCAAATGTTTACATGCATATCCACTAGGAGTAATTATCTAGCTAAACATCCATCACCTGTCTCAGCCCCTCAGGTTCACTGAATGTTTAAGATGATACCTAAGTTTTTATATTGCTATTTTTTATTCTTTATTTTTTATTTCTTGGTGTTTTCAAAATAGGGTTTCCCAGGCAGAGGGATCCTTGGCAGCCAAGGAGGCAGCGCTGAACAAACAAGGAGAGGCAGCTGTGGCTGAGGTGGCAGCAGAGGTGGCTGTGGCAGCATCCCTGTGCTGGTGAGTGAGGGGTCTGGAGGGAAATGGCCTCCAAGGTGAGGAGCTGTGAAGTGTGTGTGGCCTGGTCCCTGCATTGCCCACGGGACCCTCAGCCCCTTCCCCACCCGTGGCAGGAGCCCGGTGCTCTGTTGCCCTCAGGCTGCTGCTCAGCCTCATGGTATAACACTGTGCCATCCCCAGGCTCACACTTGCTGTGGTATTTCCACTTCAGGCTGCAGGCATGAAACCGAGTAACTGCTTGGGTGGAGCGATTTGAAGGGCTTGATGAGACCCCATGACAGCCAAATTAGTCAGCCTGCAGGCTGCAGGGGACTTTCCTGTATTTCTCTATTAATTTGTCAAAGAGATGGTGGCTCCCTTACAGAGCTTCCATGTGCTTGTTCCCTATGCAGGAGTCTGATGGAAATAATTTGCTACTTACAGTTGTCTTAATGCACTAATACTGCACTCTGGTCCATGGTCCAGCCTCTTGTACAATTGCATTTGGTCTTTTTTTTTGGTTTTAAAGTGATGACTTTATTAATAAATATACATCCATATGATGATGTAGATACAAATCATGAA
>NW_022196909.1:50814223-50820699 GCF_008632895.1 Mastomys coucha | reverse complement strand
ACGCCAGCGCCCGACTCCCAGGAGCCCTCACCGCGGGCCCCGGACGCCGGAGGAAGAGGCCGCCCCAGACCCGGAATCAACATTTGGTCTTATGTCAACTTTAGATTCAATCTCATATTGATGTGTATTAATCTTGATGTATAATTGTTCTTATTAACATTGTCTCTAAATATTTCCCACATGGTCGCACAGTTATTACCGCCTGACTTATGTCCTGTATCTTTACCATCCATTAGGTTATATTCTGGCCCCGTTGATGGACCCTCTTCTGAGGCACATGGACTACTTCTCCTTCTGCACAGTGGGTTTTGTCAGCTTGAAAGAGCAAGAGCCTGCCTCAGCCCCTGACTGGTGATCTCTGAAAATGAGCCATACACATCAAATAATAAAAACAATTTAAAGGAGCATCAAAATGGCAGTTGCTCCCACACCTGAGGACCTAACTTTGATCCCAGGGATCCATAGGAAAGAAGATGCAGGTCTCTTGAAATTTGTTTTGAGGCTGTCACAGCACATGTAGGAATACATGCACACACCCACACTCCCCACCACCATAAAGTAATTTCATACACACACACCATCACCACCACCACCACCAGGAAGAACAACACAAACAAAACAAAGAAACAAAACCTACCAAAGTTTGTGCCACATGTCATTTTCTGACAATTATTGGAGAAAGAGTGGAGTGGCGTGACTGCACCCCCACATACCTTGCCTAGCCACTCACCCCACCCCATCCCATGGACTAACAGTCAGGAGTAGTGTGGGCACAGAAAGGACTCGGGCTGTAGCTGAGTGCAAAGGGCAAAAGAGTTCTCAGAAGGATGGCTTGTGGCAACATACTATCCCCAGGAATGCGCCCACAGCCTCACTGCCCCAGGTCAACATGGCTACTCTGCCCTTTTACCATTCCCTCCCTGCCCTTCAGTTCCCTGGACTGTAGACTGACTATTGGTGAGGACAACCTAGGACTGAGAAGAGACAGAGCTACAGGCCAGAGAGACTGTCTCCTACATGTGTTTCCTTGCCCACAATAAATAGCTTCCTTCAACTGCTTATTCTGTCTGCAATATTGGAGATTTCTTTCCTGCTGACAGTTGCCCTTGAGATGTTTACTGACTTCTAAGTCAACTGGCAGAGGAAAAAAAAAAAAAAAACTGGATCAAGGCGTTTTGGGGGCTGTATCAATACTAGGCAAGCTCTAGACTCTAGAGTCAGCATCTGCATGCTAAAACCGTGTTTTGTTTTAATTTCTAGGTTCCTTTAAATTTGTGTGGTGGTGCCCTGGCAGAGCATGCAGAACAGTGGTTTCTCTGGTGAATGAAAATGGTTTGTCAGTGCTGATTTGGATATGGACCCAGGACAGACAAAAGGTTGAAGGGAAGAATGACCCTACCCCCACCCTGCTATAGGGTTCAACTGAATCTGTCTCCTATGTGAATATTAAGGGCATGTGGTGGGCTGGCGAGATGGCTCAGCGGGTAAGAGCACTGACTGCTCTTCCAAAGGTCCCGAGTTCAAATCCCAGCAACCACATGGTGGCTCACAACCACCCATAATGAAATCTGACGCCCTCCTTGGTGTGTCTGAAGACAGCAACAGTGTACTTACATATAATAGTAAATAAATCTTTAAAAAAAAAAAAAAAGGCATGTGGGCACCCTGGTGTGAACACACAGCAGAGAGAACACCCTATGACCAAAGTGCCTTTGGCTGTGTTAGTGGTGGACAGGGAAAGAAAAGTCTTGTAGGTTTTCTTTACAGGTTTCCCTCCAGTGTTCTCCATGCAAAGCATGAACTATGATTGGTCTCTGAAGTCTTTTTTTTTTTTAAAGATTTATTTTATTTTATGTATATGAATACTCTGTACCTGTACAGATGGTTGTGAGCTTTTCATATGGTTGTTGGGCATTGTATTTAGGACCTCTGCTCACACTGGCACAAAGATTTACTTACTATTTTGAATATTAAGTACACTGTAGCTGTCTTCAGACACACCAGAAGAGAGTATCAGATCTCATTGCAGGTGGTTATGAGCCACCACGTGGTTGCTGAGATTTGAACACAGGATCTTCAGAAGAGCAGTCAATGCTCTTACACACTCAGTCATCTCACCAGCCCAGGTCTCTGAAGTCTTGCACTGTTTTTCCTTGGTAATGTTGCCTGATGAGCGGGTAATGAATTCTGGACTTTACTGTGCATGCAGAGATCTTGATTTCCTAATAATTCACTGTCCTTTTAGAATCAACATTGTATGGAATATGAAAAGCATCTAACCTGATTTACAATGTAAGGAGGATATGTCTGGTTTCTGTACTGTTACTACATAATTCTATGTGCACTGAGTGAAATTTAACTCCACTACATTGTTGTAGCTGCTCAATATTGAGCATCTAACTCCCAGGAAGCACATTATACAGAGAAACAACCTTTTCAACATGTCATGTCCTGAAATTTGCACTAGTAAACATTAAATTAAAAAGTGTTATTTCTATGGGGGAAAAAAAGGACAAAAGGTTGTATAGACTGACAAAGCCACTCTGCTCCCCTCCACTCTCCTGCCCTCCACTGTGCTCCCCTCCATTCTGATCCCCTCCATTTGGCTCCCCTCTATTCTGTAACCCACCACTCTGATCCCCTCCACTCTCCCTCCTTCTATTCTCAAGCCTCCAATCCTTCCTTGTGCCTCTCTTCCTTTTCTTCTTATTGTCTAACTCCCCAAAAGCAGAACTGCCAGCATCTTCACGTGTTTTAAGGATTTATTCAGTATTTTCTGGACATGTAGTAGAGGACTATGACTGTCCATGTGAAAAATGAGTGTCTCCTAGTCAGCCATGATAGCACTCAGGATGCATAGCCAGGTGGTTCTCTGAATTTGAGGCCAGCCTGATTTACACAGGGAGTTCCAGGACAGCCAGAGGAAAAATCCTTGTCTAACCCTCTTCCAGGAAAACCCCTGAAAATGAAATTTACTGCATCTGATCCTCCAGTCTATGAAGGCCATCTGGTCTACCCATGGCCCAGGAAGGACACTGGAGCCTATGACCCTTGAGAATGTTTGCCCCCTGCCCTCTTCCCCCCCCCCCTTGATCACCCCTGACACACTTTGCAGTCACCCCAGCAGCCTCTGATGATTTTGTCCAGTACTGCTGGGGAAATCCTGGGGAAGATTTAGTCCCTGTGTTCATCAGGAGGGCTGCTGTGTCCTTGATTGTGGTCCTCATCTTGGAGCCCCAGTAGTTCCAGCTCTCCAGTTTTTGATTCTTTCCTGTAAATGAGGAAGAAATATCAATATTGCAAACCATGAACATTGCCTGTTTATACCGCAATTATCTTAGTGTGCTTTCAGGTAATTCAAAGATTTTTATACAAAGCTGAGAACAGACAAAAAAAAAAAAAAAAAAAAAAAAAAAAAAAAAAAAAAAAAAAAAAAAACCGCCAAAGACTTGAGATCTATGGAGGTGTTGCCTGTATTGCCTGTATCCCTGAGAAAGTGGACAGGCTCACAAGGAAAGCAGGGAGAGGTAGGAGGGAAGTCAACAGTGAAACATGCTCAGCAAGGGACAAGTAGCATAGGCAAAGGGAAAAGAAGAAATTGACCTTCAGAAAAACCAGCAGGATTGAAGAAATAATTGAGTCAGGTCAATGTTAAAGGAGACTGTGATGGTCAGAGCTGATCTAAAACCTCACAGTATCCAGAATCCAGTTACAAAGCAAAGCAGCTGCTCTTCCAGAGCTCCTGAATCCAACTCCTAGCTACCACCTGGTAACTCACAAGTATATGTAATGGGCTCCTATGCACTCTTCTGGTGTGCAGGAAAGCAGTGTAGCCATATACATGAAATACATATACATAAAATAAACAATTCTTTGATTGTTTGTTTGCTTGTTTGTTTGTTGAGTTTTTGAGACAGGGTTTCTCTGTATAGCTCTGGCTGTCCTGGAACTCACTCTGTAGACCAGGCCTAGAACTCAGAAATCTGCCTGCCTCTGCCTCCCAAGTGCTGGGATTAAAGACATGCACCAGCACTGCCTGGCAAAATAAACAAATCTTACAAAATAAAAAACATTTGAAAAAAACAGTGACTGGGAACTGAACAGTGTCTTTTGATCTTGATTGTACCAGGGCTCATTTCTAAGAATTCAATGACAAATTGCATGAGAATTCATGTAGAGGTGAACTTTTCCACCCCACATACCCTTCACCACCATTACACACTGTCCCCAGCATGCTCCTGTTCCTTACCCATTTCTCCCATAGGTGAGAAAGAAGTGCTAAGAGGGTTACCTACCCAGCACAGCCAGAGAGCTGCAGCTCCCAACACTCCTGTGGTCACCAGGATGGGGACAGTCTCCCAAAATGTAGGACTGGAGACACAAAGAAATCTCAACCTCAAGGGAGAGATGTCCTAAGGGCAGAAAGAAAAATCAGAGTTAGGAAAGCATCCCTTGCTGCACAGAAAAGGAAGCACTTTTTTTTTACACACTTCAAAGTTTTATTTCACTAACTTTGAAGGTCAGATTTCCACAAAATTGTTTTCTGGTCAATTACTAGCCTTTTTTGACTTCACACAATGTGACTACCAAAAGATTTGTGGGTCAGGGAGAAGAGACCACTTTAAGAAGCATTGCATTGACTCATCTTCCACAAGGCAACAGAGTTGGGGATCTGACTGTTCAACAACACACAGCTTTAATTGCATCCATGGGGGCAGACAGGCAAACTAGGCTGTAGACACTCTTTAGCTTGTCAGAAATCACACCAAGGAAAACTTATTCCACAACGATATAAATCTTCTCTTTTCCTCTTGCCCAATATTTTTCTTCTTTTAATTATCATATCATGTAGTTTCTCAAGTCCTTCCTTTAGCGCATCCCCTAGGATTGCACAGGTGGGCTGCAAATGCCAAGGAGTAGATGAGCTCAGTTCACCCATTGCTAACAACTTCTCAACCTCAGAGACATAGAGAGAGCTTTGCTCAGGTCTTGTTTGTTAGCAAGTATATGCACAGGAACTCCCTGATTTTCAGATATCCTAGTTATTTTATGAAATTCAGTTTTGGCTTCTTCCAATCTCTCAAAATCGACAGAGTCCACCACAAACACGATGCCATCTGTGCATTGGGTATATGACTTCCACAGTGGTTTTAAGTTCTCTTGCCCACCTACATCCCAGAAGCAAAAGTGTAGAATTGGCCCAAGGTTACCTAACTTCTCTCACTGTTAAATCCTTTGGTAGGTAGGGTATTTACAAATTCTTTGAACTGCTGCCTATATAAAACTGTTGTCTTTCCAGCGCAGTCCAATCTTGAATAACAATGTGAAAGAAAGGACTGAAAGTACAGCAGGCTAGACAGGCTGGATGAAGCTATGAGGTTGCTGGCTGAAGGTCCTCTATTGTGGCCTCCATAGACTCCTGTCAGCCAACAGGGAGTTTGTATGTACAGGATGGAAGTCTTGTCTCACTGTCCATTCTCCATTTCCTACTGTAGATGGTGTCCCCAACTGAAGCTTCTTCTCATCTGCTTGTGATTTCTCTTCCAGGGTGATTGCTGGCTGATGGTCAGCCTCTGGGGAGTCTGTCCCTGGGCGACAGAGAGCCCTGAAGACTGCACATGCCAGGGAGTTTGACCTGTCTCCTCCCCAAACTCTCTTTTCCTGCCTTTCCCACCTGACATAGACCCCAGATCTGCTTACCAAGAAGAAGAGACTCTGGTTCATGGTGAACACTAGGATCCTTCCAAGCGGCTCTCCAACAGCTCTGGATTACAGGACGCAGGGTCCCTGCAAATCGCTTGCCCTGTGCTGCATGAAGTGCTCTGTGCAGTCTATGACTGGTTGTTTAGTGGCTACTGTGACTCCACCAGCTCTTATATTCCTCAGCATCTGGAATATGTGATTTGATTGGTTGGAATCACAATGACTTCAGTTATTCATGAATATTTTATGAAGTCATTGATTGCTCATCAAGTCTCCTCTCCCCAACCTGCCTTCCCCCCTCCTCCCGCCCGCCCCCAGACAGGGATTCTCTGTGTGCCAGCACCGCCCAGCTTCCCCACTTGTTCCAATGTTGTGGTTTGTGGTTCTGAGATAGAAACTGCTGGCAGCTCAGGAGCTACTTCAAATTTTCTGTTGTTCGCTGAGCTCAGTTAGGGTTGGGATTCCTGGTTCTGAGTTGGGCAGGCATGTGAACATGCTCCAGGGAATGCCATTCTTGGAGGGTAAGAGTGACCCTGACCTCCAGTCACCCTAGATCATCTTAGAATGCCCTCAACCAACAGTCACTTTTAGTGTGATTAACTAATTAAACTTCATCCTATAAGCAGGTGTCCTGGTAAACCTAGAACTTGGTCTCTGGTGCTTGAAGGACAACTTCAGCTCTAAAGGAAAACACCTGTGGGGCTTGGAAGACAAGGTCAGTGGCTCAGTGGGGAAAGCACTTGCCACCAATGCTATCCCTGAGACCAACACAG
>NW_022196909.1:50812569-50813828 GCF_008632895.1 Mastomys coucha | reverse complement strand
AAAAAAAAAAAAAAACATGGTCGCCAGGAACACTTGTTGTAAAGTCTGCCCTGATCTGCTGTAATCAAAGGTGTCCTGCATCTCTAGATCTGCCTGATGGAGCAGTGCATACCGCTCCTGCTGCTTGGTGGCCACCCTAGCCCCAATCCAGACCCACGAGGTGAGTGAGGGTCATCTCTTCCGGGAGAAGCAGAGGCGGCACCAGGGAAGCCGGGTCCCTGCGTTGCCCACCGGACCCTCCGCCCCTTCTCCACCTGCGTCCTGAGCCCCGCGTCCTGCTCCCCTCCAGGCCCGCGCACCCGCCTGGGGTCCCGGGAGGAGGTCGGGGTCTCACCGCGCGCCGCCCCCAAGTCTCACACTCGCTACAGTATTTCCACACCGCCGTGTCCCCGCCCGGCCTCGGGGAGCCCGGGTTCATCATTGTGGACTACGTGAACAACAACGCAGTTCGTTCGCTTTGACACCGACGCGGAAACTCGGAGGATGGAGCCGCACGCGCTGGGGGGCAGCTGGCCAGAGTCCAGAGTAATGGGAATGGGAGACACAAAATGTCCGGATTTAGGAGCAGTCGCTCAGAGTGGAACTGAGGGCCCTGCTTAGCTGCTACAACCAGAGCGAGGGCGATGAGTGACCTTGCCCAGCGGCTGGGCAAGGCGCGAGGCGGCGGCAGCGGGGGCAGCGGGGGCAGCGGGGAATACAGCGATGGTTGCGGTAGCAACAGCAGCAAGACAGGGCCGGGCCGGGTGTCGAGCTACGAAGCTGCAGGGAAGTCGGCACCGCCGCTCCTACCTCTGCCGCCCCGCCAAGGTGACTGAGGAGTGAGGCGCCTCCTCCCTCCGGCCTCCGCTGGCCTTCAATGCCCAGTTCCCAGCTTGCCAGCGGTTTTCGTTGGAATATATGTTGCACATGTATGGCGATTCTGAGCGTGAGGGCAGACTTCTGCCAGGCTCAGCACAGCCTGTTCGCTGACAAGTGAGCTTGGGGGTTATATGTGCCATAATTAACATTGCCTTGAAGACTCTGGACACCGAGACTGGCCTCAGAAGTAGTAGGGTTTTTTTTTTTTTTTGGTTTTTTTTGTTTGTTTGTTTGTTTTTTTTTGCAAGCGTATTCTTTTAATGACTCCAGTAAAATTAAGCATCAAGAAAACAAAAGTGGAGAAGAACCTACACTTTTAACTTGTCTCACTGGTGCCTAAATGTAGTGTAAAGGCTGCTTAAATTTTGTATGTAGTTGGATTTTTTTTGGAAGCTGAAGGT
>NW_022196909.1:50799454-50811702 GCF_008632895.1 Mastomys coucha | reverse complement strand
GCTTACTCTTCAGAGACACCAAGGGGCACTGCTGTGTTCAGTAGGAGTAGAGGAAGGCTGGCTGGATCCTGGCATTAGAGGGAACTCTTGAATCTGGATTCTTACCTGTGTCATCAAAGTAGTAATGGATTCAGTACTCCTCAACTCCTAATGATTGAGAAGAAGGCAAATGATAAAGAAATCCCTCTATTACATGAATAAAATGTTTAAGAAAAGAAAAAAGAAAGGAAAAGGAATTAATCTAGTGAAAGATGATTTTGCTCTTAGTTTTGGAGTTTTGATTTATGTCAGGATTGAATTATTTCAAAATCTCCTGTGTTTTTTAAGCTTTTTCAAAATAGATGTCTGAGTAAAACCAGCAGCATATTAACCAGTGTGGAGCCAGATGCTGGAGAGCACACACCTCCATTGTGCTTGTCACACAGGTCTCCTTGGGTTGGGATTTGGGGGAGGTAGATCTTCTCTCTTTCTGGCTCCCTCCCTTCTCCTGATCCATGTAGATGGAACAGAAAGAAGCCCATGTTGCTGTAGATGTGTCTGGCAGCCTTAAGCCCACCTGGGCACTTTTAGGAAAAATAAATAAATAAATAAATAAATAAAATAAAAGCAAAAAAAAAAAAAAGGCAGTGGCACATAAAAAAAAATTGTTACTGGCCAATTGTGCTTTTTTTTTCCTTTATTAAGATAAAGGTCCATTCAGTTCCCTCACCTGTCAGTTGATCTGCAATATTACTTCCTTGCTATTTCATTTCTGCGGTTCTCTGTAAAGTCAGGACTTTAGTCCTGGGTCCCAAGTCCTAGGAACTCCAGGAACTTGCAGGACTCGCTGGGACCCAAGACCTGGAACCCACACTCACTTTCAGGATAGAGGATACCTAGGGTATGAAGGGCAGGGCGGGGCTAAACACGGGGTCGCCCAAGCTCTCACACTGTCTAGTGTTTGTCTGGCTGTGAGGTGGGTCGGTCAGGAGCCTCCTCCCTGGGAATGAGCAGTACACATGCAAACGCAGCGATTACATCGATTACATCGCCCTAAACAAAAGTGGACATCAGCGGACCTGGCAGCACAGTGATACAGGGCCTACCTGGAGGGTAGTGCATGCATACTTCCAGACTGGCTCCACAAATACCTGGAGCATGGGAAGAAGACACTGCTGTGCGCAGGCAACTCCTTCTTCTACCCTTGGGCTGGGGCTCAGTCCTAAGGAAGAAAAAAAACTTTCAGCTGGGGTAATTTTAGTACAAAGTGAAACCTGTGTATTTGAAAATCTTCCCAGATAGAAAAACTGTAATAGAATCGTTTGTAATATAGCCCCTCCCCCGCCAACCCCTTCCCCACACACACACCACCCCACCGACCCCCAATATGTATCTTGCATTCTTTGTGGAATACTGAGTATGCGTAGCTTTGATATTTCAAGTCCAGGACCTCTACACCATGCCTTTGATTTTCCTGTCTATTCTCTCCGAGTTCCAGGCTGTCCCTGTCACTACAGCTCTGTAGTATAATGCCACGGACTGGGGTTTCTTTCGGGGTCCCTTGTTCCGTGGGACGATGGGTTCTGGTCAGGTGTGCACGGGATTTGGCTTTGACAAACAGACTAGACACGAGTGGTGTAAGCTCTGAGTGTATTTCTCAAAAATGACATGAGGCTTTTACAAAAGAGAAATGAAAAATCTGGCAGCTCAGTAGCCAAGGTACATCTGAGGCCATCTAAAACACACTGGATCTAAAACAGCAGTCATCTCTGGACTGGTGCATCACCCCCGGCCTCCGAGTATGTTCGGGCTGCATGGTCCTGGCCAGAGTTCTGGGGGGCTGCGGGTGCACCAGCCAGGAGGGTAGAGGCTTGAATCTTGAGTCCTCAATGCTGAATGCTTGAAACTTCAATGTTGAATGCTCGAATCTCAAATCTCGAATGCTCAATCTCTTGAATTTCCACTGCTGCTGCACCCCCCCCCAAGCTCTCTGGGCCCGGGGAGGGGGGTGCTACGAACTTCCACCTAGGTTCTGGTTCTAGCCCAAGTGCGAGCGGGTCCAAATGTTGAATGTAGATTGCTTGCTGCTGAATCTTTGCTGCTGAGTGCTGAATGCTGAGTGTTCTATGTTGTCTCTCTTTCTGTAAGCTTTAATGCCCTACCCACAATGCTGGAGGCAGTTAGAATGGCTTAATATTCCAAGCCAGGGTTTGACTAGGACATTGGAACATTGGTGAAGGTCAGAGAGCAATGTCCGAATTTTCTCTTTCTTGTTGTAAAGAAATGATATCTTCGTGGGCCCCTAGCACACAAATACGAGGACATATCTGGGCTACCTCTGAGTTTGGGGTGCCAGGTGACAATGTGGAGGCAGGAGACTGACTTTCCTTGAAGTTTACGCCTCAAATACCGCCATCATGCAAAGTGTGCTTGGCAGTATAACCTGAGGTTGGGATTGCAACACCTCCAGTTCTCCTGATGATTGTTTAGCTGTTCGTAGTCTTTCACATTTTTTCTAAACCTATCAGTTAAATCAGATAGTAGTGCATTGAATCTCGAGGTTAATTTTGGTAGAATGGCCCCTTTCACACTATTAACTCTGGCAGTCAGGAGCATGGGTTTTCTTCCCAGTGTCTCACATCATCTTCTCATCAATATCTGGACAAATTTAATCTTTTATTTCCTGGTAACTTGTGATTATTGAGGAAGTGTTTGAAGCTTTCTCATGGAAGGTATATAATAGCATAAAAAATTCCTTCAGAGAAATTTATGTTCCTTTCATTTTTAGCAAAATGCAAATTTTCAGCATGGATGTGAAAAGCATTAAAATTATAACGTTGTGTACAAGATGAAAATAATTCACTAAATTTGCCCTTTTTATACATAAAATGTTAAAGTTAAAAAAAAAAAAAGAACTCATTGGTTGATCACCATTTCTCCACTTCCACACTTCTAACTTTGTGGTTTTTCTGGTTCCAAAACGGAAAGTGTTGGAGGCTCTGAAGCTACTTCAAATTATCTGTTGCTTACTGAGTTGATAGTGACAGATTCCTGGTATTGAGTTGGGCAGGTTTGCAACCATGCTCCTGGAAATGCCTATCTTGGAGGGCAAGAATGACCCTGACCTCCAGTTATGGGAGCCCACCTCATCCTACATCATCTTATAAGGACCTCAACCAAGAGCCACATTTAGTGTGATTAACTAATTAATCCTCATCACATAAGCAGGTGTCCTAAGCATACCTTGGTCTATGGTGCTTGAAGGACAATTCCTCCAGCTCTATAGGAAAACACCTGTGGATCTTGGAAGACAAGGTTGGCATGTCCTGAGCTTTTCCCACTGAGACCATCTAACCCCCTCTCCACATGCTTTAGAGCACCGCACCCTACTACCCTCCTCTTCACTGGAGCACCAGCTTGGAGTCCAGAAGGAGGTTGGGTCTTACCACTTAGAGTCCTCAGGCTCACACTCACTGTGTTATTTCCTCACCACAGTGTCCCAGCCAGATCTGGAGGAGCCATGATTCATGGAGGTAGGCCACATGGACCATATGTGGACCACAGGCATTTTCTGTGCTTTGACTCCATCGTGGGTGGAGCAGGAGGAGCCAGAGTACTGGGAACAGAAGAAAAAGAGAGCCAAGAGCACAGAGCAGACTTTCCTAGTGGACCAGAGGACCCTCCCTGCTACTATGACCAGCCCTTTGTAGGCAGCAGCACGCATATTGGACTTCCACTTAGTTTTCAGGTTGGCTCAGCATGGACCACAGCAACTCAGTCCATCCTTACTTGTATCATTCTCCCCTGGGCACCCAGCTCTGCTCAGTCATCTTTCCTTCCAATTGCCAGAGTTCACTTTTTAAGTCTCTTTCCATGGGCCTTCCCTTCTCTGTTATTTCCAGGTACACTTTGGGCTCTCCAGGCTCCTCTGCTGCCTCTGCCACCCCCATAGGATAGTGAGATCCTGAACCAAAAACCAGCTTGGAGCCTCCATGAGGCTCACAGGCTCCTCGGAACTGCTTCGCAGGCTGCAGGCTGGAGATGGCTTCAGTCACAGCCATGCTTTGGGATCTGTTCCTGGATCTGGTTCTGTAGCACTGGCTCCCTAACCTGATCTACCAGGTCACAGATGGAGTAGATGTTGGAGTGGACCCACTGGAAGCACTGGATCTGGGCCCTGATGACAGCCGAGTTGGTCAGCCTGCAAGTGAAGGGTCTTCCTCTATTTCTCTTTGAATTTGTCAAAGAGATGGTGGTTTCCTTTACAGAGCTTCCATGTGCTTGTACCTTATGCAGGAGTCTGATGGACACAAATTGCTAGTTACAATTACCTTACACCACTTCAACACTCTGGTCCATGGTCCAGCCAGTTCTGCAATTGCATTTGACCTTACTTTAACTTTATATTTAACCTCATATTGATTTGTGTTCATTGTGATGTAAATTTTGTTCTTATTAACTTTGTCTCTTAATGTTTCCCACACGGTTGTACAGTTATTATCACCTGACTTATGTTCTGTATCTTTACCATCTATCAGGTTATTTTGTGTCCCTGTGTGTGGACCATCTACTGACATACATGAACTACTTCTCCTTCACATAGTGGGTTTTTCAGCTTGAAAGACTTACAGCACTTCTCAGCCCCCAACTGGAGATCTCTGAAAGGGAGCCACACACATCAAATAATAAAAACAATATAGAGGGCCATCCAGAAAGGCTTTTGCTACCACATCTGAGGAAAATCCACAAGAAGAAGGAAGCCTGTCTTTTGAAATTTGTTCTGAGGCTGTCACAAGCACTTTGTGGACTGCATGCATTCATCCCCACTCCCCACCATCATAAAGTAATTTCACACACACACACACACACACACACACATACACACACACATACACACAGACACACACACACTCACAAACACAGACATACACACACAGACACACACACACACACACACACACACTCTACCACCACCACTACCAAGAACAACAAAACAAACAAAGAAACAAAACCTTTCAGCTTTTACTCCACATGTCATTTTATGACCATTATGGGATAAAGAGTGGTGTGACCACACACCCCCACCCCTCACTTTCCCATCTACCCCACCCCATCCAATGGACAGTCAGGAATAGTGTGGGGACAGAGAGGAGTCTGGCTGTAGCTGAGTGCAAAGGGCAAAAGAGTTCTCAGAAGGATGGCTTGTGGCAAGGTGCTATCCCCAGGAATGAGCCCACAGCCTCACTGCCCCAGGCCAACCTGACAACAGTCTGGCCTGTTAGCCATTCCCTCCCTGCCCTTCAGTTCCCTTGACTGTTCATTGACTGACTATTGGTGAGGAGGACTTGGGACTGAGTAGAGAAAGATCTGCAGGCCCAGAGACTTTCCCATGTGTCCCCTACACGTATTTCCTTGCCCACAATAAACAGCTTCCTTCAACTGCTTATTCTGTGTGCAATGTTGGAGATTTCTCTGCTGGTGCCCAGTTGCCCTTGAGATTTTTTTCCTGACTTGTAAGTCAAGTGGAAGAGAGAAAAAAAATCAAGACCTTTTTAGACTGTGTCAGTACTAGGTGGACAGTGTCCGAGCTGTTGCAGTACAGAGAATCATGCATAGGCCGGGGGATTTAACAGAACACACAGATTCCATGGTTCTTCAAGAGAGAATGCGAAGTCTTATTCCTCTCTGCTCAATTTATACTAAGCAGCATGGGGAGGGGGGAATGAAAAAACTATGAGGAAACCCCCAACTGGGGCTGACTACTGGCCACCTGCAAATGGGCCAAGATGCAAAAGGCAGGATGTTTTTTCTTACAGAACATAACATCCTATCTTGAAGCAAACAGGTTCTGCAAAGAGACATCCAGGTAGGGGGGTCTGTATCCAAAGATCCTCTTTTTTTTTTTTTCCCAAGTAGCGAATGTCTTAGGTCACACTGGACACGAGCTTTCCTCATCTAACTTCTTCAGCATTGGACTGGAATTACTGGACGAGACACCATAACTCTTCAGACAGGCTTCAAGCACGGTCTCGGTGTAGAGGTGCGTTCTGAGGAAGGCCTTCTCCAGGACATAGAGGTCCATGCCTTTATCTTCTGGCAGTCCTGAAACAAAAATCAGCTTGAAGTCAATCAGCAGGATGCCCAGCTGCTCCGGGGGCCGCCTTAGGAGCATGTTGGAGGTGGTGAGGTCCCCGTGAATGAGATCCTTGTCATGCATTCTGGCCAGAACCTGCCCGATCCTCCTGGCCAAGTCCAAGAGGCATTGGGAGTCTTTTTCAGTGTCCATAGTGGATGGATTATAATCTCGACAGTCACTGAGTCTTCGATTTCTTCCGTATATAAGCAGTTAGAAGCATAGTCCCAAAAAAGATGACTGGGGCAGCTATCCCCGCACAGCGGTGGCGGAGCAGCGCGAATGGGCTCCTCCTGCACCTTGGACCAGGGGCTAATCCTTGCCTCTAGCTCCCGGTGCCCATAGCTTAGGGAAGCAGTGCTTCACCAAGGAAGCCTGGCCCTGGAAGCAGCCACGGAATACCTGAGCCTAGGCGCCCTGTTGCAGCAGCTCCAGGCCGCTCAGGCCTCTGAGCACTTGCTAGCCATGCCTTTGGCTCCTTAGGACCCGACCCCCCCCCCCCCCCCCCCCCCCCCCCCCCGGACCGCGCCCGCCGCTTCCTTTAAACCTTTGAGTTCTTTAAAATGCAAAGCAACACGTTGCCTTAAAAACTGTCCTGCAGTGTTGGGGTCAGGGACCTCAACTGCAGGAAAAATCATCCTCCTTTCTGGGGTAGGCTCAGAAAACATTACTCCTCCTCTTGGAGTAGACTATTCTTAACTCCATTCCAATGGTAGTCATGGCTCTTAAGTTGGAGGGGCAGTGGCTCCCTCCTCCTTATAGGAAAGATTTTTATTAAGATGTCGGGAATCAATCGGACTTGTTGTTGATTTTGCACTTCTGTTTTCTTTCTTTCTTTCTTTCTTGTGTATTTTTTTAAAAAAACTTTTATTGCATTATGGTGAGAAAAGTTACATGATTTCAATTTATCTGAATTTAACATTTAAAAATATATTTCAATTAAATATAATTGAATCACATTCTTGTTTCCCTTTTGTACCACTGTTCCTCCCAGAGACCCCCTTCAATACCTACAGTATCTTTTTTGTCATATACCTTAAAATTTATAAAGTATTATAACAATAAAAACAAGTATTATAAAAGTTGTTTGATATAAAACAACAATCAATTTAACAGTCTTATGTAGGTCCTCATCTACAGCAATAGTGAAAATACATTTTTCTCAATATAAATTTTAAATAACTCCAAATATATTAACTGTATACTTAAAAATAATACATCACTACTAGCATTTTCTTAAATGAACATGAATATATAAAGTCTTTTTGTTTGTTTTGTATTTAGTAGAGTTTAAAATCTTGGCTCTTACTGTGGTACAAGCCCAAAATAAGAACAGTTTTTAGACACTGGGTTTCATTGTAATAAGGCTGTATTTCAATGACCCTCACATCACCAAAGGATTTTACCTCCATCGTAGCTAAGCTGAGAGTTGAGAGTTCTGCTGCACCAAGAAATGAATTGTAGGCTCGATTTTTTGATACAGACTTCCTGCTATGGTCAAAGTGATTTGACTTGAGTGAGTGACTTCATTCTCAGCCCACAGAGAACAGGTTACATTTATTTAAGAAAAGGTGTAGGTATTAAGATGGTCTATCCATAAAACCATTCATCAACTGTTTCAATGAACAATGGTTCTGCTTGGAGGGTGGCACAGACATTAGGTGAGGATAAGAATTTGGTTCATTAGCTGTAATAATTTGGAAAAGCATTCATCTCAGAGAAAGAGTAACTTATGAAGTCCTCTTCTTCAAACTTGATACAGGAGTTACAAATGTCAAGCAAAGCATTCAATCTCACTTTGTTGTTCTCTTACAAGCCACCTCCCTAGTTAATCATCTATATTTCTTTTGGGTATATAAGTACTTTTGAAATATATAAGCTGCTCTGAAAACCATAGTATAGTATAAAAATATGAAATAAACAATACTACTAATAGGGAGGCTGGTATAGGAGAAGCAAGATTTCAAGACCCTTATGTTGTACACAGCCAGACACTGTCACAAACATACAAGTTGACAGTGTATATAGATTGTACAATGTTGGACCTATTTCTCCAATTACCAAATTAGAGAGAGCATTGGATGACACTCAACAAATTTCCAATTCCTCATATTATTGGATTTCAATTGATTAGTGATTTTGCACTTCTTTAATTTATTTTTTTTAAGATTTATTTTGTTTTATGTGTATGAGTACATTGTAGCTGTACAGATGGTCTTGAGCCATCATGTGTATGGCTGCTGTTGATCTCAGGACCTTTGCCAGCCCCACTTGCTCTGGTCCTGCTCGCTCCTGTGTAATTTACTGCAGCTGTCTTCAGATGCACCAGAAGAGGGAGTCTGATCTCATTACAGGTGGTTGTGAGCCACCATGTGGTTGCTGGGATCCGAACTCAGGACCTTTGCAAGAGCACTCAGTGTGTGTATTAAGCGCTTGGTTGCTAACACAAAGCAGAGACTCGCTGGGTTTGTGTCAATGAGAGAAACCTTGCTTCCCATGGAGGAGCTCAGACTTCAGCCCTGACTGCCAGCTTTTGCTCCACCCGTCCATTTCTGACCATAAGGAGCAGAGTGTCCCTGCCTAGGAGGTGTGGTGACCACACCCTGCTCACCTACACACTCCACTGGCATGCACTGACTGTCTGGAATACTGTGAAGCATGGAAATCAGTCTGGCAGGGAAAGGACAAATACTTGGATTCCCCACTTACATTGGAGCACTCCACAAGGGATGTTCACTGTGTCACTATTCACTGCACAGCAGCTGGTTGTTTCTGCCGCGATCCCAGGCAGAGCACAGCTTCAGGATCTCTGATGCTTTCCAGAATAGTGAGAGCCATTCTAGGAACTTGGTAAATACAGAGGGAGGGGGAGGGGAACCCAGAAAGAGAGAGTAGGAGGACTGAGGACCTTTGTGTCCCTTAAAACTCAAAAGCAAGACTAGAAAGTGGAAAGTAGAAATGTCAGCCGAAGGAAACAAGGACAAAACCTAAGAACAAAAGGTTTGAGGCTGACCCATCCACTCTGCTCCCCTCCACTCTGCTCCCCTCCACTCCCTCCTCTACACTCTGTGCCCCTCCAATGGACTTCCCTCCACTCTGCCTCCAATCCTTCCTTTTGCCTCTCTTCCATTTCCTCTTATTGTCCAACTCCCAAAAACAGCACAGTCAGCATCTTCAGATGTTTTAAGAATTTATTCAGTATTTTCTGGACATGGAATAGAGGACAGTGACTATGTCCCTGATAAAAATGAGTGTTTCCTAGCCAGGCATGGTAGCACACATTTTTTTAATCCTGAAACTCAGGATGCACAGGCAGAAGGCTTTCTGAGTTTGAGGCCAACCTGATCTACATAGGAGAGTTCCAGGACATCCAGGGGGTTCAAAATCCTGTTTTGACCCCACCCTTCTCCACCCTGAAAAAGAAACTTTCCTGCATCTGATCAAGAAATACGAAGGCCCTCTAATCTACCCATGGCTCAAGAAGAAAACTGGGGCCTATGACCCCTAGAACCCATGCTTGATCACCCCACAGGGTTTTGTAGTCACCCAGTAGTCATCTGCAGCCTCTGATGATATTGTCAAGTGCTGCTGGGGAAACCCTGGGGATGATTTATTCCTTCTGTTCGTCAGGAGGGCTGCTGTGCCCTTGGCTTGAATCCTCCTCTTGGAGCCCCAGTTGTTCCTGCTCCTGGGGTGCTCTCCGGTTTTCAACCCTTCCCTGTATGTAAATGGGGAAGAAATATCAATATTGCAAACCATGAACAACTTTTCCACCCCACATACCCTTCACCACCATTACACACTGTCCCAGCATGCTCCTGTTCCTTACCTGTTTCTCCCATAGATGTGAATGAAATGCTAAGAGGATTACCTACCCAGCATAGCCAGAGAGCTGCAGCTCCCAACACTCCTGTGGTCACCAGGATGGGGACAGTCTCAGAAAGCCTAGGACTGGAAAAGACCCAAAGAAGTTTCAGTCTGAAGGGAGAGATGTCCTAAGGGCAGAAAGAAAAATCAGAGTTAGGAAAGCATCCCTTGTTCGAGGCCAGCCTGGTCTACAGAGTGAGTTCCAGGACAGCCAGGACTACACAGAGAGACCCTGTCTCAAAAAAAAACAAAACAAAACAAACAAACAAACAAACAAGAAGAAGAAGAAGAAGAAGAAGAAGAAGAAGAAGAAGAAGAAGAAGAAGAAGAAAGTATGCCTTGCTTTACATAAAAGGAAGCACTTTTATTTTTCACGAATAAAATTTTTTCAAAGTTTTATTTCACTGACCTCAAGTCAAATTCCACAAAATTGTTTTCTCTTCAATTACTAGCCTTTTTAGCTCCCACCGTGTTAGTACCAAAAGATTTGTGTGTCAGGGAGAAAAGAACACTTTAAGAAACATTGCATTGACTCATCTTCCACAAGGCAACAGAGTTTGGATCTGACTGTTCAACAACACACAGCTTTAATCACATCCTTGAGGGCAGACAGGAAAACCAGGCTGTAGACACTCTTCAGCTTGTCAGAAATCAGACCAAGGAAAACCTATTCCACATTGATATAAAAGATATTGCCATTCATCACTTATTTTTCTGTTGCTACAACATTTTTCTTCTTTTAATTATCATATCATACAGTTTCTCAAGTCCTTCCTTTAGCCCATCTCCTAGGATTGCACAGGTGGGCTGCGAATGCCAAGGAGTAGATGAGCTCAGTTCACCCATTGCTAACAACTTCTCAATCTCAGAGAGAGAAAAAGAGAGAGAGAGAGAGAGAGAGAGAGAGAGAGAGAGAGAGAGAGAGAGAGAGAGAGAAGGAGGGAGGGAGAGAGGGAGAGAGAGAGAGAGAGATTCTTGTTTGCTAGCAATTGTAAGAACAAGGACTTCTTGATTTTCTGATCTCTTAGTTATTTATGAAGCTCACTTCTGACTTCTTCCATTCTTTCAACATCAACAGAGTCCACCACAATCACAATGGCATCTGTGCACCATGGTCTTAATTTCTCTTGCCTACCTACATCCTGGAAGTGAAAAATGACTGTTTTCGGTTTGCCCAAGGTTACCTTACTTTTCTCAGTGTTAAATCCTTTGGTAAGTGCGGTATTTACAAGTTCTTTGAATCACAGCCTATATAAAACTGCTGTCTTTCCAGCACAGTCCAAACCCAGAGTAACAATGTGAAAGGACTGAAAGGGCGGCAGGCTGGACAGGATGGGAGTATGGTCTGACAATCAATTCCCCATTTCGGAAACTTGAAGGCTTTCTTCTTATCTACTTAGGATTTCTCCTCCTGAGTGATACAGCTATGCGATTGCTGGCTGACTCTCCTTACTGTCCAGCCTCTGCTGCTGTGGGCTACCAGCCGCTGCAGACACTAAGCTGTCTGAGAGCAGAGGCAGGGTCTGGTGCCCTCCCGAGGGGCAGAGGGGCTAGAGTGGCCACAACCCTTGGAGCACCAGCCAGTGATGCTAAACCTCTTAGGGGTGTGCTCACCAGCCTCGCAAGGGGTCTTGGCTTTGTGCCAAGAAGGAAACTTGTAAAGCAACAGCTGAGTATAGGAAAGGAGGGAGCAGGAGTCTGCTTTACCAGACAGACAGTGGAGGCCACCATGTCACTCACTATGGACAGGATGGGAGTCTGGTCTGACAGTCCACTCCCCATTTCCAGTGGCAAATGGTGTCCCAACCTGATTTCTTCTCCTGGGTGGTCACTGGCTGCTGGTCCTCCCAAGTTGCTTCAGAGACAGGGAGTCTGTTAGCCACCAGGGAGTAGGGGAGTCTGTCCCTGGGCAGCAGGCAAGCCCTGACTCTGCTAGGGGCATGCTCACCAGCCTCCTTAAACCAACAGCTGAGTATAGGGAAGGAGGGAGCAGGAGTCTGCTTTACCACAGGGACAGTGGAGGCCACCATGATCACTCAGTGTGGATTGCATAGACCCAACCCCCACAAGGACTTTCATACAGCACTGTGCAAGTGAAAATTAAACAGCCACCTTTGAAAATAGACAAGGAGGTTTGTGGTACCCTGCAAGATTGGCCTTAGAGGACCACATAATTTATTAAGGATGCCCATGCTGTCTTTTGCATAGGAAGTGAGGGTCCTGCAATGAGGCTCAGATCTCCAGGACAAAAAAGGGCCAGGCTATGAGA
>NW_022196909.1:50797754-50799279 GCF_008632895.1 Mastomys coucha | reverse complement strand
CAACTCAGGACTTTCATTCTACTCTGAGTCCCTAAATAATGAGAGCTCAGCCACATGGGAGTTTGACCTGTCTCTTCCCCAAACCATCTCTTCCTGCCTTTCCCACCTGACATAGACTCCAGATCTGCTTACCAAGAAGAAGAGACTCTGGTTCATGGTGAACACTAGATCTTTCCAAGTGGTTCTCCAACAGCTCTAGATAACAGGACACAGGGATCCCTGTAGATCGCTTGCCCTGTGCAGCACGAAGTGCACTGTGCCATCTGACTGTTTAGTGGCTACTGTGACTCCAGCCGTCCTGATTTTCCTTGGCCTTTTAAACATATGGGGCCAGCCCACTCTCCCCAAGCAGCCTGATCAGGGAGCCTCTAGACTAGGACTATCGACTAGCAGGCTGGGCTCTCAGATCACCACCCTGGCCAGAAAAGCATTCCCGCCACTGCCATCTTCTTACCACGCCCCCACTGCCATACCACGCCCACTGCCACACCACGCCCCCGGGACTCTAAGACTGTAAGGCATTCCACCAGCCTGGTGCTTGGGGCTCCTTCTCCTTCCAGTGGGAGGAATCCAGGTGGCCTAGGAGGTGACACAGGGCATACCAGGAAGTTGCAGCACCGGTGGCAGCCGCTGTGGCAGTAGGGCATAAAGGGGACAATGCCCCAGAAGCTGAGTGGACCTTGGCCCTCAGCTCGTCGGATCTGTGCTCCGGAGCTCCCAGTCTTCTGTGGTGGACTGTACCACTCAAGTAGTCTCAAGCCCCCTGGTCCCTTCTCTGTCCCTCCCTGTCCTCATCTCCACCTCGAAGGCCAGGCAGGGCAAGGGGCGTCGCCACTGTTTCCCACCATGGCTCTGAAGAGAATCCACAAGGAATTGAATGACCTGGTTCGGCAGGTCCTGTTGGAGATGATGTTTCATTGGCAGGCTACAATAATGGGACCATTTGACAGCCCCTATCAGGGTGGAGTATTTTTCATGGCAATTACTTTCCCAACAGATTATCCCTTCAAACCGCCTAAGGTTGCATTTACAACAAGAATTTACCATCCAAATATTAACAGTAATGGCGGCATCTGTCTTGACATTCTAAGGTCACAGTGGTCTCCAGCACTAACTATTTCAAAAGTCCTTTTGTCGGTCTGTTCTCTGCTGTGTGAGGCCAATACAGATGATCCCTTAGTGCCTGAGATGGCTCAGATCTACAGAACAGATGAGACAAATGCAGCAGAACAGCTTGGGAATGGACTCAGAAGGATGCTACGTGATTAAAAGGATTATTGCATAACCTCCACAAATAAAGCTAGGCAAACTCTGAAAGAAAGAAAGTCCTTTTGATTTCCATTTGACTGCTTTCTAGGAGCCCACGCCTCATGTTCCCCTGTGCACATGCTCACCTGACACAGCAGTGCTGCGTGTTGTACATCCTTGGAACAACAAACTAGAAATACTGGACTTCTGTACCAACATCTCCTCCTAGCAGAGAAGTGTGTGTGTGTGTGTGTGTGTGTGTGTGTGTGTGTGTGTG
>NW_022196909.1:50795322-50796714 GCF_008632895.1 Mastomys coucha | reverse complement strand
GTGTGTGTGTGTGTGTGTGTGTGTGTGTGTGTGTGTGTGTGTGTGTGTGTGTGAAGCCAGTTCTAAGGCCTAACCTAGGTATGAGACCAAAAGCTTCCCTTATCGACTTAACTTTGGATAATGGCAAGATGTGAGGGGTATCGGGTACACAGTGTGTGCTACAATGGGAGGGAAAGCTCCAGTGACCCATAGGAGATTGTCCTTAAGTGGACTCCATCTCATCTCAAACAGTCATAAAAAGCAAGGTGAAGAACATTTCATCCTGAAGGACCTACAACTTAGTTATGGCCAAGCAGATTAAACTGCATGCTGTGTTTTAAGGTCTAAATTTAGCTGATCAACATTTCCATGGACTGGAGCTGTTAGGACATAAAGTGTGATGGGCTTTGTTCCCAATACTTTTGAGCCTCGCTGCCCTTTCAGCCTTCCTCCTTTCAGCCCTTTCCAGAATCTTTGGTTTGTATGTGGTTTCTCAGTCTCTTATGTTTCTCATATTTTAAAACAGCTTTAGGCCTGTTTCCATGTAAGGGTGAAAACTTATTTGAGGGAAATACTTGTGTATATTTAAAGACCATTCAGTTGCTCCTCTGGAGATCCTAAGTTCAAGAAGGATTAATGTGCACCAGGCAGTGGTGGCTCACGCCTTTAATCCCAGCACTTGGGAGGCAGAGGCTGGCAGATTTCTGAGTTAGAGGCCAGCCTGGTCTACAGAGTGAGTTCCAGTACAGCCAGGGCTATCCAGAGAAACCCTATCTGAAAAAAAAAAATGATTAATCTGTGTAACAAACTGATTACTACAGTCATTACATATAACTTTGTGTGAATAGGCTTTTTGATTTAAAAGCTTGGTCTACATAAGATTAGTGGTGGATTTTTCCTCACCCATGAAATGTTTTCATTTATATTGATTGCATCTCAAAATCATGAAACAATTCCACTTTACATACTAAAAAAGATATGAGTAATTTTATTAAAGAAGGTAGGGGCATAGGCCTAAAGGCATTTTTCATGAAACTTATATGTGCAGCATTCCAGGAACATGACTGTTAAACTAAATAAATTTGCTTTGTTAAGGAAACTGAGCAGCATTCCCCCAAAACCTGGTGACAGTCTCTTGGTACACAGGACATGGAACACAAAGGTGTTGCTGTTTGATAAGTTATTTGATTGTAATTATAAAGACTATCTGACCAAACCTAGGAAACACGAGAACAATCTTGTACTGGAGTGTCTGTGTTATTACTTTGCACTAACATTTGCGGGATGTCCATTGGTTTTAAATTGTACTGTATGTGGCTTTTTGAAAACTTCCATTGACTCTAGTAAAATGTAGTTTGAAATTTGTAAACAACTGTTAATCCAGAAACATGTGAACTAGGCAAGTTTACCCCC
>NW_022196909.1:50784833-50795312 GCF_008632895.1 Mastomys coucha | reverse complement strand
CCCCCCGCCCTGGTCCCCTTTCCATACCTAAATGTAAGCCAGGCCAGCTTGAAGGTCATGGCCAATGCTCTATAATCATCAGACTCTTTGAAATGCATCTTTACACTCTTACACACAAATTGAGGAATAAATAACCACTACTTTGGGTTTTAAACTTGAGGGAAAAAAAGAATATGTGAGTTGTTTGGTGGGAATAACAATGACTTAGGTAGACCTCTCATGAATTGGAGCCAAATATTTTAGAGGTCATTGATTGCTCATCATGTCTCTCACAAAGAATTTTAATGTCTTGTCCACTTGTTCTAACATTGTGGTTTGTGGCTCTGAGATAGATACTGCTGGAGGCTGAGCGGCTACTTCAAATTTTCTGTTGCTCACTGAGCTCAGTTATAGTTGGGATTCCTGGTTCTGAATTGGGCAGGCATGTGAACATGCTTCAGGGAATGCCATTCTTGAAGGGTAAGAGCGACCCTGACCTCCAGTCATGGGAACCCACCTCACCCTAGATCATCTTAGAATGCCCTCAACCAACAGTCACTTTTAGTGTGATTAACTAATTAACCCTCATCCTATAAGCAGATGTCCTGGTAAACCTAGAACTTGGTCTCTGGTGCTTGAAGGACAACTCCTTCAGCTCTAAAGGAAAACACCTGTGGGGCTTGGAAGACAAGGTCAGTGGCTCAGTGAGGAAAGCACTTGCCACCAATGCTATCCCTGAGACCAACACAGTGGAAAGAGAGAACCTGGTTCTACAAAGTTCCCTCTGACCTCCTCATCTGTGCTGCAGCCAGAAGATGTCCTGCTATACATGCATACAGACAGACAAGCAGGCAGACAGCCAAACACACACACACACACACAGAGAGAGAGAGAGAGAGAGAGAGAGAGAGAGAGAGAGAGAGACTGTGAAAGAAATAAAATTTAAAACTCCAGAGTTTGGGTCTTATTATAGGAAGGGAAAGCAGCATGGGAAGGGGGAAAGAGATGAAGAAATAAGAATTGTCTGTAGGTCTCCTCTCAATTCAAGTCTAAGGAAGGTGTGGGGGAGGGTGAAATAACAGTGCTCAGCCAAGCAGCACAGGGTTCTTGGCAAAGTCAGCTACTGAGATCTGGGATGGAGTAGCCCTAGCAGGCTCTTCCCCATCTCTCTAGTTTCACGCCCCACCCCCAACCTGAGTGAGGTCTTTCTGCCCTGACACTGATGACTACTTGGCAATTATCATCCCAATTGGTCAGTGAGATCCTGGAAAACAAAACAAAACAAAAAAACAAAAACAAAAAACAAAAAACATGGTCGCCATGAACACTTGTAAAGTCTGCACTGATCCGCTGTAATCAAAGGTGCCCTGCATCTCTAGATCTGCCTGATGGTGCAGTGCACACAGCTCCTGCTGCTTGGCTGCACCCTAGCCAAGACACAGACCCACAAAGTGAGAGAGTCGCCAACCAGACCCTCCACCCCTTCTCCACCTGCCTCCTGAGCCCTGGGTCCTGCTGCACCCCGCCCCACTCGCCCTGCCCCCGCCGGGAATCCGGGAAGGAGGTCAGGGTGCCACTGGCGCAGCCCCCAGTCTCACACTCGCTGCAGTATTTTCACTTATGCGGTCCTGGCCAGGCCTCCGGGAGCCCAGGTTCATCTTTGTGCACTACGTGGACGACAAAGCAGTTCTTTCGCTTCCACACCGACGGCTCCAGCGCGAGGATGGAGCCCTGCGCTCTGCGGATGGAGCAGGACAGAGTCCAGAGTAATGGAAATGGAAGACACAGATTGTCCAGTTTTAGGAGCAGTCGTTCAGAGTGGAACTGAGGGCCCTGCTTGGCTGCTACAACCAGAGCGAAGGCAATAAGTGACCCCGGTCGGAGGTCACGATCCCTCTGCTTCACTATGGAAAGGCTAGAGACTCCGACAAGAGTGACCATGTCCGAGGTTTCCCACAACCTTTGGGACCCGCGGGGACCCATGACCAGGGACCCACCTTCCCTTTCAGTTCAGAGGATCCCTAGCGAAGCTGGGCAGGGCTGGGCAGGGCTGATCATGGAGTCCAGCGGACCCTCACACCATCCAGAGTACTTATGGCTGTGACATGCAGTCGGACAGTAGCCTCCTCTGCGGGTACATGCAGATCGCCTTCAAAGGCCGCGATTACATTGCCCTGCAATTGTGGGTGGCAGCGGACAGATCCGCAAGTGATGAGACAGAGACAGAAGGCCAGTCTGGAGGGTATGAGTGAGTGGCTATGTAGATAGAGGAGGAAGGGAGAAGAGGAAGGAGACACAGTAGCACACAGGTAACCACTGCAGCTACCCTTGAACTCGGCCTTAGTTATGAGAAAGAAGAAAAGTATCTGCTGTAACAATGCCTCATCTTGTTTGGAATCTTTTAAATATTGTTACCAAAAAAAGAAAGAAAGAAAGAAAGAAAGAAAGAAAGAAAGAAAGAAAGAAAGAAAGAAAGAAAGAAAGAAACTGGCAAAGGAATCACATAAGGGGGCTGGGGAGATGGCTCAGCAGTTAAGAGCATTGACTGCTCTTCCAGAGGTCCTGAGTTCAAACCCCAGCAATCACATGGTGGCTTACAACCATCTGTAATGGGATCTGATGCCCTATACTGGTGTGTCTGAGGAGAGCGACAGTGTACTCACATATATAAAATAAATAAATATTAAAAAATCACATAAGGAAATTAGCCAGATCAAAGTTGGAGTAGGCATTTTGATCTCATGAAGATCGACCAAGGTCTCTGCTGACTTTTGAGTTTTCTTTTGTGCAAGGTAAAAAGTGAGAATCTAAGTTCATCTTCATAGCCCTGTGTCGCAGCATCAGCTCTGCTCCAATGTACATTCTTTGTTGAAAATTGATTATGCGCTGGGCACATGCCTTGAATCCCAGCACTTGGCAGGCAGGAGGATTTCTGAGTTTGAAAACAGCTTGGTGTACAGTGTTCCAGGACAGCCAGGGCTTTACAAAGAAATGCTACCTAAAAAAAAAAAAACAAGCAACAAAACAAACAAACAAAAATGGGTGTGGCAGTGGCCAAGCAAAGGGCAGAGGTGGCAGCAGAACAGTGGTTTCTCTGGTGACAGGAACTGACTTGTCAGCGCTGATTTGACTCACCTTTCCCCTGTCTGGAACATGGACAGACAGAAGGTTGAAGGGAGGGGTAACCCAACTCCCACCCTGCTATGTGGTTCAACTGAACCTATCTCCTATAAGCGCCCGGTTGCAAACGCGAAGCAGAGACTGGCTGTGTTTGTGTCAGTGTGAGAAACCTTGCTTCCCATGGAGGAGCTCAGACTTCAGCCCGCCCCCACTCCCCTCAACTGCCAGCTTTTGTCCTTTTCTGACCATAAGCAGCAGAGTGTCCCTGCCTAGGAGGTGTGACCACACCCTGCTCACCCCTACACTCCGCTGGTATGCACTGACTGTCCGGAATACTGTGCAGCATGGAAATCAGAGAGCCATTCTAGGAGCTCGGTAAATACCAAGGGAGGGGGAGGGGAACGCAGAAGGAGAGAGTAGGAGGACTGAGGACCCTAACTTTGTGTCCCTTAGAACTCAAGGCAAGAACAGAAAGTGGAAAGTAGAAGTGTCAGCCTAAGGAAAGCACAAAAGGTTTGAGGCTGACTCATCCACTCTACTCCCCTCTCCTCTACTCCTCTCCACTCCCTCCCCTCCACACTGTCCCACCCCACTCTGTGCCCCTCCAATCTGCTTCCCTCCACTCTGCCTCCTATTCTCTGCCCTCCAATCCTTCCTTTTGCCTTGCTTCCATTTCCTCTTATTGTCCAACTCCCAAAAACAGAACAGCCAGCATCTTCACATGTTTTACTAATTTATTCAGTATTTTCTGGACATGGAGTAGAGGACAACGACTATGTCCCTGATAAAAATGAATGTTTCCTAGTCAGGCATGGTAGCAAGCATTTTTTTAATCCTGAAACTCAGGATGCACAGGCAGAAGGCTTTCTGAATTTGAGGCCAATCTGAACTACATAGGGGAGTTCCAGGTCATCCAGGGGGTACAAAACCCTGTTTTGACCCCACCCTCCCCCACCCCAAAAAAGAAACTTTCCTGCATCTCATCAAGGATATGAAGGCCCTCTGATCTACCCATGGCTCAAGAAGAAAACTGGGGCCTCTGACTCCTAGAACTCCTGCTTAATAACCCTGACAGGGTTTTGTAGTCACCCAGCAGTCATCTGCAGCCTCTGATGATTTTGTCCAGTGCTGCTGGGGACCCCTGAGGATGATTTATTCCCTCTGTTCATCAGGAGGGCTGCTGTGCCCTTGGCTTGGATCCTCCTCTTGGACCCCGAGTGGTTCCTGCTCCTGGGGTGCTCTCCGGTTTCCAACCCTTCCCTGTAAATGGGGAAGGAATATCAATATTGCAAACCATGAATAACTTTTCCACCTCACATACCCTTCACCACCATTACAGACTGTCCCAGCATGCTCCTGTTCCTTGCCAGTTTCTCCTATAGATGTGAAAGAAATGCTAAGATAGCTACCTACCCAACACAGCCAGAGAGCTGCAGCTCCCAACACTCCTGTGGTCACCAGGATGGGGGCAGTCTCCCAAAGCCTAGGACTGGAAGAGACCCAACGAATTCTCAGCCTGGAGGGAGAGATGTCCTAAGGGCAGAAAGAAAAATCAGAGTTAGGAAAGCATCCCTTGTTTGAGGCCAGCCTGTTCTACAGAGTGAGTTCCAGGACAACCAGGACTACACAGAGAAACCCTGTCTCTAAAAAAGAAGAAGAAGAAGAAGAAGAAGAAGAAGAAGAAGAAGAAGAAGAAGAAGAAGAAGAAGAAGGAGAAGGAGAAGGAGAAGGAGAAGGAGAAGGAGAAGGAGAAGGAGAAGGAGAAGGAGAAGGAGAAGGAGAAGAAAAAGAAGAAGAAGAAGAAGAAGGAGGAAGAGGAGGAGGAGGAGGAGGAGAAGGAAGGAAAGGAAGAGGAAGAGGAAGAGGAAGAAGAAGAAGAAGAAAGCATCCCTTGCTTCACAGAGAAGGAAGTACTTTTATTTTTCACAAATAAAAATTTTTCAAAGTTTTATTTCACTGACTTCAAGTCAAATTCCACAAAATTGTTTTCTGGTCAATTACTAGCCTTTTTGGCTCCCACAATGTTAGTACCAAAAGATTTGTGTGTCAGGGAGAAAAGAACACTTTAAGAAACATTGCATTGACTCATCTTCCACAAGGTAACAGAGTTGGGGATCTGACTGTTCAACAACACACAGCTTTAATCACATCCTTGAGGGCAGACAGGAAAACCAGGCTGTAGACACTCTTCAGCTTGTCAAAAGTCAGACCGAGGAAAACCTATTCCACATTGATATAAAAGGTATTGCCATTCATCACCTCTTTTTCTGTTGCTGCAACATTTTTCTTCTTTTAATTATCATATCATGCAGTTTCTCAAGTCCTTCCTTTAACCCATCTCCTAGGATTGCACAGGTGGACTGCAAATGCCAAGGAGTAGATGAGCTCAGTTCACCCATTGCTAAAAACTTCTCAATCTCAGAGAGAGAGAGAGACAAAGAGAGAGACAGAGAGGCAGAGAGAGAGAGAGACAGAGAGATAGAGAAAGTGAGCAAGAGAGAGAGAGAGAGAGACAGAGAGACAGAGAGACAGAGAGTGACAGAAAGACACAGAGACACACAGAGAGAGACAGAGAGACAAAGTGACAGAGACAGGGAGACAGAGAGAGTGAGAGTCAGAGACAGAGAGAGAGACAGAGAGATAGAGGGACAGAGAGACAGAGAGAGAGAGATAGAGACAGAGAGAGGCAGAGAGACAGAGAACCAGAGAGAAAGAGAGAGAAATCCTCAGGTCTTCCTTGTTAGCCATTGTAAGCACTTCTTGATTTTCTGATCTCTTAGTTATTTATGATGCTCACTTCTGACTTCTTCCATTCTCTAAACATCGACAGAGTCCACCACAAATGCAATGCCATCTGTGCACAGTGGTCTTAATTTCTCTTGCCCACCTACATCCCGGAAGTGAAAAGTGACTGTTTTTGGTTTGCCCATGGTTACCTTACTTTTCTCAGTGTTAAACCCTTTGGTAAGTGCGGTATTTACAAGTTCATTGAATCACAGTCTATATAAAACTTCTGTCTTTCCAGCACAGTCCAAACCCAGAGTAACAGTGTGAAAGGACTGAAAGGGCGGCAGGCTGGACAGGATGGGAGTCTGATCTGACAGTCCATTCCCCATTTCTCAAACTCTTCCTGGGTGATATAGTTACATGATGGGTGGCTGACTGTCCTTGCTGTCCAGCCTCTGCTGCTGTGGGTTGCCAGCCGCCAGCAGGAAGCTGTCTTGGAGCAGAGGATGGGTGTGGTGCCTGCCCCAGGGGCAGAGGGGCCACTGCAGCTACAACCCATGGAGCACCAGCCAGTGGTGTTAAATTTCTTAGGGGCATGTTTGCCAGCCTCGGTAGGGATCTTGGCTTCATGCCAAGAAGGAAACTTGTAAAGCAACAGCTGAGTATAGGAAAGGAGGGACAGGACTCTGCTGTACCAGACAGACAGTGGAGGTCACCATGCCACTCACTATGGACAGGATGGGAGTCTGGTCTGACAGTCCACTCCCTATTTCAGAGGTAAATGGTGTCCCAACCAGATTTCTTCTCCTGGGTGATCACTGGCTGCTGGTCCTCCCAAGTTGCTTCAGAGACAGGGAGTCTGTTAGCCAGAGGGGAGTAACGGAGTAGGGGAGTAGGGGAGTCTGTCCCTGGGCAGCAGGCAAGCCCTGACTCTGCTAGGGGCATGCCACCAGCCTCCTTAAACCAACAGCTGAGTATAGGGAAGGATGGAGCAGGAGTCTGCCTTAGCACAGGACAGTAGAAGACACCATTATCACTCAGTATGGATTGCATACTCCCACAAGGACTTTCATACAGCACTATATGTTTGAAAAAGCCACCTTTGAAAATAGACAAGGAGGTATGTGGTACCCTGCAAGATTGGCCTTAGAGAACCACACACTTTATTAAGGGTGCCCATGCTGTCTTCTGCATAGGAAGTGAGGGTCCTGCAATGAGGCTCAGATCTCCAGGACAAAAAAGGGCCAGGCTATGAGAGCTGAGCCCCTGCCACTACATAGTAATTACAGAAAAGAAATGTTGACCTCCACTAGGAACATTTCAACATTCCCAGAACCCAACTCAGGACTTTCATTCTACTCTGAGTCCCTAAATAATGAGAGCTCAGCCACATGGGAGTTTGACCCGGCTCCTCCCCAAACCATCTCTTCCTGCCTTTCCCACCTGACATAGACCCCAGATCTGCTTACCAAGAAGAAGAGACTCTGGTTCATGGTGAACACTAGCTCCTTTCAAGCAGCTCTCCAACAGCTCTAGATAACAGGATGCAGGGATCCGTGGCAGATCGCTTGCCCTGTGCTGGACCAAGTGCACTGTGCAGTCTATGACTGGTTGTTTATTGGCTACTGTGACTCCAGCAGGCCTTCTACATGTCAAATGTGCCTGACTCTGCCTACTGTGGTCTTCCCTCCGCCCTGATGACATCATCCTAGAATGTAGCCAGGCTACATTCCCATAGGATGACTGGGGCAGCTATCCCCGCATGGCGCATGGGGGCAGCAGAGCAGCACGCTCCTCCTACACTGAGCTCCATGTGCCCAACCAAGCCTTGCCTCTAGCTCCAGGTGACTTTAGCTTAGGGAAGGTGCTTCACCAGGGCAGGCTGCAAGTTCCTGGAAACAGCTGCGGAATTTCTGAGCCTAGGCACCCTGCTGCAGCAGCTCCAGGCCTCTCAGGCCTCCGAGGACTGCTTCCTTTAAACCTTTTAGTTCTTTAAAATTCAAAGTTGCCTTAAAAAGTGTCCTGCATTGTTGGGATCAGGGACCTCAACTGCAGGAAAAATCATCCCCCTTTCTGGGGTAGACTCAGAAAACTTACTCCTCATCTTGGAGTAGACTATTCTTAACTCCATTCCAATGGTAGATATGGCTCTTATGCTGGAGAGGCAGTGGCTCCCTCCTCCTTATAGGAAGGACTTTTACTATGAGGTTGGTCGGGAATCTGACTTGTTGCTAATTTTGCACTTCTTTAATTTACCTTTTAATTCTTCAATTTCCCTTTCTAAAGTCTCTCCCTCTTCCTCTAGACCCTCAGAGTCAGAGTCCGAATCCGAGTATTGCCAAGATTTCTTGGAACTATCATCCTGTGCCACTCCTATCTCCGCCATCTGTTCCTTGACTTTAGCATTAGTACTTAGGAGGGCTTCTTTTACTAACCTCCATGAGGAGAAAGTAGCAACAGGAACAGCATCAGGACCTTCTTTCTGCCTAGCTTTATGTAGATCTCCCTTTACTTTCTCCCAGTCAGGGATATTGAGCTCTCCACAATGAATAAACCAAGGACTGGTCTTCTCTAAAGTTTTAATGAACTCTTTAGCTGATTTTGCTTTAATACCTGTGCCCTGTTGTTTTAGCAAAGCTATCATCTGATCTTGAAGCTGCAAAGTAGACTCCTAGTACCCATGGCACCATCCTTTTCCTTACTTCCAGCTTTGATGAATTCACTTTCAGTTCACTATTAGCAACAGTTGCCACCAGCTCCTCAGAAAGATCCCCTCAGGGGCTCCTCTCTTCTCCATCTGGGTGGAACCTCCACTTGAAATCTATGGAACCTCATGGGATGGGGTGGGGTAGATGGGAGAGTGAGGGATGTGGGGGTGTGGTCACACCACTCTTTATCCCATAATGGTCATGAAATGACATGTGGAGTAAAAGCCAAAATGTTTTGTTTCTTTGTTTTGTTCTCCTTGGTAGTGGTGGTAATGTGTGTGTGTGTGTCTGTGTGTGTATGTATGTCTGTGTATGTGAGTGTGAGTGTGTATGTGAGTGTGTGTGTGTGTCTGTGTGTGTGAGTGTGTATATGTGTGCATGAGTGTGTGTGTGTGTCTGAAATTACTTTATGGTGGTGGGGAGTGGGGATGAATGCATGCAGTCCACAAAGTGCTTGTGACAGCCTCAGAACAAATTTCAAGAGACAGGCTTCTTCCTTCTTGTGGATCCCTGTGATCAAACTCAGGTCCACAGGCATGGTAGCTCTTGGGGTAACCTCTGGTTTCCAACCCTTCCCTGTAAATGGGGAAGAAATATCAATATTGCAAACCATGAACAACTTTTCCACCCCACATACCTTCACCACCATTACACACTGTCCCCACATGCTCCTGTTCCTTACTTGTTTCTCCCATAGATGTGAAAGAAATACTAAGGTATTTCTATCTAGCACAGCCAGAGAGCTGCAGCTCCCAACACTCCTGTGGTCACCAGGATGGGGACAGTCTCCCAAAGCCTAGGACTGAACACAAAGAAATCTCAGCCTGAAGGGAGAGATGTCCTAAGGGGAGAAAGAAAAATCAGAGTTAGGAAAGCATCCCTTGCTTCACAGAAAAGGAAGCACTTTTTTTTTTCACTCTTCAAAGTTTCATTTCACTAACTTTGAAGGTCAAATTTCCACAAAATTGTTTTCTGGTCAATTACTATCCTTGTTTGACTTCACACAATGTTAGTACCAAAAGATTTGTGGGTCAGAGAGAAGAGACCACTTTAAGAAGCATTGCATTGACTCATCTTCCACAAGGCAACAGACTTGGGGATCTGACTGTTCAACAACACACAGCTTTAATTGCATCCATGGGGGCAGACAGGCAAACTAGGGTGTAGACACTCTTCGGCTTGTCAGAAATCAGACCAAGGAAAAATCATATCATGCAGTTTCTCAAGTCCTTCCTTTAGCCCATCTCCTAGGATTGCACAGGTGGGCTGCAAATGCCAAGGAGTAGATGAGCTCAGTTCACCCACTGCTAAAAACTTCTCAATCTCAGAGACATAGAGAGAGCTTTGCTCAGGTCTTGTTTGTTAGCAAGTATATGCACAGGGACTCCCTGATTTTCAGATATCCTAGTTATTTTATGAAATTCAGTTTTGGCTTCTTCCAGTCTCTCAAAATCGCCAGAGTCCACCACAAACACGATGCCATCTGTGCATTGGGTATATGACTTCCACAGTGGTTTTAAGTTCTCTTGCCCACCTACATCCCAAAAGCAAAAGTGTAGAATTGCCCAAGGTTACCTAACTTCTCTCACTGTTAAATCCTTTGGTAGGTAGGGTATTTACAAATTCTTTGAACTGCAGCCTATATAAAACTGTTGTCTTTCCAGTGCAGTCCAATCTTGAATAACAATGTGAAAGAAAGGACTGAAAGTACAGCAGGCTAGACAGGCTGGATGAAGCTATGAGATTGCTGTCTGAAGGTCCTCTGTTGTGGCTTCCATAGATGTCAGCCAACAGGGAGTCTGTATGTACAGGATGGAAGTCTGGTCTCACTGTCCATTCTCCATTTCCTACTGTAGATGGTGTCCCCAACTGAAGCGTTCTTCTCATCTGCTTGTGATTTCTCTTCCAGGGTGATTGCTGGCTGATGGTCAGCCTCTGGGGAGTC
>NW_022196909.1:50777903-50783460 GCF_008632895.1 Mastomys coucha | reverse complement strand
GAGGTCTTTCTGCCCTGACACTGATGACTACTTGGCAATTATCATCCCAATTGGTCAGTGAGATCCTGAAAAAAACAACAACCATGGTCGCCACAAACACATGTAAAGTCTGCACTGATCCGCTGTAATCAAAGGTGCCCTGCATCTCCAGATCTGCCTGATGGAGTAGTGCATACCGCTCCTGCTGCTTGGCGACCACCCTAGCCCCGACCCAGACTCACGAGGTGAGTGCGGGTCATCTCTGTGGGGAAAAGCAGAGGCGGCCCCAGGGAAGCCAGGTCCCCGCGTCGTCCACCGGACCCTCCGCCCCTTCTCCACCTGCGTCCTGAGCCCGGCGTCCTGGCCCCTGCAGGCCCACGCACCCGCCTGGGGTCCCGGGAGGGGGTTGGGATCTCACGGCGCGCCGCCCCCAAGGCTCACACTAGCTACAGTATTTCCACATCGCCGTGTCCCGGCCCGGCCTCGGGGAGCCCGGGTTCATCATTGTGGACTACGTGAACAACAACGCAGTTCTTTCGCTTTGACACCGACGTGGAAACTGGGAGGATGGAGCCGCACGCGCTGGGGGGGGGGGGGGGGGGGGGGGGGGGGGGGCAGAGTCCAGAGTAATGGGAATGGGAGACACAAAATGTCCGGATTTAGGAGCAGTCGCTCAGAGTGGAACTGAGGGCCCTGCTTAGCTGCTACAACCAGAGCGAGGGCAATGAGTGACCTCGAGTAGGAGGTCATGATCCCTCTGTTTCATTCACTATGGACAGGAGTGACCCTGTCCGAGGTTTCCCACAACCTGTCCGACCCGCGGAGACCCACGTTCACTTTCAGTTGAGAGGATTCCTAAGGAAGGATGGCGGGGCAGGGCTGACCTCGGAGGCCCTCACAGGATCCAGTGTACATTTGGTTGTGACGTGCGGTCTGACCGGAGCCTCCTCAGCGGGTTCATGTAGTTCGCCTTGGACAGCCAGATTACATCGCCCTCAAGGAAGACCTGAATTGTGGGTGGCAGCGGACAGATTGGCAAGTGATAAGACAGAGAGACAGAAGGCCAATCTGGAGGGAATAGAGGAAGAAGGAAGAAGAGGAAGGAGACACAGTAGCGCACAGGTAACCACTGCAGCTACCCTTGAACTCGGGCTTAGTTATGAGAAAGAAGAAAAGTATCCGCTGTAATATCCGCCCATCTCATCTTGTTTGGAATTTTTTAAATATTGTTTTTTTTAAAAGTGGCAAAAGAACCACATAAGGGGGCTGGGGAGATGGCTCAGGGGTTAAGAGCACTGACTGCTCTTCCAGAGGTCCTGAGTTCAAATCCCAGCAACCACATGGTGGCTCACAACCATCTGTAATGGGATCTGATGCCCTCTTCTGCTGTGTCTGAGGAGAGCGACAGTGTGCTTATATACATAAAATAAATAAATATTAAAAAACCACATAAGGAAATTAGCCAGATCAAAGTTAGAGTAGGCATTTTGAACCTATGAAGATCGACCAAGGTCTCTGCTGAATTTTGAGTTTTCTTTTGTGCAAGGTAAAAGGTGAGAATCTAAGTTCGTCTTCATAACCCTATGTCGCAGCATCAGCTCTGCTCCAATGTACATTTTTTGTTGAAAATTGATTATGGTGGTGCATGCCTTTAATCCCAGCACTTGGGAGGCAGAGGCAGGCAGATTTCTGAGTCTGAGGCCAGCCTGGTCTACAGAGTGAGTACCAGGACAGCCAGAGCTATACAGAAAAACCCTGACTCAAAAAAAAAGAAAAAAGAAAAAAAGAAAGGAAGGAAGAAAAGAAAAAAGAAAAAAAAGAAAAGAAAGAGAAGAGAAAAATAGAAAATTGATTATGCATAGCTTTGACACTTCAGGACCTCTATCCTATGCCTTTGATTTTCCTGTCTATTTTATGCCAGTTCCAGGCGGTTCTGGTCACTACAGCTCTGCAGTAAAATCTGAGGTTGGGATTGCAACACCTCCAGTTCTTACTCCTTAAGGTTGTTTGGCTGCTCATAGTCTTTTGTATTTTTCTTTCTAAACCTATGAAATGAATTAAGATTTTGATAGTAGTGCATTAAATCTGTAGGTTAGTGCATTACATTTTGATAGAATGGCCACTTTCACAATCTTACCTCTGGTAGTCCAGGAGCATGGGTTTTCTGTCCAGCGTCTAACACTGCCCTCTGTTGTCCTTTACCCTGAAGTGAAGTTTCCATTGTAGAGTTCTCCTATTTCCTTGTTTAGATAAATCCCTAAGTGCTTACTTCTGGGGAGTCACTTAGAATGGCATGTTTCTCCTAAGGTCCTTCTCTGAGAATACACGGTTGTATAAATGAAGGCTACTTTATACTATGGATTCTTGTGTGCTGAAACAATAAGGGTTTATTTATTAGGTCCAAGAGTTTCCCTGTGGTCTCAACTGGAACTGGAAAAGTTACAGGATCATTTTGTCTGGAATAAGAGATAATGTGACTTCTTCCTTTCCTACTTTAATGCTTTTCTTTTCTCTAATTGAGATAGCTATTCAAGTAAGAGAGTGGAGAGTGGACAGTTTTATCTCATTCCTGATCATAGAGTCTTAGATGACTCACTGGTTGTCCTCTCCACTTCACAGAATTGTCCAGCGCTCTTGTGCACTCTCTCTGTCTCTGTCTCTCTGTCTCTCTGTGTGTCTGTCTCTGTCTCTCTCTGTCTCTGTCTCTCTCTCTCTCCACCTTGCAGAATGGTCCAGCCCTCTCCCTCTCTCTGTCTCTCTGTCTCTCTGTCTCTCTCTGTCTCTCTGTCTCTCTCTGTCTCTGTCTCTCTCTTTCTCTCTCTCTCTCTCTCTCTCTCTCTCTCTCTCTCTCTCTCTCTCTCTCTCTCTCTATCTCCACCTTGCAGAATAGTCCAGCCCTCTCCCTCTCTCTCTCTCTCTCTTGCCTATAGGAGGAGGACAGAAGTCCTGGGTTTCTTTACCCATTACCAGAGATTGGCTCAGCCTTCTCTCCAGACAGCTCAGAGAAGGTCTTAGGAGGGGAAAATAACCAAGGCTCCCTCTCTGAGTTGCTGCTTCTCCATTTGTCTTCAAGCACATCTTTGTCTTTTTTTTTTTTTAAGATTTATTTATTTATTTTATATATATGTTGAGGTCTTTGATCCACTTGGGCTTGAATTTTGTGCAGAGTGATATGAATCTATTTGCATTCTTCTACATATAGACATTCAGTTAAACCAGGGCCATTTGTTGAAGATACTTTCTTCCCCCCACCCCCATCGTATGGTTTTGCCTTCTTTGTCAAAACTCAAGTGTCCATAGGTGTGTGGGTTTATTTTCAAAATATGAAGCACACACGATGTGGGTGCAGCAAGAGGGGCTGGAGTATTGGGAGCAGCAGACACAGGGCACCAAGGGCAACTAGCAGATTTGTGAATGAACCTGAGGACCATGATCCTCAGCATGAGCTAGGGAGGTCATGACCCTTCTTCATCCCAACAGGAAGGCCAGAGAGTTCCAAGTCCTAGGAACTCCTGGAATTTGTGGGACCTGTTGGGACCCAAGACCTGGCACCCACTTTCACTTTCAGTTTAGGGGATTCCTAAGGAAAGATGGACAGTTGGGGCTGACCGCGGGTCCAGGAGGCTCTCACACTTTCCTGTTTATGCTGATGTAGGGTTGAACAGGAGCGTCCTCAGCAGAAATGGGCAGTATACATACAAAGGCAGAGATTACATTGCCCTGAACAAAGACCCGAATACATGGACAGCAGTGGACAGGGCAGCATAGTGATACAGGGTCTACTTGCATGAAGTGAATTGCAGATTCCTGGAGCGCAGGAAGGGGATGCTACTGCGCACAGGTGCAGGGGGGCCGCGGGCAGCTCCTCCCTCTGCCCTCAGTCCTGGGGAAGAAGAAACCCTCAGCTAGGGTGATGCCCCTGTCCCTTCTTTTTAAAATTTTTTTATCTTTAAAAAAATGACAAAAAAGCCAGGAGTGGTGGTGCACACCTTTAATCCCAGCACTTGGGAGGCAGAGGCAGGTGGATTTCTGAGGTGAGCCTGGTCTACAGAGTGAGTTCCAGGGCAGCCAGGCCTATACAGAGAATCCCTGTCTGGAAAAAAAGAGAAAGAAAGAAAGGAAGGAAGGAAGGAAGGAAGGAAGGGAGGAAGGAAGGAAGGAAGGAAGAAAGAAAGAAAAAGAGAAAGAAAGAACAAAACAAAAAAGACAAAAAAAATTTCACACACTGAAATTAACCAGAACAGAGGCTATATATCTCAGTGAATTTCTATCCAGTTAGACTACTCATTCTGAACCTGTGGAGATTCACTTTGAATTATCAAATATAAACCCAGCACCAACAGGCAAAGAAAAAGAAAGAAAGAAAGAAGGAAAGAAAGAAAATCCATTGCAGTTAGAACTAGAAAACAATCAGCTCCTTATCCTGTTTCATAGCTCAAGGTGATTACCTGCCTTCAGTCTCTTATCACCTCCCAATATTTACCTTTCTTGTTGTCTTTTGGTGATGTTAAACTCTACACATATGCACACTTGCTTATGTAAACACATATGTTGTTGGCTATATCCCACACATGAAGACTAAGTAGTTTTCTTCCTGAGCTTGGGTGACCTTGATTACTATTATATATGCTAAGTTCATCCATTTTCCTAAGTTATTTGTGATTGCATCATTACACATGAATGGTCTTCTATTTTGTTTGTATATCATATTTTCATTATCCATTCAACTGTTGGTGCACACCTGGGTTGGCTCCAATTGTTTCCCTAGAGGATGAAGCAGCAATAACCACAGGGTGGAAGTAGGTCGACAGTTGAGTTGTCTCAGTTATGCCCAGGAGTACCTTAGCAGGGTCATGTGGTCCTTGTATTTCTAATTGTTGAGAAATGGTTTCCACATGGCTGTACTAACTTGCAGCATCCCAACAGTGAATAGGGTCCTCTCTGTCCACATCCTTCACATCATTTGTTGTCAGATTGTTGATGACAGACATTCTGACTGGGCTGAGGTGCTAGCTCCAATGGTGTTCTTTGTTTATTTATTTATTTATGTTTTTTTAGATTTATTTAATTATTATATGTGAGTACACTGTAGCTGTCTTCAGATGCTCTAGAAGAGGGCGTCAGATCTCTTTACACATGGTTGTGATCCAGCTTGTGGTTGCTGGGATTTGAACTCAGAATCTTCGGAAGAGCAGTCAGTGCTCTTAACCAGCTGAGCCATCTCTCCAGCCCTCCAATGGTGTCTTTACATTTCATTTTTATTTTATTATTTTATGTGTATGAGTGTTTTGCCTGCACGTTTGCATGTGCACCAGATGAGTCCCTGGTGTCTAGGCTGAGAAGATGGCATTATATTCCCTGAGTTGAAGTTATATACAGTGCATTCAACCCGGGTCCTGTGCAAAAGAAACAAAGCCTCCAATCCCCTCAAAGTAATTTTAATCTGCACTTCTCTGAGGGCGAGAGAAAGTGAACACATTAAAATTGTTACTGGCTGGTCCGTCCGGGAGTGGCTGGAGCGGCAGCAGCGGCCGGGCAAGGCGCGAGGCGGCGGCAGCGGGGGCAGCGGGGGCAGCGG
>NW_022196909.1:50768465-50777003 GCF_008632895.1 Mastomys coucha | reverse complement strand
CTCCCCCATTTTTTCCCACCACACTCACTCACACACACACACACACACACACACACACACACACACGCTCACACTTTTTATTTGCCATAATGAACCGTCCAGGCCCTGTGGTGATCTCTTAAGAGAACATGTGTTTTCTAATAACTCACAATCCCACCAATGCAATTGTCAACAAGTTCACAGAGGAACTTAAGAAGTACGGAGTGACAACTTTGGTTCTAGTTTGTGATGCTACATATGATAAAGCTCCAGTTGAAAAAGAAGGAATCTAGATTGGCCATTTGATGATGGAGCTCCACCCCCTAATCAGAGAGTAGATGATTGGCTTAACCAGTTAAAAACCAGATTTCATGAAGAGCCAGGCTGCTGTGTTGCAGTGCATTGTGTTGCAGAACTGGGAAGGGCTCCTGTGCACTTGCATTGATTGAATGCGGAATATGAAGTATGAAGATGCTGTTCAATTCACAAGACAAAAAAGAAGAGGAGAATTCAATTCCAGACAGCTGCTGTACTTGGAGAAGTACAGACCTAAGATGTGCTTACTCTTCAGAGACACCAAGGGGCACTGCTGTGTTCAGTAGGAGTAGAGGAAGGCTGGCTGGATCGTGGCATTAAAGGGAACTCTTGAATCTGGATTCTTACCTGTGTCATCAAAGTAGTAATGGATTCAGTACTCCCCAACTCCTAATGATTGAGAAGAAGGCAAATGATAAAGAAATCCCTCTATTACATGAATAGAATGTTTAAGAAAAGAAAAAAGAAAGGAAAAGGAATGAATCTAGTGAAAGATGATTTTGCTCCTAGTTTTTGAGTTTTGATTTTATGCCAGGATTGAATTATTTCAAAATCTCCTGTGTTTTTTAAGCTTTTTCAAAATAGATGTCTGAGTAAAGCCAGCAGCATATTAACCAGTGTGGAGCCAGATGCTGGGAGCACACACTTCCATTGTGCTTGTCACACAGGTCTCCTTGGGTTGGGATTTGGGGGAGGTAGATTTTCCCTGTCTTCTCTCTTCCTGGCTCCCTCCCTTCTCCTGATCCATGTAGATGGAACAGAAAGAAGCCCATGTTGCTGTAGATGTGTCTGGCAGCCTTAAGCCCACCTGGGCACTTTTAGGAAAAATAAATAAATAAATAAATAAATAAATAAATAAATAAATAAAATAAAAGCAAAAAAAAAAATAAAAGGCAGTGGCGCATAAAAAAATTGTTACTGGCCAATTGTGCTTTTTTTTTTCTTTATTAAGATAACGGTCCATTCAGTTCCCTCACCCGTCAGTTGATCTGCAATATTACTTCCTTAGTATTTCATTTCTGCGGTTCTCTGTAAAGTCAGGACTTTAGTCCTGGGTCCCAAGTCCTAGGAACTCCAGGAACTTGCAGGACTCGCTGGGACCCAAGACCTGACACCCACACTCACTTTCAGGTTAGAGGATACCTAGGGTAGGAAGGGCAGGGCGGGGCTAAACACGGGGTCGCCCAGGCTCTCACACTGTCCACTATTTGTCTGGCTGTGAGGCGGGGTGGGTCTCCTCCCCGGGAATGAGCAGTACACATGCAAACGCAGCGATTACATCGCCCTAAACAAAGACCTGAAAACGTGGATATCAGGGGACCTGGCAGCACAGTGATACAGGGCTTACCTGGAGGGTAGTGCATGTGTGCTTGCAGAGTAGCTCCACAAATATCTGGAGCATGGGAAAGAGACACTGCCTTGCGCAGGCAACTCCTTCCTCTACCCTCGAGCTGAGGCTCAGTCCTAAGGAAGAAAAAAAAAACTTTCAGCTGGGATAATTTTAGTACAAGGTGAAACCTGTGTATTTGAATTCATCTTCCCAGATAGAAAAACTGTGTTATAAAATCATTTGTAGTATGGGCTTCCCCCACCACCACCGCCCCGCCAACCTACAACATGTGTCTTGCATTCTTTGTGGAATACTGAGTATGCGTAGCTTTGACATTTCATGTCCAGGACGTCTACCCCATGCCTTTGATCTTCCTGTCTATTCTCTCCGAGTTCCAGGCTGTCCCTGTCACTACAGCTCTGTAGTATAACCTGAGGTTGGGATTGCAACATCTCCAGTTCTCCTGATGATTGTTTAGCTGTTCGTAGTCTTTCATATTTTTTCTAAACCTATCAAATAATTCAGACTTTTGATAGTAGTGCACTGAATCTGGAGGTTAATTTTGGCAGAATGGCCCCTTTCACAATATGAACTCGGGCAGTCAGGAGCATGGGTTTTCTTCCCAGTGTCTCACATCATCTTCTCTGATTTCCTTTTTCAGTATCTTGAAGTTTTCATTGTAGAGTTCTCTCTTTTCCTTGGTTAGATAGATCCCTAAACGCTTAATTCTGGGGAGTTACTTAGAATGTTGTGTTTATCCTTATGTCCTCTGAGAGTACCCTGATAATATAAATAAGGCTGCATTTTTTTGTCTGTTTCTTCGGTTTGGTTTGGTTTTTTTTTTTCAAGACAGGGTTTCTCTGTATAGACTTGGTTGTCCTGGGACTCACTCTGTAAATCAGGCTGGCCTCAAACTCAGAAATCCACCTGTCTCTGCCTCCCAAGTGCTGAGATTAAAAGCATGCGCCACCACTGCCAGGCAAGGCTGCATTTTACACTGATTTTGTATCCTGCTATAATATTAATTTTACAATGTTTATTAGGCCTGAATGTTTTCTAGTGGACTCAGCAGGGTCTTTAGGAACCATATCATCTGAAATTAGACATAGTTGGACTTCTTCCTTTTCTATTTCGATCCCTTTTATGCCTTTCTCTTATTTAACTGCAATAGCTAAGAATGGAGAATAGAGAGAATCTTCCCATTCCTGATTTTAACAGAAACACTAGGCATCTCTTCAATTCACTTAGTGTTCCAGCCCTTTCCTCTTCTCTAACATATGGGAGGGGGAGAGGACTCCTGTGTTTCCTGACTATATCAGAGACTGGCTCTCCCAAGGAACTTGCCTCAGGAGAGTTCAGAGTCTCTTCAGGATGAAAGGGGAGAAGGTTCCTGAAATAACAGAAAGCTGATCCCTTGAAACTGCAGTCCTTCTGAGCCATGGCCTCTTTCAGGATTTGTTCTCTACCCACACCCAAACTGTGAAGTCTGATTTCAGTGATGCTGAAACTCAGAGCCCCACCCAGTCAGGATGCAGGGTCCCATTTTCTTGTTGGGACACATACCTGATCCTTGGTCCAAGGTCTAGAATTTCCTGTATACTGAATCTAACCTAGTGGGGAAATTGACTTTGCTCCAGTCATTTCCTTCCCAGGTGGTCTCACAGGCGCTTCTAGAAGAATACAAGATGCTCAAACTTTCCAACTCTTCTCCTCAGATCCTCCAAAGACACATGTGACCCGTCACCCCCAGACCTCAAGGTGATGGGCCCTGGGCTTCTACCCTGCTGACATCACTCTGACCTGGCAGGAGGAGGAAGAGGAGCTGACCTAGTACAGGGAGCTTGTGGAGACCAGGCCTGCAGGGGATGGAACCTTCCAGAAGTGGGCATCTGTGGTGGTGCCTCTTGGGAAGGAGAAGAAATACACATGCCATGTGGAACATGAAGGGCTGCCTGAGACCCTTACCCTGAGATGGGGTAAGGAGGGTGTGGGTACAGAGCTGGGGTCAGGGAAAGCTGGAGACTTCTGCAGACCCTCAGCTGGTCAGAGTTGAGAGTTGGGGTCATGTTGCTCACCTTCCCTTCATGTCCTTACTCTTCCCTTCTCAGAGCCTCCTCAGTCCAGTATGCCCGCTGTTGGTGCTGTCCTTGGAGCTATCGTGATCGTAGGTGGAGATGTTACCATGTGGATGAGAAAGAACAAAGGTATGGAAGAAAGAGTCCATGGCTGGGTGCCTTATGATTATAAAGCAATACACATACCCCATATGCACAAGCTTGTCCATCTCTGGGTCTGTTTGCAGACACTCACCTTACAATAAAAGACAGATTCATAATGGAGATGATGGGGCTAGGGGTCAGCACATGATTCTCTCGATGACCTCTCAGAGGGCAGAGGGCAGAGGGCAAGGCTCATGCTAAACACTACAGATCTCCGGGCTGGCCATGGTTCATTCCCTTCATATCTTCCTTCATCATGCCTTCGGAACTTTCCCTGGCCTGAAATCATAGTTCTGGAAATGTCCAGGGTCCAGCACTTCTCTGGTCTCTCACAGCACTCTTTTTTTTTTTTTTTTTTTTAAACAGGTAGAAACAGAGGCCATGTTCCCACTCCATGTCAGAATGTGAGGGAACAATTGTCCCTGAGGCACTTGGGGTGGAAGCAGGGCTGAAGAGCAGAGCTCCAGCCCAACCTGTCAGTGTCCTGACTGTGCCTTGCTATTTCTTCTACTGCAGGCAGGGAGAGTTCCTGACTTGTCCCTGAATACTTGAAAAGATGGCACCTAGGGGCCCAGGATTAGGGCTGAGGCAAACAGGACAGGACTGGCTCCCAGGGCCTCTCAGATTTAGACCTTTGAAGGAGAGGTGGGCCTTTGATGTTGTCACATTGACTGTGCTGACCCCTGCTCTTTATCTTGGGACAGCTGCCTCCTGGGACTGAGACATAAGATCTGACTTCTAAACAGTGAAATCACTTTGGGCAGCATTGTCCAGGGTTTGTGCTTTTCCTGTGCACACAATGAGAAGACCTGGAAATACCAGTCCAACCCAGTGCACCAGGACTCTGTCCCTGCACTGGCTGTCATCCTTTCCACTGCCAGCCTTCCTGGTCTAACAGACACTGGGTGGTAACTGCATCCTGTCAGCTCCAGCTATCCTGAGCTGCAGCTTCTCACTTCCACACTGAACATAAGAATCTGACTGTGAACTCCTTGACCTGAGCATTTCACTGGTGACTAAATTAAGGGATTGAGAATACTTGAGTATTGTGAAGGAAATAAATGACAGGTGGAGAGCCTTCCAGAATCTGTGTTTCTTGTGCTGAGTGTCAGGACAGGAGTGCTCTGTGGGGTCTGCATGTGAGTGGGGCTGTACCAGGTGGAGCTCAGTCCATGTGCACTTCCTTGCTGGTCTCCTCATTCCTCAGCTATATTTCCTTGGTACTTGTCACTTAATAGAGTCACTGGCTGACAGACTCTGATCATAGGAACACAGGCATGGCCTTAGCCTTCTCTTATGACCAGGATTATGAGTCCCCAGGGTTGTACCAGGCCTGTCTGTGTATTATAGAAGCTGATATTACCAGTGAAGAATTTGCCGGGCACTGGTGGTGAACACTTTTAATCCCAGCACTCAGGAGACAGGCAGGAAAATCACTGAGTTCCAGGCCAGCCTGGACAATTGGGGCTACACAGAGAAACCATGTCTCAGAAATGGTTACCTGGGAGCACGGGGTTTCTCTTTCCAGCCTGACCATGAGGATTGTGGGCAGGATGTGGATCTTGAAGAACAGTTGCATGCATGAAGCAAGGCTTAAAGAGCCATGCTAGATGAAGCATGGAAGGCAGTACTGAGAGCAGATTGACACTGGTGGCTCAGGTGATGAATTTGGAAGTGGAAGAATATCAGTAAATTGGCTTGGAAAGTCATTCTTTATTGTTTCAGAGAAGGTGGCTGTTTTCTGTCCTTGAGCAAAAACAACCTGTCTGAGATTAAATCTAAGGGCTTTGGATCAAGGGAGTGGGCAGGGGAGACTTCAAGAGAGTCTAGTATTGCCTGTCTTGGTTGGTTATTAACGGCCACACTCATGTAGCTGTATAATGGAAAGGAGCAGTGTACATAAGGAAAAATGCACAATGTACAGTTTGAGGAGAAAGGGAGAACCATGAAGTGTAAAGGAGCTAAGTCAATGCTCAAAGAAAGTTTAAGGAACAGCCTGGGGGTGCTGGAGTGATGGCTCAGTGGTTAAGAGCACTCACTGCTCTTCCTGAGGTCCTGAGTTCAATTCCCAGCAACCACATGATGGCTCACAACCATCTGTAATGGGATCTGATGTCCTCTTCTGCTGTGTCTGAAGAGAATAACAATGTACTCATATACATAAAATAAATAGATTTTTTTAAAAAAGAAAAGGCTAGTGCTAAGTGGAAGGGACAAACCCTACACAGCTAAGCTTCCAACCTGTGAAAGGAAGTTAAAGAAAAGCTTACCGGGCAGTGGTGGCACAGGCCTTTAATCCCAATACTTGGGAGACAGGGGCAAGCGGATTTCTGAGTTGGAGGCCAGCCTGGTCTACAGAGTGAGTTCCAGGACATCCAGAGCTACACAGAGAAACTCTGTCTCAAAAAAAGAAAAAAAGAATGAAAGAAAGAAAGAAGAAAGAAAGAAAGAAGGAAGGAAGGAAAGAAGGAAGGAAGGAAAGAAAGAAAGAAAGGAAGAAAGGAAGAAAGAAAGAAAGAAAAAAAGAAAGCAAAGCTTAAACAGTGAAGGAAACCACCAAAACCACAAAGCCTCAGGTAAGCAAATGAGGGAGTCAAGTTTCCAGCCCCAGCAAGCAGCACAACTCAGCAGCATGCTTCTGGCTTTGAGCTTTTGCAATCTCTCTCCATTTTGTGTGTCCAGAGTGTTCCTCCATGGAGGCCCAGAAAGGCCATTGAGTAAAGCTGCAAGAGTGAATCCTGGATTTTGCTGGAGAACCCAAGATCGAGAGAGATGCCAGAGTCTTCAGGTATTCCCAAGGAAAGCTGCTATGAGGTGTGAACCAACCTGAGAGAGAGAACTCAAGGCAGCCAACACAGCAGGCAGGAGTTGGAGATCCGAAGAGAGCTTTGGCATCAGACATGGAGATACAGTTTGCAGTTTGCCCAGCGGGTTTTTAGTCTGTGATCCACTATTTCTTCCCTTTGCTCATTTTCCTTTCTTTTGAAACAGAAATGCACATTCTGTGCCACTGTATATTTGAACTATGGGACCTGTGTTTGATTTTCTTTATAGAGGGGTTGCAGTTAAGAGATTGACTCAGGAGAGACCATGAACCTTGAAATTTTAAAGTATGGAGATGGACAGACCATGCAGACTTTTGAAGCTGGACTGAGTCCCTCTTTAATTATGATATGGCTACAAGCCTCTGGTGCCAGTTAGTGGAATATGGTAATTTGAATGAAAATGGGCCGCATAGGCCCATAGACTGGATTGCTTGGTCATTAGGGAGTGGCACTCTCTAATGGATTAAGAGGTGTGTCACTGAGGGTGGGCTTGGAAGTTTCCAAAGCCCTAGCCAGTCTCAGAGGCTCTTCCTGCTGCCTGAGAAACCAGATGTAGACCTCCCAGCCCCTGCTCCAGCATCCAGCCTGCTTGTAGGCCAGCATGCTTCCCTCCATGAGGACAGTGGACGAAACCTCTGAAACTGCAATCAAGTCCCAGGTAAATCATTTATTGTTGTTGTTGTTGTTGTTGCTGCTGCTCCTGTTGTTTTTATTGTTGTTGCCATGATCTCGGTGTCTCTTTACAGCAAGAAAACAATAACTAAGACAAAAGTTGAACTTAAAATATATATATATTATTGTAAAGACCCCTTAGTGGAAAGCTGAGAAACTTGTATATTCTTTTGTTTTATCAAATTTTAAGTTCTTGTTTGTTTGTTTGTTTGTTTCTACTAAAGTCTTACAAAAAGATCACTTAAAGTTCATGTGACCAGAGCTGGCGAGATGGCTCAGCGGATAAGAGCACTGACTGCTCTTCCGAAGGTCCTGAGTTCGGATCCTAGCAACCACATGGTGGCTCACAACCACCCGTAATGAGATCGGACGCCCTCTTCTGGTGCAGTCTGAAGACAGCTACCATTCTCTTCTGTGTTCAGGACCTGCTCACTCCCTTTCCCTGAGAGAGAGAGAGAGGCTGGCAGTATGGTCATTTTCTGGGAATAGCTAATGAGCATATTGCACATATTCTATAATCTATCATATTCTCTCTTCTCTCTCTCTCTCTCTCTCTCTCTCTCTCTGTGTGTGTGTGTGTGTGTGTGTGTGTGTGTGTCTGTCTGTCTGTCTGTCTCTGTCTCTGTCTCTTTCTGTCTCTGTCTCTGTCTCTGTGTCTCTCTTTCTCTCTTGCTCTCTCTGATGACTGGCTCTGGGGAACAGCTGCTCTCTCAAGAGAGTTCTAAGAGTTCTATGTAAATAGGGACAAAGGACTCCTGGGCTCTTTCCAGCTACAGTAGGAGAAAGTCATATCTCATGTGACCCCAGCACTAGTGAAGCCTTCAGAAAACACAGCAAGAAGAAAACTGAACTGTGACACCTAGGGGAGGTCCTGAGCCAGACTCAGCCAAGGACTCTTCATGTCACACACTGGGGGAAGTATCAGTGGTTGGTGTCTCCAGATGCTGAGCTTGGCGGCTTTGCTACAGTGCAGCAGATAGCTGAAAAGAGCAGTTCTCCAACAATCTTCCTGAAGAAATCAGAGAACTCTGATCTGAAGCTACAGTGTTCAAAAATGAGGAAATATTGTATCCCGCCATTCTATCAGCACTAAGCTATTATAAGATAGTCTTCTTAGCACTCTATTTCAATTTTAAGTGTTTGAAGCAAAGTCTTAGTCCAGGTTAGGTCAGGGCTGGAGATTCTCCATCCCCCCCTA
>NW_022196909.1:50764609-50768455 GCF_008632895.1 Mastomys coucha | reverse complement strand
CCCCCCCCCCCCCCCCCCCCCCCCCCCCCGTTTCACTTCTGCTCCTAACCTTGTATCAAGTCCTTTTGCCTGGACAGTGATGACACACTCGCAAATCTCAACCCCATTGGGTGGCGCGATCCCGGGGAACCAATCAGCGTCGCCGCGGGCACTGGTTATAAAGTCCACGCAGCCCGCGGGACTCAAACGCCTAGGATCCCAGATGGGGGCAATGGCGCCGCGCACGCTGCTCCTGCTGCTGGCGGCCGCCCTGGCCCTGACCCAGACCCGCGCGGGTGAGTGCGGCATCGGGAGGGAAACGGCCTCTGCGGGGAGGGGCGGGGGCGTCACCGGGGAAGCCGGGTCGCCCACCGGACCCTCCGCCCCTTCTCCACCCGCGTCCCGAGCCCCGCGTCCCGCTCCCCTCCCGGCCCGCGCACCCGCCCGGGGTCCCGGGAGGAGGTCGGGGTCTCACCGCGCGCCGCCCCCAGGCTCACACTCGATGCAGTTATTCTCCGCTGGCGTGTCTCGGCCGGGCCTCGGAGAGCCCTGGTTCATCGCTGTCGGCTACGTGGATGGCACGGAGTTCGTGCGCTTCGACAGCGACGCGGAGAATCCGAGGATGGAGCCGCGCGCGCCGTGGGTGGAGCAGGAGGGCCCGGAGTATTGGGAGAGGATGACAAAGGACATCAAGAGCCACGAGCTAGATTACGGAGTGAACCTGAGGACCCTGCTCGGCTACTACAACCAAAGCGAGGGCGGTGAGTGACCCCGGGTCGGAAGACACGACCCTTGCAGTTCACAACTCAGGGGCCGGGAAAGCCCTGGGTCTTAAGTGGGAGGAAGTCCCAGATCCTAAGGAACCCGCTGGGAGCTAAGACTTAGGACTCACTTTCATTTTCATTTTTGGGCATTCTGAGGGCCTCAAGGGTGGGCGGGGCTGACCGCGGGGTTCCACAGACTCTCACACACTCCAGAGGATGGTTGCCTGTGACCTGGGATCGGACGGGAACCTTCTCCGCGGATATGACCAATATGCCTATGATGGCAAAGATTACATCACCCTGAATGAAGACCTGAAAACATGGACGACGGTGGACATTCCAGCTAAGATCACACAGCACAAGTGGGAGCAGGCTGGTGCGGCAGAGCAAAAAAGGGCCTACCTGCAGGGCGAGTGCGTGGAGTGGCTCCGCAGATACCTGAAGTGGGGGAAGGAGACGCTGCTGCGCACAGGTGAGAGAGGGCGGGCCTCAGGCAACCCCTCCCTCTGCCCTCAGGCTGGAGCTCTGAGGTAGAAGAAACTTTCTGTTGGGGCAATGGCCTTGTCTCTTCTTGTTTTTAGTTATCTGTTTTTAAAAGTGACGGAAACACACACACACATACACACACACACACACACTCACACATACACTGAAATTAATCAGAACAGTGGTCATGCATCTCAGCGAATTTATATCCAGGTATAGTACCCATTCTGAAGACCTTGAGATTCACTTTGAAGTATCAAATATAAACCAAGAACCAACAGGTAAAGAAAGAAGAGAAAGAATAACAATTAGCTTCTTATCCCGTTTCATAACTCAGGTGAATACCTGCCTTCGGTCTCTTCTCATCTCCCAGTATTTAGCTTCCTTGTTTCCTTTTGGTCACGTTACACTGTACACATGTGTACACTTGATTACATAGATACGTTTGTTGTTGGTTATAGGCCACACATGAGGAATGATTGTAATTTTCATTCTGAGCTTCTGCTACCTTGGTTAATATTATGTACGGCACTTCACCCATTTTCCTAGGTTGTATGTGATTACATAGCTTGGAGCTGAATAGTACTCCATCTTATGTGTATACCAAATGTTCATTATCAATTCAATGGTCGGTGCACAATTCTTTGCTCTAAAAAGTGAAGCAAAAACAAACAAACAAACAAAAAACCACCACAGGGTGGTAATATATTTACAGTAGGGTATGGAGTTGTCTGTGTATAAGCCCAGGAGTAAATAAGCAGGGTCATGTGGTTATATTTCTTATTTGTTGAGGAGTGGTTTCCACAATGGCTGTATTCACTTGCAGCACCCCAACAGTGAATAGGGTCCTTGTCCACATCCTCCCTGTAGTTTTTTTTTTTTTTTTTTTTTTGTCAGATCGTTGATGACTGGGATGGGGGTGCTATCTCCAAAAGTGTTTTTATTTTCCACTTTTGTGTTATTAATCTGTGTGTGTGAGTGTTTTGCCTGCAGGGTTGCATGTGCACCAAGTGTGTGCCTTGTGTCTGGGGTCACTCCCCTGATCCATTTGCTGTGTGGAAATGTTACTTCCTTGGTATTTAATTGCTTCAGTTCTTTGTCAAGTCAGGACTTCAGTCCCTTGTCTGCAGTGCTGTCCTTTGCTGTGTACAGACTTTATGTTCATGCTGACACATGACCTCATGAGTTCCCGGGGACTGCTCTTCTAGGACAAGTCCTTCCCCACTCCAATACTAAAGGGTGTCCCCTAGGTTTTCTATGGGAGGATTAGTTGTTTGAATTCTTAAACGAAAGTCTTTGTTCTGTTTCAACTTTATTTTTTATCAGAGTGAAAGTTGAGAAACTAAATTCATCTTCCCAGAAAAACTGTCATGGAATATTTCTAGTGCGAGATCTTTTTTTTTCCCCAAATGTAATCTTGTATGCTTTGTGGAATACTGAGTATGCATAGCTTTGACATTTCATGTCCAGGATCTCTACCCCATGCCTTTGATTTTCTTGTCTATTTTATGCCTGTCCCTGTAGTTCCTCTCAACTGAATGAGAGTCTTATACCAGTGGATGCAGTCTGTAGGTGACTTTGGTAGAATGGCCATATTCACAATATTAACTTTGCCAGTCCTGGAGCAAGGGTTTTAGGTCCAGCTTCTGACATCCTCCTATGTGATTTCCTATTACAGTACCTTGAAGCTTGCAAGGTAGAGTTCTCTAATTTCCTTGGTTTGATAGATCCCTGAATCCTTAATTCTTTCAGAGTTGTTTGAATGGCATGTTTTTCCTAATGTCCTTCCCTGAGACAACACTGTTCTGTAAATGAAGGGTACTGGTTTTTACATTGATTTTGTATCTGAAATAATAAGGGTTTCTGTGCAAGAGTTTTTCTGTGAGCAAATAGGTCTTTAAGTTAAGAATCTTGTTGTCTGGAACATTATGTAATGTGGCGTCTTCCTTTGCTCTATTGACCCCTTTTATGTCTTTCTCTTGATTACTTCTGAAGCAAATATGAAATTATCACTGACTTAAAGGAGATACTGGAGAGTGACATCTTTGTTTGATTCTGACTTTAGACAGAAGAACTCTGGCTGCCTTTCTTTGGACACAGCTTTCCATTCTCTCCCTCTCTTGCACAGGGGGGAGGAGAGTTCTCCTGGGACTCCTCACCCTTTATCAGGAAAGGTTCTCCCTTCTTCTAGGTCTCACCCCTCTCTCAGGACAGCTCAGAGTGAGTCTCAAGAGGGAAGGAGGGAAGAACCTGAAATAACCAAGTCAGTTAACCTTCCATCTGCAGTCCTTGTGAGCCATGGCCTTGCTCAGGGCCCATCCTCAGCCCACACACAAGGTCTTTGGAGTCTGACTCCAGTGATGTTCAGCCCCTGGCCCACCTGGTCAAGGAAGAAGTCAGTTTTTCTAGTGGGCACCTGGAGTCTCTGACCATGGCCTCCTTAACCCAGACCTAGAATTTCCAAATGATAAGATTGTCCTGAGCACTATATCTAAGCTACATAAGAGGGATTTTCACCTTTACCATACCTGACTAAGTCCATTCCCAGGACAGTTCCATGGACACTGCTGGAGGCCCCAGAAGAAAGGAAAATGCCTGAACTTTCCAACTTTTCTCT
>NW_022196909.1:50748269-50763819 GCF_008632895.1 Mastomys coucha | reverse complement strand
AGGTCAGTATGTGAGGGAACAGTTGTCCCTGAGGCACTTGAGGTGGAAGCTGAGCTGTCATTGTTCAGTTCCACCTGTCAGTGTCCTGACTGTGCCTTGATATGTCTTCTACTGCAGGCCAGGAGAGTTCCCAGACCTCTGACTTGTCTCTGTAGACTTGAAAAGGTGACACCTGGGAGCCTGGGGTTGGGGCTGAGGCAGGGGGGAGAGGACTGTATCCCAGGGCCTCTCAGATTTAGACCTTTGAAGGAGAGGTGGGTTCATATTGACTGTGCTGACTCCTCCTCTTTATCTTGGGACAGCTGCCTCCTGGGAGCAAGTCCTAAGATCTGACTTCTAAACAGTGAAATCGCTTTGGGCAGCAGTGTCTGGGGTTTGTGCTTTTCCTGTGCACACAATGGGAAGACGTAGAAGAGATACCAATCCAACCCAATACACTAGGACTCTGTCCCTGCACTGGCTGTCATCCCTTTCACTGCCAGCCTCCCTGGTCTAACAGACACTGGAGAACCTCTGCATCCTGTCAGCTCCATGCTACCCTGGAATGCAGCTCCTCACTTCCACACTGAACATAAGACTCTTAATGTGAACCCCTTGACCTGAGCATTTCACTGTCTGGTAAATTAAGGGATTGAGAATACTCAGAGTGCTGTGGAGGAAATAAATTGTACCATGGAGAACCTTCCAGAATCTGTGTTTCCTGCCTTGAGTGTCAGGCGAGACAGGAGTGCTCTTTGGGGTCTGCGTGTGTTGCAGGGGCAGGGCAGGGGGGAGTAATTTCAGGTGGAGCAACTCCTGTCTGTGCTGTCTGGAAATCGGCAGTTCAGTTCACAGTTAAGCATCGCCAGCGAGATCCTCCCACAAGCACTTCATGGATACACCAGCCAGTCCAGTTCAGGAGAGTCAGGATAACAAACACAAATCAGCAGAGGTGGGGCTGCTTTCCAGAGACTTCAGTCTTGGCACATGTCAGCAGGAGGAACTGGGAGGGTGCAGGGCAGGGGTGGGGGGCGAACCAGGAAAAGTTCTCAACTGTGCCTCTCTCAGGGAAGTGAAGATCAGCAAAGATGCAAGACCCACAAGTGTGGCACAGCTGGCTCTATAAGCAAGACAAGCCCAGCCTCTGTCAGGGTCCCTCAAGTCCTATTTATATCCTCCAAACATCTCAAGTCCTCCACGTGTCTTGCCCCCACAGAAGCAATGAGAAGAAACTGCAGCACACCACCAGTTTTTTGTTTGTTTGTTTGGTTGGTTGGTTTGGTTTGTTTCTCTCTATATAGAGAACTTCATTTGATATAACTTGCTTTCCAAAGAAACCAGAAGTTTTCTCCCCTTCAAATGGGTCTGTGGTAAAATCAGATTTCTGTAGAATGATCCATGGAACTGGCTGTAAATCTTTCCCAACCGTATTCTTTGTGAGAGGCGGGTGCTCATATCCACACAGGTGTCTGCTACTTTGTTGCATAAAACTTCACCGTGCATGGGAAGATTGCACAGGTAGAGAGCATTGGCTTCCCATACAAGAGGCTCTAAGTGCAATTTCCAGCCTCTCAAATCTATCAGAGGTTATCCACCTATGAAAGTGAAGCCTCTGGTACTATCTGATTTTCCCTAGCTAGAAATATTAACTAGTATGGTTGAGCATCCCATGTGTGACATGTGCGCCTTCGGCCCGAGTCTTTTTGTTAAATTTTTAAATGACCAGTGGACTTAGGATGAACAAAAGCTCTGTCAACTTCGACAGTATCAGCTATAACTGAAAATAGTCTTGTAATTAACATGTTAGTTAGGTGGGGATGGAGTCCAGCATCCTTCACAGAATCAAGACTTCACTTCTGGGTGACACCAATCAAGACTTCACTTCTGGGTGACACATCATGGTGACACCCTCCTTTAATCCCAGCACTTCGGAGGGAGAGGCAGGAGGATGTCTGTCAGTTTCAGGCCAGCAAGGCTGTGTAGAGAGTCCCTGGGTCAAACAACAAAACAAACAGGACTTCACTTTTGACAGATCTTGCTGTAGAAAAGAGGATCTTTCAATGTTCAGGGGTCTTTGATGCTTGACTATTACACAGACGTTAGATGTCCATACTCACCCTGCCGTAAGGTTAAGTAATAAATAACTGTCCACCCCTGCGTCTGAAGGTTTCAGGGGCAGAATGAGTCCACACATGGAGATTGAGGTGCATGAGGAAGGGCATCAGGAGGAAAACCACTGTTCACCCTCATCCTGAGTAGATGCAAGAAAAAAAGATAGACTCACAAAATCAAAACCCTTGTGGACAGTGACCCCTACACAGGCTTCCTGGGGTCCCTGCCTGTAGGCCCAGGTCTACTCTGCCACAAGGCATGTGTTTATCCCAAGCAGCAGCTGGGGTAGATGCTGGGCTGGAGGGAAGTGCCTAGGCACTGCTCCAAGGATGGGAAACCACAGTCTGAGATGTGGGAAAGCTGGAGCTAATTCGGGGGTCCCCCAGCCCTGTGGCAAGGCGGGGCAGTGGGGTTCTCACTCTTGGATATCCAGGTGTTGCTGGGAGTCACAGAAGAACAGAGAATGGAGTGGGGTAGGGGGGCGGGCATTGAGCTGGGGTTAGTGTCCAGCCCAGGTCCAAGTGGGCTGGGGAGTGGGAAGGGGAGCTCTGGCTTGTCCCATCAGGTGATTGTCCTTAGCATGACAGCAGCAGGCTTGTTGGTGGTTGTGTCTGAGAGCACAGAGAGGCCTTCTACAGGAGTCTAGGCTGTGGCTTCGGAGGTGAAGGTCTTCTCCACAGCTCCTCACAGTGGATCTTGATGAAACGACACCGTCCATGGTTCTAAACAGTCTATTGTCATGGCGGAAAGTGGATGTGTAAAACCACACCCCACTTCTCAGGGTGGGCCTGAGGTTAAATACCTTTTGCAGGGAGGAATGTCTGGGAAGGGAAGCTTATTCGCTAAGCCCTACAAGCCTCTAGATACCTCATTAGCATGGAGACCTCAGTTTTGAACTTATATGACCATAGGACACGTATCTTTTATGTGAGAAGCATGGCACATGTTCCAAGTCAGGGGTCTGACAGGAAGCTGGGAGCCTCAGATGTGTGCCCACCAAGTCTCCAGGTCTCTACCTGCTCCACCTTACCAAACTTCCTGGCATGGTTTTATATCCCACACCTGTCCTGTCTGTGAACCCCGAAGAAGAAAGGTATAAGAAGTACACATTCCTCCTGTGTGTATGTCTTTTAATCTGGCAGCATTTATATCCAAAATGGTCCACCCTGCACGGATACACTGGACAAGAGTGAGATCACACTAACCACCAGTGTACATACACAGACATAAAGACAAGCAGGGAGACAGGCACACACATACACACACAACAACAACAACAACAACCAAAAGACAGTTCTTTTTTTTTTTCCCATACATAAAAATTGGTCTTTGTTCATTCTCAGGTGACAAGATGTCCCAAGATGATAAAGAAAATCGGGAGTTAATCCCCCACAGCTATTTCTTCAACCCCCTCATCAGCAGCTCTTCACTTCTTGAACTACTTTTCCAAAGAGAGAATGCTGAGATCAGTCAGAAAGGCTTTCTGAGAAGACAGGTTTGGACTTCTGGGTCTATTCCAGTCGATTTAAGATGAGGCTTGTATCAATGAAGCATTCAGCGCAGTTCACAAAACAGGCCTCAGCCCGACTGTCCGACTTAGGCCCAAGCTTATCCATGCACTTCTCCCAGCAAATTTCCGTCATCTGGTGCACCAGCTGCTGGAAGCGCTGCTTCTGGTCTCCACCTCCATGAAATGCTGCAACAGGGGTCCACGGCACCCAGAGCTGAGCCTGAAGAGGACGTGGAGGACTCCATCCCAGCACGACCACACGGGCCCCAAAAGACAGTTCTTGAACAGACAGGGGGCTAGGATACCGACCAGTTAAGAGACAGTCAGTGGAACTGAGGCAGCCACTTAACTGTGAAGCCACAGAGTGGAGACAGAACCAGAGGAACTGTCACCGTGTCTCAACTCAGGGATTGGGGTGCTGCAGGGCGTGGTAGCTGATCCATGTCTTAGAACATGGGGAACAAAACAAAAACTGCATTTCAGAGCAGAATGTGTCACAGTTACCAGCAGAAAGAACTTTTTCATTTTTATTTTATGCACACTGGTGTTTCACCCGCATTTATTTCTTTTCTTCTTTTAAAGATTTATTTATTTATTTATTTTATGTATGAGTACACTATTGCTCTCTTCAGACACACCAGGAGAGGGCATCAGATCTCATTACAGATGGTTGTGAGCCACCATCCCAATTCTGGGAATTGAACTCAGGACCTTTGGAAGAGCAGCCAGTGCTCTTAACCACTGAGCCATCTCTCTACCACACTGAGTGTATTTCTGTTTGGGGATGGCAAACCCTTGAAACTGCGGTTACACACAGTTGTGAACTGCTCCATGGGTACTAGGAGTCGAACCCAGGTCCTCTGGAAGGGCAATAAGTGCCAATAAGGGCTGAACCATTTCCCCAGTCCCCTGGAGAAACTTTTTTTTTTTTTTTTTTTTTAAAGACTTATTTATTGCTATATGTAAGTACAATGTAGCTGTCTTCAGACACACCAGAAGAGGGCGTCAGATCTCATTACGGATGGTTGTGAGCCACCATGTGGTTGCTGGGATTTGAACTCACGACCTTTGGAAGAGCAGTCGGTGCTCTTACCCGCTGAGCCATCTCACCAGCCCTGGAGAAACGTTTTTTAAACCTCAGAATAAATGCATCTTGAGCATCTAAGAAACGAGGTTCCTAGTGGGCCAAGGAGAGAAGCTGGCTTCACAGAAGGCTCTGGACACCAGTGACACCGGGACCTCTGCAGCAGGGCTCAGGGACGCTGCTGCTTCACTGGCTGCAGAGAGGAAGCAGCAGACACATACTCCTACAGTGGCCTCAATTCACACACGCCTGTGTCTGTGTCAGCCACCACCCGCTAAGCACAGGTCAGGATCACCCAGCATACATACATCAGGGTTTGGAGGTTCACAATGTCTGTCATGACCTACATTTACAACAGGCTAGCACCCTTAACCAGATTACAGGCACGGCAAGGTCACAAGTTAGGATCTTCCTGTTTTCCTGAAACTTGATTCTGATCCTGAGGGCGAGCACAAGGCTGGGCCCAGAGATGCAGTGACTCGGTGCTGAATTCTTCCTTTCAACCTCCACTTGATAATGGCACTCCAGCTTTGACAGGCTGGGTCTTCACAGTGGGGCTCTAGTGGTAACTCTAGGAGTGGAAGTCTCAGCTGCTGTCATGAGCTAGTGGTGCAGGGGCTCAAATGCTCCAAGTGAAAAAAACTCCCACACATTATCCATTTCTTAACAGAGTTGTTTGTTTGTCTGTTTTAACTTCTCTTTCTTTTTTTAAAGGCTTATTTATTTATTTTATATATGTGAGTACACTGTTGCTGTCTTCAGACACAGCAGAAGAGGGCGTAGGATCCCACTACAGATGGTTGTGAGCCACCATGTGGTTGCTGGGATTTGAACTCAGGACCTCTGGAAGAGCAGTCACTGCTCTTAACCGCCGAGACATCTTTCCAGCCCCTTAACAGACTTTTAACCTTAGAACTTTTCTCTTAGGGAAAATACTTTCAGGGCTTTGCCTTTGTACAAAATTTTAACTGTAAAATTACATTTTCACAGGCAGATTTATCTTCTGCCTGTGAAAACAGAGATCGAAGTGGCTGGCATGTCTCATTTTCATTGGCCTGTAGAAACAAGAATGGGTGCAGTGAGGTTTCTGCCAGGTACACTGATGATGAAGTAAGTGATCAATAGAAACTCTGTGAAACCAAGGGGTCTGGGTTAAGAGGAGTCCCACACAGTTGGTTCCCAGCATCAGTGCTTAACACACCTAATGAGTGTCATAAGTGTCACTGTGAACTCTGTTCTGTCCTCAGGAAGCCTACAGTCATGTTCTCAGACTGTCACAGACACTATACAGATATGAACCATGAGTTTTCTGTAAGGATTGCATACTATAACATGACTTTTTCAGAGCTGGTGCTTTGTTTAAACATCAGTATTGTACTCCAATTACTATAAAAATTCCATTGTCACCTAACAAACTTCATTTTAAAATTCAAGTTAGCGGGCTGGTGAGATGGCTCAGTGGGTAAGAGCACCGACTGCTCTTCAGAAGGTCATGAGTTCAAATCTCAGCAACCACATGGTGGCTCACAACCATCCGTAATGAGTTCTGACGCCCTCTTCTGGTGTGTCTGAAGACAGCTACAGTATACTTACATATAATAAATAAATAAATCTTTAAAAAAAGAATTCAAGTTAGCATTAGTTACAGGAAGCAGGACCAATGGAGGAATACTGCACTCTGGCTACATGCCCCTAGCTTGCCAAGGGGTGGCACTCCCCACCATGGGCTGGGCCCTTCTATATTAGTCATTAATCAAGAAAAGGCTCCACAAATTTGCCTATAAGCCAAATCTCAATTCATGTGTCTCTTCCAAGATAAATCTAGCCTGTGTTCAATTGACAAATCAAACAACACAAAACAAAAATAAAGAAAACTACCCAGTGCCTTAGTAAAACTGGCAGGTGTATCACACTTGTTTAGCAAAACACTAGCAGTCACCTTCAAGTGAGACCTACACTCGCTAATATGCTACAAATATAGACAGACTTCTGTAAGGGAAAAAAAAGAAAGAAGGAAAGAAGGCAAAAGGGTCTTTTAAAAAAAATCTGAATTGAGTTTGCTGCTGGTCTAGTAAGAACTCCAGGAGCTCTCTTTTTAAACAACATAAATATAAGTATTGCATTTAGTGTTACTTCCTTGAAAACCCAAATCATCCAAGTCCTTAATGTTTCACCAAACAATATCAGTTCACTTATAGAAAAATGTATGTCAACAACTAGTAAAGACACAAGGAAACTATAAAGCCCTACCTACAATGTGTCTAATTTATGTCACCTAAACATAGAGAGCTGAACCCTTGTTTCCCCTGACCTCTAAGTAGCCTGCCAGGATACACACAAAAGACTACATAGTTACTTTATAAGTTTACAGATGCCAAATGAAATAGAGAGCAGAATACTTTTCTACCATGATTGTCCAGCCAGAAGCACAAGGCTGAGAGGTGCTGGTCTGGTACATCCCACTTGAAATAACTTCCCTACGGCAAACAACTGGGTGAAGAAACAATTGTCTCATTATCTTCGAGATTTGAGTCTTTGATTACTAACACTTTCAGGTATTGTGCCTTTCATGGCTCATAAATTAGCAGTGTGTTTGCCTCCTGAAAATGCTTTAAGCCCTACATAGTTTTGCCCTGCAGGCCCTGGGACTAGACTTCTCTCGTACAGGCACTCTGACATGTGTTAGGAAAGCCTCACGCTGACTGTGAGACTTTGTTCCTTCTTCATCAGATGCTGCTGTCCTTTCCACTGCATTCTCTTTCTTTGTGTTTCTGCTGCTCTTCTTTCTCTCTGAGATCTTCTGCTACCTCTGCTGGCTGGGCTGCTTCTCCTTCCTTTTCCTGAGCCTTGGCGTGTTCTTGCCAGGTATCTGAATCAGCTAATTCTGGAGAATGAGCCTTGGCGTTTTCTTGACAGATCTGAGTCACCTAGTCTGAAGACTGATGAATGAAAGCAAATTCTTGAAAAGGCTAATCCGAAGAGAAACCTGTGCTACCATCAGGGATACCAAATTTGAATGATCCTCTCTTCCTGCTGACTATATTCTGAGTTTCCCTGTAGTTGGTATCATGTCCACAAAATAGTCAGGTTCCAGATGTCCCAAAGAGTTCTGTTGCTTTTCCTCATCCCCATTCTCTCGTCAGTCTTTACCTCGGTGGTAGCATCATCATCCCAGCTTCTCCAGGACCCCACGCTGGCTGCTTAGGGACAGTTGAGTGATCAACACTGGTGGATACAGTTATTTGTCCTTTGGCTCTACAAGATCTTCCTGTTTAGTAGCGAGAATACTGTTGCTGGGCCTAGAATACAGAAATTGACTGTTGGCCATGGTAAGAATCAAACTCTGGCCAAACCTTCCACCCTTCAGAGGCTCTGATCCTTACCAGGAGGTGCTCCCATGAGGCTCTGATCCTTACCAGAAGGTGCTCCCGTGCTCTGCCTTTCTTCCTCAAGCTCCTGCTCAGGGTGTCAGTTCCAGTTCCTCTCCTTCAGGCCCACCATGGACACACTCCCTCCAGGAACTCTTCCATTAGCCCTGCATTAACCCTTCTGTACTCCTGACTTAGAAATGAGCATGTCAAGATTCTGTAATGTGTCTTCAATCAAAAACTCCACCCACTTACATATATGTACCTTGTATTAAGTAAAACGAGAACATGTAGTGAATGCTGAACAAGGTAGCTTTGTTCATATTATTATGGAGTTAGTGAGCCCTGGGAAAAGACCATAGTCTCAATCCAATTGTACTAAAAGGATTTATTGAAAAGCTGCTAGTAGGACCAACCACCTTAAAGCTGAATCTCCTGCAAGTCTTGATGGAGAGGTATGAGGAAGGTTTTTTTTTTTTTAAAAGCAAAAAACTCAGAAGACCTTCAATATCTACCCAAATCAAGTAAAACCTGATATGTCCTGCTAAGTGAAGTGACCCACAACAATCCTTAGGTGTCTGTATAAGCAAATTTCAGAAGCAAAAAAGCATTTAGTGACATCATCACGAGTTGATGGTCATGGCTGTAAATCTGTGGCTGGGTTTCACTGAGTCAGGGTAACTAGGAATTCATCCTCCAGGGACACGACTCAGAGACAAAAGGCTAGTGCATACCAATATGGATGCCAAGCCTAAAATGGGTTTTCTTTTTTTTTTTTTTAAAGATTTATTTATTTATTTATTATATGTAAGTACACTGTAGCTGTCTTCAGACACACCAGAAAAGGGCATCAGATCTCATTACGGATGGTGGTGAGCCACCATGTGGTTGCTGGGAGTTGAACTCAGGACCTTAAGAAGAGCAGTCAGTGTTCTTAACCTCTGAGCCATCTCTCCAGCCCTAAAATGGGTTTTCTTTACCCTCACAATATTATCTGATATTTGCCAAAAGAAACATTATGAATGTCTTGAGTTGGTTTGAATAAGAATAGCCCACATAGGCTCATAGATTTGAACTCTTGGTCCCCAGGAAGTGGTACTATATAAAAGGATTAGGAACTGTGTCTCTGTTGGGGTAGGCCTGGCCTTGTAGGAGGAAGTCTGTCACTAGGTGTGGGTTTTGAGTCTTCTTGAAGCCCAAGCCTGGCCCAGAGACTCTCTCTTCATGCTGCCTCCAGATTTGGATGAAGAACTCTCAGCGACCATGCCTGTCGGCAGGCTGCAATGCTCCCCACCATGATGACAGTGGACTACCCTTCTGAAGCTGTAGGCAGGCCCCAAAGAAAGCCTTCCTTTCGTTGATAAAGGTTGCTGTGGCCGCGGTGTCTCTTCACAGCAATAGAACTCTAAGACAGAATTTGGTACCAGGGAACAGAGAGTTTCTGTGACACCATGACTGTGCTGATGGTTGGCAAAATGTGGGTCAGAAAAACAGTTGGATGCATGAAGCAGGCTTAATGAGCCATGTCAGTAGGGGCACGAAAGACAGTGTTGAGGGCAGTTTGACCTGTGGGGTTACAGCTCAAGAAGTTTCATTGTTCAAAACCTACTTTTAGTAAGGATTCTTAAATGCTTAAATGCTTTGGCCTCCCATCAGAGGCAGTGGATAGGAAAGGTTAGTAGAGCAAAGGAGAGTGTGGACCAGATTAGATACAGTTCTCCAGAGCAAACGCAATCTGCATTGTCAGGATATCAGCAGTTCAAATCACAGGAATCAGCAGCTGCAGCCGGACCCCCTCGCAAACACCATTCCCGAATCAGCAATGGCAGGTCAGGTCAGTCAGAAGAAAGAGTGAGGCTCTGCCAATCATCCCAAGTCTGCAGAAGCAGGAAGAACCATCAACACCACCAGGCACGAAGCTAGTGAGGATGTAAATGACCAAGGGCGCTTCAGTCCCAGCATTCAGCGGAATTTGGAAACTGGTTCTGGATTATGGAATCTCCCTCCACTTGTGTGTCCAGAGCATCCCTCCATGGAGGCCCAGAGAGGCCTTGAGGGAAACTGTGAAAGTAAAGCCTGGATTTCTCTGGAGAACCCAAGATGTAGGGGATGCCAGTCTTTCTCTATTTGCCAAGGAAAGCTGCTAACAGGTGTGGAACTAGCCCGAGAGAGAGAAGTATGTTGCAGCCAACAAAGTTGACAGGAGTTGGAGATCTGAAGAGAGCTTTGTTGTCAGACTTGGAGATGCAGTTTGCAGACTGCCCCGCTGGTTTTTAGTCCTTGATGTAGTATTTTCTCACTTTGTTCCTTTCCCTTCCTTTAGAAACAGAAATGTACATCCTAAGCCAAGTATGTGACCTGCTTTGTTAGTTGTTTTTGAGGGGTTGCACTTAAGAGATTGCCTTGTCTCTGAAGAGACTGTGAACTTTGAACTTGAAAAGTGTTGAGGCTGATAGACCATGGGAACTTTCAAGACTGAAAGTAGGTCGGAGAGATGGCTCAGCAGTTAAGAGCACTGACTGCTCTTCTGAAGGTCCTGAGTTCAAATCCCAGCAACCACATGGTGACTTACAACCATCAGAGATCTGATGCCCTCTTCTGGAGTGTCTGAAGATAGCTACAGTGTACTTACATATAATAAATAAATATATACATATTTATATATATATAAATATATAAATATATATAAATATATATATAAATTTATATATATATAAATTTATATATAAATATATAAATATATAAATATAGCTACAGTGTACTTACATATAATAAATAAATAAATCTTTTTTAAAAAAAATAAAAAGACTGAATGCATTTTACATTATGATATGGCTACAAGCCTATGGGGCCAGGTAGTTTGAATGAAAATGACCCCATTTGCCCATAGATTTCAAAGTTTGATCATTAGGGTGTGGCCCTATTTGAATGGACTCGGGGTGTGGTTTTGTTGGAGGAAGTGTGTCACTGAGGGTGGACTTGGAAGATCCCACAGCCCAAGAGAGGCTCAGAAGCGCTCTTCCTGCTGCCTGAGAAACCAGATGTAGTACTTCCAGCTACTGCTCCAACACCGTGCCTGCCTCTACGTGAGCATGCTTCCCACCATGATGACAAGGGACTAAACCTCTGAAACTGTAATCAAGCCCCAGGTAAATGCTTTTGTTTAATTGCCATGGTCCTGATGTCTCCTTATTGCAACAGAACAATGACTCAGACACAAGCTGAAGTTAAAAATAATATTATTATAAAGACCCCTAAGTAAAACTGTGAGAAACTTCTATCTTCTTTTGTTGTATCAAATGATAAGGTTTGTTGTTGTTGTTGTTGTTGTTGTTTTTACATTAAAGCCTTACACAAAGAGGATCATTAAAAGTCCACCTGACTCACAGGTTGCTGGTGTGCCATTGTACATAGAGTGAGTATTCACAGATTTGAAGCTCTGCCCTTGCCTTCCTCCTCTTGGGTGTTCAGGACCTACACACTCCCTTTCCTGACAGAGAGAGGCTGGTGGGTGGTCATGCTCTGCGATTAGATAATGAGCATATCATACATATGTATCCTCTCTGTCTCTCTGTCTCTGTCTCTCTGTCTCTGTCTCTCTGTCTCTGTCTCTGTCTCTGTCTCTGTCTCTCTCTCTCTCTCTCTCTCTCTCTCTCTCTCTCCCTCTCTCTCTCTTTTCCTCTCTTGGCAGGCTCTGAGAAACTCAGATGTTTTGTCAGAGCAGCTTCAAAAGAGACCCCGCTAATTAGGGACATATGAATCCTGGAGGCATGCAGGAGGAACCTGAGCCCTTTCCATATCTCATGTGACCACAGCTCTAGAGAAGCCCTGAGAAAACACAAGAAGAAAGGTGAACTGTGACACTGTGAGAGCTCCTGAGACAGACTCAGCCAAGGACTCTTGATGTCACACACACTGGGGGAATATCACTCTGATCTGAAATCACAGTGTTCAAAGAGGAGAAAATATCCTATCGGCCTTTCTACCTGCCCTAAGCTATTCTAAGGCAATCTTCTTAGCATTTGATTTCAGTTTTAAATGCTCGAAGTAAAGTGTTAGTCACCAGACTAGGGAAGAAGTGGGGAAGCCCAGGGCTGGGGATTCCCTACATCCCCTTCCTAACCTGGGTCCGGACCTTCTGCCCGGACACTGATGACGACTGGCAGCTCTCACCCCCATTGGGTGACGCGATCCTGAGGAGCCAATCAGCGTCACCGCGGGCACTGGATATAAAGTCCACGCAGCCCGCGGGACTCAGACTTCCCGGATCGCAGATGGGGGCGATGGCGCCGCGTACGCTGCTCCTGCTGCTGGCGGCCGCCCTGGCCCCGACCCAGACTCGCGCAGGTGAGTGCGGGGTCGGGAGGGAAACGGCCTCTGCGGGGAGGGGCGGGGGCGGCACCGAGGAAGCCGCGTCCCCGCGTCGTCCACCGGACCCTCGGCCCTTCTCCACCCGCGTCCCGAGCCCCGCGCCCTGCTCCCCTCCCGGCCCTCGCACCCGCCCGGGGTCCCGGAAGGAGGTTGGGGTCTCACCGCGCGCCGCCCCCAGGCTCACACTCGCTGCGGTATTTCGTCACCGCCTTGTCGCGGCCCGGACTCGGGGAGCCCCGGTTCATTATCGTCGGCTACGTGGACGACACGGAGTTCGTGCGCTTCGACAGCGACGCGGAGAATCCGAGGATGGAGCCGCGCGCGCCGTGGATAGAGCAGGAGGGGCCGGAGTATTGGGAGCAGCAGACACAGAGAGCCAAGGGTGACGACCAGAATTACCGAGCGAACCTGAGGACAGCGCTGCGCTACTACAACCAGAGCAAGAATGGTGAATGACCCCGGGTCGGAGATCACGACCTCTCTGCATCACTATGGACAGGAGTGAGATGACCCGTGTCCCCTGTCCGAAGTTTTTCCAAACCTGCGGGACCCGCAGGAACCCAAGACCTGGGACCCACTTTCACTTTAAGTAAGGGGATTCCTAGGATGGGGCGGGTAGGTGGGACTGACCGCCGGGTCCCGCAGGCTCTCACACACTCCAGCGAATGTTTGGCTGTGACATGGGGTCGGACGGGCGCTTCCTCACCGGGTACTGGCAGGTCGCCTACGACGGAGATGATTACATCGCCCTGAACGAAGACCTGAAAACGTGGACAGCAATGAACATGACAGCTCAGATCACCCGACGCAAGTGGGAGCAGGCTGGTGTTGCAGAGCTTTACAAGGCCTACCTGGAGGGCGAGTGCATGGGGTGGCTCCGCCGCTACCTGGAGCTCGGGAAGGAGACGCTGCTGCGCACAGGTGCAGGGGCCTCGGGCAGCTCCTCCCTCTGCCCTGGGCTGGGGCTCAGTCCGGGGAAAGAAGAATCCCTCAGCTGGGGTGATGCCCCTGTCTCCACCTGTTTTTTTATTATTCATCTTTTTAAAAAGTGACCAAAAAAAAAAAAAAAAACTCACACACTGAAATTAATGAAAACAGAGGCTGTACATCTCATTGAATTTCTTTCCAATTAGAACAGCCGTTCTGAACTGCTGGAGATTCACTTTGAATTGATAATGTATTCATTATCAATTATAAACCCAGCACCAACAGGCAAAGAAAAGAGAAAGAAAGAAAGAAAGAAGGGGAGGAGAGAGGGAAGGAGGAAGGAAGGAAGGAAGGAAGGAAGGAAGGAAGGAAGGAAGGAATGCAGGCGATGGGAAGGGGGGTGGGGGGGAATCCATGACAGAGTTAGAACTCCAAAACAAATTGGCTCCTTATCCTGTTTCAAAACTCAGGTGATTACCTGCCTTCGGTCTCTTCTCATCTCCCAATATTTACCTTTCTTGTTGTCTTTTTGTCATGTTACGCTGTACACAGATGTACACTTGATCACATGTATACATAGGTTGTTGGCTATAGGCCACACATGAGAAAGGGCTATGTAATTTTCTTCCTGAGCTTGTGTGAACTCAATAATATTATATATGCTAAGTTTGCACATTTTCTTCGGTTGTTTGTGATTACATTGTTTAGAGCAGAATAGTATTCCACAGCCTTGACATTCTACCCCACTTCTACCCCATGTCTTTGATTTTCCTGTCTATTTTAGGCCAGTTCCAGCCTGTCCCTGTCGCTACAGCTCTGCAGTATGATTTGAGGCTGGGAATGAACCTCCTCCAGTTCTTACTCCTGAGACTGTCTGGCTCTACGTGGTCTTTTTTATTATTTTCTACATATATCAAAAAAATACTAGTCTTATCCTAGAGCATTAAGTCTGTAGGTGACTTTGGTAGAATGACCATTTTCACCACATTATCTCTGCCAGTCTTGGAGCAACTGTTTTAGGTCCAGCATCCTAAAACATCCTCTTGGGTGATTTCCTATTATAGTACCTTGAAGTTTGCAAGGTAGGCTTCTTTCATTTCATTGGTTTAATGGAACCCTGAACTCTTAATTCTTTGAGAGTTATTCGGAAGGGCGTGTTTTTCCTAATGTCCTCCTCTGAGAGGACACTGTTGTATAAGTGAAGGCTACTTTTTTTTTTTTTACATTGATTTTGCGTCCTGAAACAATAAGTGTTTCTTAGCTGCAGGAGTTTTCCTGTGACTCAACTGAGTCTTTAAGTAAAGACTCCTGTTGTGTGGAACATTATATAATGTGGCTTCTTCCTTTGCCATATTGATTCCTTTTATGTCTTTCTCTTGATTACTTCTGAAGCAAATATGAAAGTATCACTGGCTCAAAGGAGATGCTGGAGAATGACATCCTTGTCTGATTCTGACTTTATTTTTTTTTAAAGATTTATTTATTTGAGTATACTGTAGCTGTCAACAGACACACCAGAAGAAGGCGTCAGATCCCACTACAAATGGTTGTGAGTCACCGTGTGGTTGCGGGGAATTGAACTCAGGACTTCTGGAAGAGCAATCAGTGCTCTTAACCACTGTGCTATCTCCCCAGTCCCCTGATTCTGACTTTAGACAGAAGAACTCTGTCTGTCTTTCTTTGGACACAGCTTTCCATTCTCTCCCTCTCTTGCACAGGGGAGGAGGAGAGTTCTCCTGGGACTCCTCACCCTTTATCAGGAAAGGCTCTCCCTTCTCCCAGGTCTCATCCCTCTCTCAGGACAGCTCAGAGCTGGTCTCAGGAGGGAAGAGCCTGAAATAACCAAGTCAGTTAACCTTCCATCTGCAGTCCTTGTGAGCCATGGCCTTGCTCAGGACCCATCCTCAGTGCACACACAAGGTCTTTGGAGTCTGACTCCAGTGATGCTCAGCCTCTGGCCCACGTGGTCAGGGAAGGAATCAGTTTTCCTAGTGGGCACATGGAGTCTCTGACCATGGCCTCCTTAACCCAGACCTAGAATTCCTCAAACATAAGATTGCCCAGAGCACTATATCTAAGCTACATAAGAGGGATTTCACCTTTACCACACCTGACTAAGTCCATTCCCAGTACAGTTCCATGGACACTGCTGGAGGCCCCAGAAGAAAGGAAAATGCCTGAACTTTCCAACTTTTCTCT
>NW_022196909.1:50746829-50747821 GCF_008632895.1 Mastomys coucha | reverse complement strand
TTTCTAGAGAGGTTGCAATTAGGAGATTGTCTTGAGTCTCATAAGAGTGTGAACTTTGAACTTTTAAAAGTATTGAGACTGACAGATCATGGGAACTTTCGAAGTGAGACTGAATGAATGCATCTTACCTTATGATATGGTTACAAGCATATGGGGCTAGGTAGAGGAATATAGTAGTTTGAATGAAAATGGCCCCCATTGGCCTGTAGACTTGAATGCTTGGTCACTAGGGAGTAGTACTACTTAAACGGATAAGAAGGTGTGCTCCAAAAACCAAGCCAGTCCCAGAGGCTCTCTTCCTGGGGCCCCAGGAACCAGATGTAGAATTCCCAGCTACTTCTTCAGCACCTTGGCTGCCTGCATGCCAACATCCTTCTCATGTGATTACAATGAGCCAAACCTCTGAAACCATAAAGCAGCTCTATGGAATGCTTTCTTCTAAAGGAATTGTCATTGTCATCCTGCCTCACCCCAGCAACAGAGCAATGACTAAGACACATACTGAACTTAAAAAAAAAAAAAAAAAAGCTTTAGTGGGTTGAGAAATGGCTCAGTGGTTAAGAGGTTAAGAGCACTGAGTGCTGTTTCAGAGTTCCTGAGTTCAATTCTCAAGCAAACCCTTCCTGGCCCATGCCCATCTGTAATGTGATCAGGTGCCCTCTTCTGGTGTGTCTGAAGACAGTTACAATGTACTCATTCATTAAATAAATAAATAAATAAATCCTTTTAAAAACTTATTTTAAAGATCCTTTTGAGAAAAACTGAGAAACTTGTATCATCTTTTGTCCTATCAAATGTTACCTTTCTTTTTAAATTCAATCCTTACAAAAAAGATCTCTTAGTATCCATCTGACTCACAGGATGCTGAAGAAACATTGTATCTAGAGTGGGTTGTAAAAGTATCTTTTATTGTGCTGTTATAATTGTTGTCTGGGAGACTTACTGCCTCCTTCTGCTAAACTAGGCCTAGTCCTGGAAGCTTCTTGCCTCCT
>NW_022196909.1:50744793-50745982 GCF_008632895.1 Mastomys coucha | reverse complement strand
CTGTACTCTCCTCCTGCACTGTCTGTTTCCCCCTTAAGTAGCTTCTCTCTCTACTCTCTTCCCCTGAGGGTTGGGCATATCCTATTCTGTCAAAGCTTTCTCTCATTTGTCACCTTTTCTGCCACTCAATTACACATCACTTTCAAACATGGATCCTTCCTTCTACAACTTCACTATACCTTCTTTCTTTGGTATTAAAGATGTGTACCACAATGCTGGGACCTAAGCTTTCCTTACCTGAAACTTGCTCTATACCAGCTGGCCTTAAACTCAGAGATCTGTTTGCCTCTGTCTCTTGGGCTAAAAGGTATGTCTTTATTCCTGGTGGATCTTAAAAACCTAGAGGGTCTTTGGATATGATCTCCTTTGCAGAGCAGCCATGTTCTGAATTGAAATTTCTCTGCAGTAGGTTTTCACAGGTTTCAGACTCTGTCCTTGAGTGGAGTGAGGCTACCTCCAAACTCTTGAGTGTTCAGGGCCTGCTCACTCCCTTCTCCTGATGGACTGTGATCTGGGACTGAATAATTAGCATATTACACATATTTATTCTCTCTTTTTCTTTCCCTTCTTCCTCTTGTTCTCTCTCTCTCTCTCTCTCTCTCTCTCTCTCTCTCTCTCTCTCTGCTTGTCTCTCTCTCTGTCTCTCTCTCTGTCTATCTCTCTCTCTTTATCCCTCATCCCACCAATGGTTGGCCCTGGGGAAGTAGGCTGCTGTGTCTATGGCAGTATCAAGAGAGAGATCTAGGTAAATAGGGACACAGGACTCCTGTGGACAGCCAGCATTAACCTGAGCCCTTTCCAGCTGCTATATGAGGAAGCCATATCTTATATGACCCCCAGCTCTAGTGAAGCCTTGAGAAAACACAGCAAAAAGAAAACACCTGTGACCTTGGAGCAATCCTGAGCCAGACTCAGCCAGAAACTCTTGCTGTCACACACACTGTGGGAAGAATCAGTGTTGTGGTGTCTCTAGATGCTGAGCTTGCCTGCCTTCCTACAGTGCAGCAGATAGCTGAGAAGAGCAATTTTCCAACAATCTTCCTGTGGAGTTCCAGGACTCTGAAAGCCACGACTTTCAAAGAAGAGAATGTTCCTATCTTCAATCTGCCCTAAGATAGTATAAGGCAACATTCTTATATTCTTATCATGGTATTTCAATTTTAAGTGTTGGGGCAAACTTTTAGTCCCC
>NW_022196909.1:50741102-50741916 GCF_008632895.1 Mastomys coucha | reverse complement strand
TACCCTGAAGGCTTCTACTCTGATTACCATCTGACATTCTGAGCAGGGCTCAGGTACAGAGTGCTATCCATCTATCCACAGGGCTCAGTGCAGAAGGAGTCAGGACAAAGTCCCTAGTCCCTAGAAGTGGCTTTCAGGGTCCAAGGGCTGAGGGCGGGGCTTGGGTTTGTTTCACTTCTTGCTCTTGCTGTCAGTGTCAATTTTACTGCCTGGGGACAGCTATGTACAGCAGCACTCCACAGGCCCATTGGGAGGAGGTTCCTGGAAGACATGGTAAAAGTAGCTGTGACTGCAAGTTACAAAGTCCAGGATTTGCATCACTGTACTTGGATCTCCTTATCCGAGGATGGGGACCCTTATGCCTTCCCCTCTATTGCTCCTGCTGCTGGTGGCCACCTTGGCCCCGACCCAGACCCGCCCTAAGACTTGCGTCCCGGCATCCCCCACCAAACCCTCCACCCCTTCTCCACCTGAGTTCCGAGCCCCGCGCCCTGCTCCTCTCCAGTCTCAATGGGCGCTGCCCCCAGGTTCACATTCCCGGCGGTATTTCGCCACCACCATGTCCAGGCCCGGCCTCGGGGAGCCCCGGTTCACCGCTGTGGGCTATGTCCCAAGCCCCGCGCCCTGCTCCTCTCCAGTCTCAACGAGCGCCGCCCCCAGGTTCACATTCCTGGCCGTATTTCGCCACCACCATGTGCCGGCCCGGCCTCGGGGAGCCCCGGTTCACCGCTGTGGGCTATGTCCCGAGCCCCGCGCCCTGCTCCTCTCCAGTCTCAACGAGCGCCGCCCCCAGGTTCACATTCCTGGCCGTATT
>NW_022196909.1:50739120-50740243 GCF_008632895.1 Mastomys coucha | reverse complement strand
GCGCCGCCCCCAGGTTCACATTCCTGGCCGTATTTCGCCACCACCATGTCCAGGCGCGGCCTCGGGGAGCCCCGGTTCACCGCTGTGGGCTATGTCCGGAGCCCCGCGCCCTGCTCCTCTCCAGTCTCAACGAGCGCCGCCCCCAGGTTCACATTCCTGGCGGTATTTCGCCACAACCATGTCCAGGCCCGGCCTCGGGGAGCCCAGGTTCACCGCTGTGGGCTATGTCGAAGACACGCATTTCATGCGTTTCGACAGCGATGCACAGAATCCGAAGGCCGAACCCTGCGAGCCATGGGTGGTACAGATGGGGCCCGAATATTGGGAGCAGGAGACGCGGATATTCAAGAAGCACACGCAGAATTTCCGAACTTGCCTTCGGAACCTGCTCCACCAGTACAACCAAACTCAGGATATCTGAGTTCAAATCAAGCCTGGTCTACAGAGTAAGTTCCAGGACAGCCAGGGCTACACAGAGAAACTCTGTCTTGAAAAATAAAATAAAATAAATGCAATAAAAAAACAGAACTGAAACAAGAATGTGTAACTATGCTGCTGAGCAAGGTAGTCTTGCAAAATTTGTGTGATGCTTGCCAAAAGAATAAAAACTATATGGGTTAAATTTTTAAAGGAACTTTATTATAAAGATCTCTCAAGAAATATTGAAAGCCAGGCAGTGGTGGTGCACGCCTTTAATCCTAGCACTTGGCAGCCAGAGGTAGGCGGATTTCTGAGTTCGAGGCCAGCCTGGTCTACAGAGTGGGTTCTAGGACAGCCAGAGCTATACAGAGAAACCCTGTCTGGAAAAAACAAAAAGAAAAGAAAAGAAGGGAAAAGAAAAGAAATATTGACATGTCTTTCATTGTTGTCCCAAATTTTAAGTATTTTTTTAATTAAAGATTTAAAATAGAGAAGATAAAAAGTTCATCTGGCTTACAGGATGTTGGGTAACATTAGATTTTGGTGTCGATTTTCACAGACTCAGCTCTTTCCTTGCAGAGGTGAAATTCATTCCTCTTGGGGATGGGGGGTGTTCAGGACCTGCTCACTCTACCCATGAGGGAGGGAGGCTGGTGGATGAGCTGTGGTCTGGGATTGGATACAGATTTCATCCTCTCTCTCT
>NW_022196909.1:50735137-50739110 GCF_008632895.1 Mastomys coucha | reverse complement strand
CTCAATCTCCTCTCTCTCAGTGTGTCTCTCTCTCTGCTCTCTGTCTCTCCTCCTCCTCCTCCTCCTCCTCCTTCTCCTCTTCCTCCTCCTTTCTCCTCCTCCTCCACTTCTTCTTCCTCTGTCTCTCTGTGTCTGTCTCTCTCTCTGTCTCTGTCTCTCTCAATCTCCTCTCTCTCCCTCGATCTCCTCTCTCTCTGTCCCTGTCTCTGTCTCTCTCTGTCTGTCTGTCTCTGTCTGTCTGTCTCTCTCTGTCTCTCTCTCTGTCTCTGTCTCTCTCTCTGTGTCTCTCTGTCTCTCTCTCTCTCTCTGTGTCTCTCTCTCCCTCCCTCTAATGGCTGGCTCTGGAGAAGTCAGCTGCTCTGTCAAAAGCAGACTCCAGAGAGATCTAGGGAGCAGAGGATCCCTGGGGCAAACAGTAGAAACCTGAGTCCTTTCCAGCTGCCATGTGAGGAAGCCACATCTCATGTGACCCCAGCTCTAGTGAAGCCTTAAGAAAACACAGCAAGAAGAAAACTGAACTGTGTGCTGGGAGAGCTCCTAAGCCAGGCCCACTAAGGATTTCTAATGTCACACACACTGTGGGAAGTATCAGTGGTTGGAGTCTCCAGTTGCTGGGCTTGGCGGCTTTGCTACCTAGTAGCAATAACTGAGAAGTGCAAATCTCCCACAATCTTCCTGTGGAGTTCCTAGGACTCTGAAAGCCAGAGCTTTCAAAGAGGACGAATTATCCTAACTCACCTTTCAACCTGTCCTAAGATGTCCTAAGGTAGTATTCTTATCACTTTATTTCAATTTTAAGAGTTAAAGTCCTAGCCAGGCAGTGGTGGCGCACGCCTTTTATCCCAGCACTTGGGAGGCAGAGGCAGTTTGAGACCAGCCTGGTCTACAGAGTGAGTTCAAGGACAGCCAGGGCTATACAGAGAAACTCTGTCTCAAAAAACAAAAACAAAAACAAACAAACAAACAAAAAAAGAATTAAAATTCTCACAGCTAAATAGGATGTGCTACCCACTAGGTCCTGAGGAAAATCCCTAACTGGGATTCCTATTAACCTATCAAAAGGGATTCTAGATATCCATTTCTCTCAGCATCCATTACCTATTCCAGCAGTGAGTCTCGACCTCTGAGTCCAACAACCCTTCCACGTGGGTCACCAACCTCAGCTGGAAATCATAGATATTTGCATGATTCACAACAGCAGCAACATCACAATTACAAAGTAGCAACAAAAATAATTTTATGCTTGGGGTCACCACAACATGAGGAACTGTATTAAAGGGTCTCAGCTTCAGGAAGGTTGAGAACTTCTGTCACAGGGTCCTGGCTCCTCTCAGTATCTCTTACCCCCACCCCCCTACCATTTATCCTCTCCAGCCCCTGAGCTTTCCTCCCCCCAGCATCTCTCCTTTCAGGCCAGACACCAGCTACCAGCTGCCTTGGCTTGGTTGCTCTTGGCCACTTTGTATTGTCTCCCTGTCCTGGCCCCCCTCTCTTTCTCTTCTCTTCTCTTCTCTTCTCTTCTCTTCTCTTCTCTTCTCTTTTCTTCCCCTCCTCCTCCTCCTCTTCTTCTTCTTCCTCCTCCTCCTCCTCCTCTTCTTCTTCCTCTCTCTCTCTCTCTCTCTCTCTCTCTCTCTCTCTCTCTCTCTCTCTCTTAACCTCCATTGCCTTCCTCTAACTCCCTCTCATGGCCAGGTCTATTCTGCTAGCTTTGTTCAGTCTGGGCTCTTCCTTTACCTCCACCATACCTAGAACTGGCTGTGCCATTTTCTTTCTTTTTTCTTTTTTTAGATTTATTTATTACTATAAGTAAGTATACTGTAGCTGTCTTCAGACACACCAGAAGAGGGCGTCAGATCTCATTACGGGTGGTTGTGAGCCGCCATGTGGTTTCTGGGACTTGAACTCAGCACCTTCAGAAGAGCAGTCAGTGCTCTTACCCGCTGAGCCATCTCACCAGCCCTGGCTGTACCATTTTCATTCACTACCACCCTCAATCTAGCTCAATTAGACTTTGATGACCCATGTTCTTCCCACACAAAGAAGAACGAGGCAGTGCTGGCCTCTTTCTCCCCAGCCCTCCCCAATGACCAGCCTGGCTATTCACCCTCACATGGTCAGTTCATCAAATATTAAGTTCAGTGAAGGGACTCTGCAAAGGTCATTAGGGCTCCACATCAGCTGACTTTATCCTGAGGGACTGTCCTAATCAGAGCAAATATAAAAGGACTAGGTCCTTCTGTGCCCATACCCACAGTGTGATGACTCTCCACAGGAGATTTCCTTCACTGACCTTTATATAGCCACCCAAAGCACCCAGAGTACCTGGTCCATGGACAGTTACCAACAGTCCTGCTCTGCTCCATCCAGCAAGAACAGGGGACCTCGCCCCAGAACTGAGAAATGGAATCCTGCCACAGGTTCCCTGTAAGTTTTGAGAACTCTGATGTAGAGATGGGGTGCAGCCTTGTGGGAAACTCCATAGTGCTAGATGGTCAACATGGCATGTTCACTAGAAAATACATCTCACTGATCCGTGACAGGGCATGCCTTTAATGCCAGCACTCAGGAGGCAGAAGCGGATGAACCTCTGAGTTTGAGGCAAGACTAGTCTAAAAAAAAAAAAAAAAAAGTCCTGGAACAGACAGGGAGATAGATAGATAGATAGATAGATAGATAGATAGATAGATAGATAGATAAATAGACAGACAGACAGGCTGACAGATAAACAGACAGATGGGAGAAGGGATCTCACCTGTCTCCAGTGAATTTCCAAACCAGCTGGCTGTTGTCAACATAGGCCCTGGGTGTTTCCCTCTAGAAGAGTCCTGTGTCCCATGAGGGGGCCTGAGATCAGTCTGCAGTCTCCCTGGATTCCACAGACAGCTTCTCAATAGGTCTCCAGAAGACAGAGTAAACGGAGCAGTTCTTTCTGCTCTTTCTGGGGACTTGGAGAGTCTGTGCAGTCCCTCCCAGATAATGGCTCTCTGGATCTCAGGGAGAAAGAAGCAACTGGGAGATTCCCTCTCTGGCTCAGTTTCACTTTCGAATCCCTAACTTCTCTTGAGTTTTTCTGCCTAGATATTGATGACTTGGCAGTAGTTCTAGCTCTCTGTAGGGTAATTTCACCCAATTATTTGATTGGCTAATAACGACGACAAGAAGCCAATCACTGGGCTAAGATGAAGTTTTCAGGGTCCTAGAAAGGAAGTGGAGAAAGGAACTCCCTTTCTTCCGACAAGGGCCCAGAGCATGAGAGTTCCAGATGTAGGCCAGGGAATTGTCAAACCCGGTGGCCACTTCTGTCACCGGAAGAATTTCCAACAAAAAATAGATGATGAATTTGGGTGTTTTCCACTCGCGATTGCATTTCGAAGTTGGGTTCTGAGATAATACAATCACTGCCTTTCTGGTTTATAAAGTTGTCCAAGATCCGGCCAGACCCATATGCCTTGGATCCTCAAGACCACTGTGGTCTGCGCCCTTCTCCTGCAGCTGGACGCCCGCTTGTCCTGGACTCGGACCTCTTTGAGTGAGTGAGACCCAGGAGGGAAAGATCTCTGCTGGGAAGACTAGGGATAGCACCACCCAGCAAGACCCTCCTGCCCACTTCACCATCTGTCCCGGAGCCCGGCACACCCTCCCGGGATTACCCGGTTACGGGAGGAGGTCGGGGTCTCACCATGCGCCCCCCCTAGGTTCCCACTCCCTGTGGTATATCACCACTGTCACGTCGTGGCCCGGCCTCCCGGAGCCCCGGATCATAGTCGTCGGTAACGTGGATGATGCAGAGTTCCTGCGATTGGACACCCACTACCCGGGGACTCCGACCGTGGATCTCAGCGCACTGGAGCAGGAGGGGCCAGAGTTCTGGGAACAGCAGATTCACATAGTCAGGACTCAAGCAAGGCTGTCTGAAAGGAACCTGATGACCCTGATTCGTCTTTACAACGAGAGCATGGACGGTGAGTGACCC
>NW_022196909.1:50733351-50734400 GCF_008632895.1 Mastomys coucha | reverse complement strand
AGCAATGGCCCTGGACCCATAGGGAGCTTTTGCTCAGACCTCGTTCTGTGCCCCAGACTTCAGTGTCTCTGCATTCTGACTCCTGCTTTCTGAGTCTCCTGCCTTTCACCCACCTCTGGACCAGAAGCCCTTCCCACAAGTCTGGAGAGACCTGGAGCGTCCTGCTCCATATTGTCACACTCACATACTAAAGCATCCCAAAGAACAGATGCTCCCAGGTGCACGTGCTCTAGCTGGGGTCTAAAGTATGGACACGCTAGTCCCAGCCCACTTCTGTCCACTGCAGGATGGTCACATGAACACTGCTGAATCTCCAGAAGAAAGCAAGATGCCTCATTCTTTCAACTCTCTCCCTCAGAACCCCCAAATGCCCATGTGGCCCGTCACCCCAGACCTGGAGGTGATGTCACCCTGAGGTGCTGGGCCCTGGGTTTCTACCCTGCTGACATTACCGTGACCTGGCAGTTAGAAGGGGAGAAGCTGATCCAAGAAATGGAATTCGTGGAGACCAGGCCTTCAGGGGATGGAACCTTCCAGAAGTGGGCAGCTGTGGTGGTGCCTTCTGGGGAGGAGCAGAAATACACATGCCATGTGCAACATGAGGGGCTGCCTGAGCCCCTCACCCTGAGATGGGGTAAGGAGGGTGTGGGTGCAGAGCTGGGGTCAGGGAAAGCTGGAGCCTTCTACAGACCCTGAGCTGGTCAGGGTTGAGAGCTGGGGTCATGACCCTCACCTTCATTTCCTGTACCTATCCTTCCCAGAGCCTCTTCCACTCACCTACTCTACCATGGTGATCATTGCTGGAGTTCCCCTTGGAGTTGTGTCCCTCATTGGAGTGGTGGTGTTTTGTTTGATGATGAAGATGAGGAGAAACACAGGTAGGAAAGGGCAGGGTCTGAGTTTTCTCAGAGCCTGCATGTTACATGAACCGTACCGTTTGCATTGTTGTCCTGGTTGTCATTTGTCCCTTCGTGGCTTACATAGCACACTACTTCATGAAGAAGAGTGCAGGTAGGGAAGAAATGTATTCTGGGTTTTCTTGTCCCCCT
>NW_022196909.1:50730558-50732713 GCF_008632895.1 Mastomys coucha | reverse complement strand
TTCCTAGGCAGAGACAGTCCCGAAGACTCTGGCAATATTGTTGAGGATGATGAGGTAAAACATGGGGTAGCACAGAGGACTCATGTTGGGGAGGTAGAGTGTCTTTGGATTTGGACACTCTTGAGTGAGGAGTGAGCTATTCGGAACATCGCCGGTCAGAGTAACTGGCCTGAATCTGCTCTTACTCTCGTAGGAGATGGAGGCTCGCTCTTCTAATACTGAGTACTCTAGGAATCGTCCCAGCTCCTTCTTTGTAACTGTAGGATTGCTGTCATTCTAAAAGAGGTATTTATCGGGCTGTCCACCCCACCCCACCCCAATTCTGTTGGTGTTGTCTCCCCATGGCTCACTCAATCTTCACTTAGTTTCACTTAGTCTCCTCACTCAGGAACACACAAAGCTGTGCACCCTTGCCTACCGCCCCTGTGGGTTCACCTGCAACAGCAACTGAAGAATGGAATTTTTGCTTTTGTATCCCATTAGTGAATCTTCATTGTCACCTTGACTGGATTTAGAATCGTCCGGGAGGTGCCCCCTTGGGTGGCTGTGAGGGTGTTTCTAGACAGATTTAGCCAACAAGGAATGCAAGTGGCCCCACTGATTGACTGGAATCTCAAGATAAAATCAGCAGAATGTTAGAGTCCCCCTTCCGCTGCTTCATGACCAGGTCCCGAGCAAGCCAGTTCTTGCTACCCTGGACAGAAACAGGTCCCACCTTTCTGTCTTGAAGATCTGACCACCTGTCTCTTCCGTACCTGGCTTCTAGTCAGGCATTTTGTCACAGTGTTAAGGGGCCCAGGGAGAGGAAGCTCCCTCCTGTCACCCACAGCACACTGGGTACTACCCCAATGCGTTGGGGACATTTAATCAGGTCAAATTGGGAACTGTGGATGAGTAGAGATGGGGTTTAATAATAAAAAAAGTCTATTCTTTTAATTTGTCTATTTTTTTAATTTTAAGGCGTCTTAAATCTATTTATTTATGGGGTATGTACATGTGAGAGCTATAGCCTGTGTGTAGGAGACAGAGGACAACTTGCTGGAGTCTGTTCTCTTCTTCCACCAGGTGGGTCCTGGGGATGGAACTCAGGTCAGCTGAGTTGGATGCGAGTGCTTTTACTGAGCCATCTGGCTGACCCCCAAAAGTGTTTGTTTTGAAAGTTTTCTTTTTTTTTTTTTGTGACTCATTTTTCCTGGACTTTGACTTGGAAGCAGAAGCAGCCTGTGTCCCCTGGCCGTCTGTCCCTGGCATTTGTCCTGTGGCTTCCTTCATCCTCTTGGCCCAACACTTAGCTCTGCAGCCTCTCCCCAGTCTCCACAGCACATTGTCTCTGCAGAGCAACACATTGGTGTTTTGTTGCAGGACAGATGGAGTAAGGAGATGCCGGGTCTTGGATCTTGGGGGCTTGGTCCTAGGCTTCTCATCTTCTTTGCTTTCTTTCTGACAACGTCACCGTCAGCCTCTTTAGATAGGCTGGAAAGCTTTCAGATTCTGCCGTTCTTTGGGCCCCAACCGCTGAGGCACAGTAGTATCTATCAGTTCAGGAATCTGGTTTCCCTCTTTGCTCATGAGAGCCAAGTTGAGGACTCAGACTGGCATCCAGAATGCATCTGTGGACAGGCCAGGGCTGCCTCTCCCCAGCTTTCCTTGGTCACACCAGCAGGAGCACTTTGCTGTGGGTCCAGACACCTTGCTAGGACCTTCCAAGGGAACCCTTGTTTGTCGTTCCCACCACTGGTGATTCCCACCGCTGGTTCGGACCATGTATCCCTTCGACTCTTCACCCAGAAGATCAGCGACTACTTCTGTGACCATTCGCTTCTCCTGGATGGTACAAAGCTTGCATTTGTCCTCCATGAGCTGCTGGCAGCCAGTGGCTGGGAAGCAGACAGTCAGCTTCACCTTGACACAGCCGACGGCCTGGGAGGGGCTATGAAAAAGAACAAATAAAAGCATTTTAATGTAGACTTTCAGCAGGAGGATTAAGAGAGGTGCCAAGAAAAGAGAAAGATAAATGTTAAGAAAAAATGGCTGCTGCTGGCACACGCCTTTATTCCCAGCACTTGGGAGACAGAGGCAGGTGGATTTCTAAGTTTGAGGCTAGCCTGGTCTACAGAGTGAGTTCCAGGATTGCCAGGGCTACACAAAGTAACTG
>NW_022196909.1:50728103-50729034 GCF_008632895.1 Mastomys coucha | reverse complement strand
CCAGGACAGCCAAGGCTACATAGAGAAACCCTGTCTCTCTGTGTAAAACAAAACAAAACAAACAAACAAACAAAAAAGGCCAGGAATGAAGTTTCCACAAAGTCATCGGGATGGCTGGCTCTGAGAATACATTGTAACCTACAAAGACAGCTGACTCTATATATTGGTCCTATGAGCACACTGTGGAGTCCGTCTGAGAACCAACAACCCACTTAAGAACTGACAACTGAAAATCTCAGGTTCTTGTGGACCAGTCGAAGTATCTGCCATCTGACTTAGACTGTGGCAGGCATTAGGCAAAGACATTTGTTATAAGAAAATGGGGTCACTCGCCCCAGAATCAGGTCACTTTACAACTCAAAATGTGTTATGTCTATAAAATTAATGTTTCTTTTTTTTTCCTGGTTTTTCCAGACAGGGTTTCTCTGTGTAGCCCTGGCTGTCCTGGAACTCACTCTGTAGACCAGGCTGGCCTCAAACTCAAGAAATCTGCCTGCCTCTGCCTCCCAAATGCTGGGATTAAAGGCGTGTGCCACCACCGCCCGGCAAAATTAATGTTTCTTGATGGATGTTGGTAGCACATGACTTTAATCCCAGCATTTGAGAGACAGAGGTGGGTGGATCTCTGGGAATCCCAGGCCAGCCTTGTCTACAGAGTAGATAGGTAGGTAGATAGATAGAAGGATAAACAGATGGACAGACAGACAGACAGAATTAAATAAAGTAATAAAATTAAAAAAATAGCAGTTCAGGTCACAACCATGAACTCATCCCAACACACCACAGAGTCAGGCAGAAACAATTGTTTCTCAGAGTGGCCACCAGGTGACAGTTTGCTCCTGAAAAGGCTTTCAAGGTGACAGTTAGCTACACAAGCTTACAAAACAAGTTCATCCTGTTCTAGGAAGTCCTCTAAGGCTGGAGGGTGAGC
>NW_022196909.1:50723449-50726866 GCF_008632895.1 Mastomys coucha | reverse complement strand
GTATATATATATGTATATATATATATATATATATATATACTATACGCAGTATTCTGCCTATTTGTATTCCTGCAGGCCAGAAGAGGGTTTGTCTTCAGAAATGGAGCCCTGATGTCAGTTTGTGGAGAGCTAACAGCCTGGATTATTTGGGAATTTCCATCAGACCCCTTTGGTCGATAACTCAGTTGGATGTAACCCAGTTCTGGTACTGGAAGCTTTGTTTGGTGGCAAGAGATGGCCAGGTGGGGCTCTGTCGCCCTCATTATTTAAAGACTTCGTATTTTAGGAAGTTTCCTCTACATTAGGTTTCCCTTCTGACCCTTAGTTCTAGCTGTTCTCCCCACATTCTGTTCCTCAACCTCATCTCCCCTTCTTCTCCCAACTCATGCTTTTCCTGTGCAACCCCCACCCCTGGCACCAGCCTAGCCCAGCCATAAAATCTATCCTACTAGGGAGATCCTCTATGCCTTATCTCTCTGGGTCTAAAGACTGTAACCTTGGCTACCGTTTATTCCATGGCTAATATCAACATTTAAGTGAATACATACCATATTTATCTTTCTGATGACCTGGCGGTTTTAGCACAGCCAGAGAGAAACATTCCATGGTGGAGTTACATTTATATCAACCATCCTAATAAGTGCCACTTGTATAGTTACAGTGTTGCATGTTTACACAGAACAGAGTACTAAAGGAAGCAGACTGGGGTGAAGGCTCAGCTGTTAAGAGCACATACCTAAGATCATGCAAAGAACCTAAGGTGGGTTCCCAGCACTCGCGGGGCAACCCACAACCACCTGAAACTCCAGTGCCAGAGAATCTGACACTCTGGTCCTCCTCAGGCACTGCACTCATCTATCCACAAACACACATATAAACATAATTTATAAAATAACTACAACTTGACATGCCAGGGCTGGCTGATATCAACTGGGAAGCTTCCCCTTTTTGGAAGAGAAAATGGAGGGACTGATAGGGGAGGAGAAGGACTGGGAAAAGAGAAGGGAAAACTGTGGTCAGGACGTAAAGTTAATTAATTAGCTAATTAATTAAGCCGAAACTTGCACAGATTCTGCAACAAGACTTGGAGAAACAGAGTGCCCAAGAAGACAAGTGCCATAGAAGGTAGTTGGGGTTAAAGCAGTAGGTCAAGTAAATGGCTCCTACTGCTTTCTCTTTCACAAAGACACAAGTTCTCATTCCGGTTGGACGCCTAGTGTGTATAGAAGCCAATCAGCGACTGCAGAGATTCCAACATACAGAGTCAACAGGAACACAGTCCTCATTCAAGCTCCCCACAGACTCCTGGAGGGAGTATGTTACCTTCTGCCTACTTGCTCCAGGTGCTGGCCAGCGCCATTGTCCTGACCCAGACTAGTAAGTGAGGGGAGGGGGTCAGGGGCGAAAAAGACTCTGCAAGGAGAGGCTGGGGGGGAGCCTTGGGGGAGGCGAAGAGGGGGAGGTCTGGGGTAGTGGCGGGGAGCGGGGGGAGAGGAACACCCCAAGTTCCGTCGCCCTATCGCAGTCCCTCTGCCTTCACCTGGGACCCTGAGCCTGGAAGAGGTCGGGGTCTCACCGCGCGCCGCCCCCAGGCTCACACTCGCTGCGGTATTTCCACACTGCCGTGTCCCGGCCCGGCCTCGGGGAGCCCCGGTTCATAGTCGTCGGCTATGTGGACAACACGCAGTTCGTGCGACGCGGAGAATCCGTGGATGGAGCCGCGCGTGCAGTGGTTGGAGCAAGAGAGGCAGAATTGTGAGGAGGAGACACAGAAAGCCAAGGGTCACTAGCAGTGGTTCCAAGTGAACCTGAGGACCCTGCTCCGCTACTACAACCAGAGCAAGGGCAGTGAGTGACCCCGGGTCGGAGGACACAGACACGATCCCTCCATGTCCCCTGAGACGGGCCTGGGTCTTTTTGACCCGCTGAGTCAAAGTTTCATCCAAATGCCTGCCCAGAACCTCAGACAAAGAAAGCCCCCACAGAGTTCTGCTTAGGTTTCGGTTACACTTTTGTTTCTGAAAGTTCTGGGGTATCCACTGATGGCGGGCAAGAAGACCGCAGGCTACACTGACCAGCATGTCCCTTCCAGAATCTCACACACTGCAGTGGATGTATGGCTGCGACGTGGGGCCCAATGGGCGCCTGCTCCGCGGGTATTGTCAGGAGGCCTAAGATGGCTGCGATTACCTCTTGCTGAACAAGGACCTGAGTTCCTGGACTGCTACTGACATGGCCTCACAAATCTCTAAGTACAAGTCCAAGGAGGCTGATGAGGCCGACCACCGGAGGGCATACCTGCAAGGTTCTTACATGGAGTGGCTACTAATATACCTACAGTTGGGAAAGGAGACTCTGCTGAGCTCAGGTACCCTGGAGACCTTTCCTAGGTTTTCTTCTGGGGTTGGGGGAAAGCCTTGGGGTGTAACTCAGTGGGAACGCCGTCCAGCAGGCACAGGGCTGAAGAGGAGGGAGAGAGACCCCCTCAAGGCTGCTTTTCCCCTGTGGGGAGACAAATCCTTAAGCAGATCAGCCTTGACAATGGCCCTGGACCCATGGGGGAGCTTTTGCTCAGGCCTCCCTCTATGCTCTACTCAGAGTCTCTAGAGTCAGAGTCCACCTTTTCTCAGGTTCTTGGACCTCACCTAGCTCAGGACCAGAGTCTGCAGAGATCTGGAGTCTCCTGCCCCATATTGTGACACTCACATCCTAAAGCACCCCCCAAAGAACAGATGCTCCCAGGTCCATGTGCTCTAGCTGGGGTCTAGATGATGGCCACCCTAGTCCCACCCCAGTTCTCCTGTGCATCCCAGAATGACCACATGAACACTGCTGAGTCCCCAGAAGAAAGCAAGATTCCTCATCCTTTTAACTCTCTCTCTCAGATCCCCCAAAGGCACATGTGACCTATCACCCCAGATTTGAAGGTGATGTCACCCTGAGGTGCTGGGCCCTGGGTTTCTACCCTGCTGACATCACCCTGACCTGGCAGTTGAGTGGGGAGGAGCTGACCCAAGACATGGGGCTTGTGGAGACCAGGCCTTCAGGGGATGGAACCTTCCAGAAGTGGGCAGCTGTGGTGGTGCCTCTTGGGAAGGAGCAGAAATACACATGCCAAGTGCAACATGAGGGGCTGTCTGAGCCCCTCACCCTGACATGGGGTAAGGAGGGTGTGGGTGCAGAGCTGGGGTCAGGGAAAGCTGGAGCCTTCTGCAGACCCTGAGCTGGTCAGGGCTGAGAGCTGGGGTCATGACCTTCACCTTCATTTCCTGTAACTGCCCTTCCCAGAGCCTCCTCCATCCACCAACTCTACCATGGTGAACACTACTGTCCTGGTTGTCCTTGGAGTTGTGGCCATCATTGGAGCTGTGGTGGCTTTTGTGATGAAGAAGAGGAGAGACCCAGGTAGGAATGGGC
>NW_022196909.1:50720273-50722898 GCF_008632895.1 Mastomys coucha | reverse complement strand
ACTTAGAAACAACAAATGTCTAAAGCTATTTGTTTTTCCTGTATGCATAATGGGAAGACCTGGAGAGCTCAGGCTACCCCAGCACACCAGGACCCTGTCCCTGAACTTCCCTATTTTCCTTTTCATAGCTATCTTTCCTGGTCCAGTAGGCACTAGGAGACATCTACATCCTGACAGCCCCATGCTGCCCTGAGCTGCAGCTCCAACTTCCACACTGAACATAAGAATCTGAATGTGGGGCTAGAGAGATGACTCAGTGGTTAAGAGCACTGACTGCTCTTCCAAAGGTCCTGAGTTCAAATCCCAGCAACCACATGGTGGCTCGTAACCATGCATACTGAGATCTGATGCCCTCTTCTGGAGTGTCTGAAGACAGCTACAGTGTACTTAAATATAATAAATAAATAAATCTTTTTTTTAAGAAGTTATTCATGTTTAGTGCTTAAAAGTCTGAATGCACAAACAATCTACCATCATAGAAGTACTGGTGGCCAATACAATGCATTAGAACTATGTACAATGCACAATTTAGTATCGAAATCTTTCTACACTGTAGAGTTTTATGAAACTGTTAATGACATCAAGCACTAAGCACTTAAGACACCATTTTTTTTTTGCTACCACACGAAGAATGCCAATGACAGTCCATTTCAACTTGCAGCATCCATCCATTTCTCGTATGAAATTAAGGGATTTTTTTCTACTTATACAATAAAGTTTATCTACACAGTTCTTGATTTTGTTCCATAGCAGCAAAGGCACTGTACATCAGCACACAGACTTAAAAGATCTTTTTAAAGCATTCAAACAAAAAATAATAATAAAAAGGGAGTCACATGTTATAGTTTAACAGCAACAACAACAACATAAAAGATAACACAATGTTTCTGGCACAAAGGCACAGCCTGTGTCTATTTTAGGGACATCCAACTAAGACATGGAAAGAACCAGAGGTAAATAAAGCAAGTCATCATCCGGGAGAGCCTCTCCTTTGTGGCGTTCAGAGGGTGGGCTCTGTGAACCCTCCTCTGCTGGCCTTTGTGTGTGTGTGAAAGACTTGCTTTGCACAGCAGTAGGCAAGCAGTCCTCCCGTACCTGCAGCTCCTAAAGAGCCTGACACAAAACAGCCCGCCATGTCTCATGGCATCACAACTATCCAGAGACACACAGCTCCCTCTGACAGGAAATTTGGCAAAAATATTTAGAAGACATTAAGTTCTCTCTTTGAGGCCCAATTAAATTTTTGATCTGTCTATAATACAATAAAAAAGGAATTAAAAACATATTACAAAGATACTTGTCAACAAGTAAAAAAGAAAAAAAAAGAAAAACATCTAATTATTTTTGTTGAAAGTAATCTAAAGTTATAGATATATTGGTTAAAGTTGCCCAAATAGACTCAAAAGACTAGTACTTGGCCTGTTATATTCTACTTGTTCAAACAGCCAAATTTCCAAATGTCTTTAACATAAGTAGAAAACAAAACAAAACAACCTCATAACAACACAGCACCATATTGCTTCCATGTGTAATTATACATTTCATATCTCTATACAGTCAATAGTTTACATTTAGTGACATTTAAATCAGTGATTTTAAACTTTCCTTTCCTCTCCATTACCAAAAGGGAGGGGTGGAGCATCAAATACAATGCACCTTCATTATCAATGCAGGAGCGGACAGCTTTATTTAGTCAGTCATTGTTAGAAAGCCTTCTTTAAACAAAATAAATATATTACAGATATAATACATAATTAAAGATTCCATTCACTGTTAGGTATTCCATGTTCTTCCAAGTCAATAGCTGAATATTTGGTATCACAGGTTAATGAGTATTCACAATTCAATAGCAAGGAGGAAGTGGGGCTATGGAAGGGGATTAAACTCCACAACTGCAATGAGTATTGGAAATCCTTGGTTTTACAATGGGAGAGGGGTGAACAGAAAAGTACAACAGCACAAAGTGCTATGAGGAGGAGTCCAGTTTGCACGAAGATTTGTCCTTAATAAATAACTTCATAAACCGTAGCTTTCTTGTCCCCAGAGCCAGTGACACTGTACTTGTCATCCACAGAGATGTCACAGCTAAGGACCGATGAGGATTCTTTGGACTGGAATATGCTGGCCCCATAAGGTGTCCTCCAAGCATTCAGAAGGTTGTCTTTTCCAGTGCTTACAAACCATTTGCCACAGTGGCCAAACTTGAGTGACAGCACACAGCTCTCATGAAGATGCAACTGGTATTTGTCTGGCTTGGTGACATGCAACACTTCCACATTGCTATTCTCCATCCCCACTGCAAGCCACTCTCCAGTTGGGCAATAGCCCAAAGAAAAGATCTGAGAGGTGAAGTCATGTTGCTGCAGCTGCCGCCCTTCACGAAGGTCCCAGGACCTCACAGTGTTGTCCAAACCACCTGTCCAGAGCTTGGTGCCATCATTAGAAATGGCAAAGTTTAATTAAGGGCTGGAGAGATGACTTAACACCGGACCCAGGTTCGGTTCCCAACATTCCCAGTAGGAGGCTCCCAACCATAGGTGTCTCCAGATTCAAGGGATCTGTCGCTCTCATCTAGCATCTGCAGACACCTGCAGTTCATAGTGCACATAAACTCACACGGGTGCT
>NW_022196909.1:50705234-50719499 GCF_008632895.1 Mastomys coucha | reverse complement strand
CTTGCTGGCTGGCCAGAGTAGATGAATCTAGGAGCTCCAGGTTCAATGAAAGACACTGCTTCAGAAAATGAGGTCTTGAGTGATGTAAGAAGACAGTCATGCCATGCCTACATGCACGTGTGCACACATGTCTTGCCCATGCCCACATGCACGTATATAAAAAGTAGCATTCTGCCATGAAAAGGAATGTTTCAATTCCTGACAAACTGGATGGGACTGCGGGACGTTATGTTAAGTGAATAATTTCAGTTATCATCAGACCTCTTCCTGCTGACTAGGGGCGTTGAGCCCACGGGGGCAGTTTGATCTTCTCAGTCAGGATATCTGATAACCCAGGCACAGAAAGACCAACAAATGCTACATCTTCTCTTATACAAGTCGCTTAAAGAGTTAGCCATGGAAACACAAAGTAGATCATTAGATATGAAAGTCTACCAGTCAGCTATTGATTATAGTAAGATACTAGAGACATGCTTCATAGAAAGAAAATAAGGTCATTTCAGCGCAGTTTGCAGAGCTCAGGAGGAGTGAAATCCTTGATGAGCTTGCAGTAGGTGACTGACAAGACAGCTCACCCACTGAGCCATGTCTATTTGAAATTTCTAACTACAGATTTCAAATTTTATTCTGAATATGTTTCTTACCAAACATTTTTTCTTTCTTCTGTGACTGTAGGACTTCGTATAGATACTTTAGATCAAACTGAGCACTCTAAATACATACATAATATATATTTTTTAAAGATTTATTTTATGTATTTGAGTACACTGTTGGTGTCTTCAGACACACCAGAAGAGTGCATCGGATCCCATTATAGATGGTTGTGAACCACCACGTGGTTGCTGGGAAACTCCAAAGGTGGGTGTGCTGGAGAGATTGTGCTGGAGAGAGTGGTTAAGAGCACTGACTGCTCTTCCAGAGGTCCTGAGTTCAATTCCCAGCAACCACATGGTGGCTCATAACCATCTGTAATGGGATCTAATGTCCTCTTTTGGTGCATCTGAAGACAGCTACAGTGTGCTCATATATATTAAATAAATAAATCTTTAAAAAAGAATTGCATAGGCCTTTGGTTACAGTGATGAATGCACTGGTGGGCACAGCTCGTGTGGACCAGGGAATCACTGTGGACCTGACTGGTTTGAATCGCCATGCTAACCAAGTACACAGGCTCTCAGTTAGAGGACTGAAAAAACATAGCTGGATTCACACAGGCCAGGGATGGCAAGAGAGGAATGACAGAAACCTCGATGAACATGGAGGCCTAAGGGCTGAGCATCGATTCCTGTTGATGGAGGGAGGTGAAGTGAAGTAGACTCTCTTGTGTTGCCATACTACAGGGGATGCGTGACTGAGCCCCCAGGTTGAATTGTTATTCCTCACAAAGGTGATGTTTGAATGCTCGGTCACGGTTGGTGGAGGTTTGAGGTTAGGAGAAACAGCTATGTTGGAAGAGGCGATAACTGGGGGTGGGCCTTAAGGTTTCAAAAGCCCGCTGAGCCATTTTTATTCAGCATTCCGTGTCTCGTGCTTGTGGATCAAGATACAAGTGGTCAGCTACTGCTCCAGCACCGTGCCTGATTGACTGCTGCCATGTTCCCTGCCATGGTGGTCATGGACTCTAAGCTCCCAATAAACTCCTCTGGTTGGTCATGGTTGTCTTACCACATCAAGGAGGAAAAACAACCAAGACAGATGTGTTGCCGTCCAGCAGCAACGATTCGAATGGGTTATCTGGAATATGGAGTCAGAGACCTGGAAAGCCATATTATGTTACCTTAATCCACGTGGAAGATTCGTAAAAATTAGCCATAACACAGATGCGTTTAATCAACCATGCTTCATTCAATCTCTAAGTTACAAAAGTGAAACTAGGTAGCATAGGTAAGGCAAAACCCCTCCCCCAAGTTCGTCAGCATGTTGGCCCAATCAGCAACTCATCCTTCAGTCTCTGGAGGCGGGGCTTCCTGCTTAACTTGGAGAGAGGCGTGGCAATTAGCAGGAGGTGGGCAGAGAGGTGTGGTTATCAGAGGCAGGCAGGGTCTGAAGAATCAGCCCTCAAGCAGGAGGGTCACACAGATGGTTAACACCAAACAATAGAAACTGCTGTGAGGTTGTGAATAATTCAAAGCTACCATCAGAATGTTTACAAAGACAAATATCACTTGTCCATTCACAGACCTATTTTTTAAAAGATTTAATTTTATGAGTGTCGCTACTTTACGTGCATTCATGTCTGTGTGAGACATGAACTGTTACTAGTTAAAGTCGGTGAGCTGCCATGTCAGTGCTGGGGATTGAACCTGGGTCCTCTGGAAGAACAGCAGACTTGGGTTTATTTATTTCTCCTTTTAGATTGATTTATTTGTTTTATTTAGCTACACCATGTCTTCAGACACATGAGAAAAGGGCATTGGTTCCCATTACAGATAGTTGTGAGATTCCATGTGGTTGCTGGGAATTGAACTCGGGGCCTCTGGAAAGACAGTGCTCTTAACTGTTGAGCCCTAGACTTGGTTTTTTTGAAACAGGGTTTCTCTGTGTAGCCTTGGCCATCTTGGAACTTGCCTTATAGACCAGGCTGGCCTTGAACTCAGAGATCCACCTGCCTCTGCCTCCTGAGTGCTAGGGTTAAAGGCGTGCACCACCACATCCATCACACAGCAAACACTCTTAATCACTGAGCTGTCTCTCCAGTCTCCATCCACCCCACTCCTTTTAATGACCTTGTGTGGTCTCTAAAGAAACTGGATATCTAGGGATAAACAGAGCAGAGTTGAACATGGTATGCCTTTTCCTTTTTACCTCTCCAGTCATTTTTGTTTTGTTTTAAAACGATGACCATAAGAGGAATGGTGGGCTCATAGCATGCTCTACCTACAATAACAAAAGCATACCACACACCCAGCTCACAGACATCTGTGCAATGTGGCTACCACTGCACAACAGCGTTGCGTTACCTTGCTTGGAATCACATTTCCATTCAGTGCAGATAAAAACAACAGGAAACACCCAGCCCAGAGTCAGATTATTATTTTCTATTATGAAGTCAGGTGTCCAGTTCGGCAAGGAAGGCCTGGGCTTGTCAGTTCTTCACATTGTCCTCACAGGAGAAAGCAACACCCTCAGACATTTAGTCAGAACTTATTACTCAGTCCGATGAGGCAGCTGTCTGAAGCAATAGAGCGAGAGTCATGAACAGCCAATATAAAAATGCCCCAGTCATTGAAACATCTAAATCTGAGAGGTCCTGGGACCTAGTGTTCTCCCCTTTGCCTCAGGTCCTATCCAAGGCCCCCAGGTCTTTCCATACCCTTTCATACCTTCTGAGGCCAGTCAGAGGTCTGGAAACTCTGGCTGCCTGCAGTAGAAGAGATAACAAGGCACACTGAGGAGGGGGAGAGGGTGTGTGGAGAGGGGGTTGATTATGGGCTGGCAGAATTCCCATGAGCTCTAGCTCCATCCCAAGGGCCTTAGGGAACCCCATGCCCCGTGCGCACTTACATAAAACATGAGCATAGCCTCCTTTTTCACCTGTGAGAAGACCCATGAGAGACCAGGGAAACACCAGCACTAAGAAGTTTCCAGAACTGACAGCAGACCCAGGTTAGAGATTAGGGAATGAGAGGTGTGGATGGGACTCACTTCAAAGAGGCTGAAAGAAAACACAGACCCTGCCCTTTCCTACCTGTGTTTCTCTTCCTCTTCACCACTGAAGCCACCACAGCTCCATTGATGACCACAGCTCCAAGGACAACCAGGACAGCAATGATCACCATGGTAGAGGTGGTGGATGGAGGAGACTCTGGGAAGGACAGGTACAGGAAATGAAGATGAAGGTCATGACCCCAGCTCTCAGCCCTGACCAGCTCAGGGTCTGCAGAAGGCTCCAGCTTTCCCTGACCCCAGCTCTGCACCCACACCCTCCTTACCCCATCTCAGGGTGAGAGGCTCAGACAGCCCCTTATGTTCCACATGGCATGTGTATTTCTGCTCCTTCCCAAGAGGCACCACCACAGATGCCCATTTCTGGAAGGTCCCATCTCTTGAAGGCCTGGTCTCCACAAGCTCCATGTCCTGGGTCAGTTCCTCCCCATCTAACTGCCAGGTCAGGGTGATGTCAGCAGGGTAGAAGCCCAGGGCCCAGCACCTCAGGGTGACATCACCTTCAGATCTGGGATGGTGGGTCACATGGGCCTTTGGGGGATCTAAGAGAGAGAGTTAAAAGGATGAGGCATCTTACTTTCTTCTGGAGACTCAGCAGTGTTCATGTGATCATCCTGGGATGCACAGGAGAAGTGGGGTGGGACTAGGGTGGCCATCATCTAGACCCCAGCTAGAGCACATGCACCTGGGAGCATCTGTTCTTTGGGGGCGCTTTAGGATGTGAGTGTCACAATATGGGGCAGGAGACTCCAGATCTCTGCAGACTCTGACCTATGTGAAGGCCAAGAGACTGAGAAAAACTGAAGTCTGACTCTAGATACTGAGTAGAGCATAGAGGGAGGCCTGAGCAAAAGCTCCCCCGTGGGTCCAGAGCCATTGTCAAGGCTGATCTGCTTAAGGATTCCTCTCCCCACAGGGAAAAGCAGCCTTGGGGGGTCTCTCTCCCTCCTCTTCAGCGCTGTGCCTGCTGGACAGCGTTCCCCCTGAGTTACACCCCAAGGCTTTCCCCCAAACCACAGAGGAAAATGTCTCCAGGGCACCTGAGCGCAGCAGAGTCTCCCTTCCCAACTGTAGATATTTCTGAAGCCACTCCACGCAAGGACCTTGCAGGTATGCCCTCTGGTGGTCGGCCTCATCAGCCTCCTCGGACTTGTGCTTAGAGATCTGTGAGGCCAAGTCAGTCGCGGTCCAAGAGCGCAGGTCCTCGTTCAGGGAGAGGTAATCGAGGCCATCATAGGCCTCCTGACAATACCCGCGGAGCAGGCGCCCATCAGGCCCTATGTCGCAGCCATACATCCACTGCAGCGTGTGAGATTCTGGAAGGGACACGCTGGTTAGCGCCGCCTGTGGTCATCCTGCCCACTGTCAGTGGATACCCCAGAACTTTCAGAAACAAAAGTGCAACCTAAACCTAAGCAGAACTCTGTGAGGGCTTTCTTTGTCCGAGGTTCTGGGCAGGCGTCTGGATGAAACTTTGACTCAGCGGATCAAAAAGACCCAAGCCAGTCTCAGGGGACATGGAGGGATCGCGTCTGTGACCTCCGACCCGGGGTCACTCACCGGCCTCGCTCTGGTTGTAGTAGCGGAGCAGGGTCCTCAGGTTGACTCGGAACCACTGCTCATTGTTCTTGGCTTTCCATGTCTCCCGCTCCCAATACTCTGGCCCCTCCTGCTCCATCCACGGCGCACGCGGTGCCGCTCTTGGATTCTCCACATCGCTGTCGAAGCGCACGAACTGCACGTCGTCCACGTAGCCGACAACTATGAACCGGGGCTCCCCGAGGCCGGGCCGGGACACAGCGGTGAAGAAATACCGCAGCGAGTGTGAGCCTGGGGGCGGCGCGCGGTGAGACCCCGACCTCTTCCAGGCTCAGGGTCCCAGGTGAAGGCAGAGGGACTGCGATAGGGCGATGGAACTTGGAGTCTTCCTCCTCCCCCTGCCACCACCCCAGACCTCCCCCTCTTCGCCCCAGGTCCACCCCTGCGCTTCTCCTAGCAGAGTCTTTTTCACTCCCGACCCTCCCATCACTTACTAGTCTGGGTCAGGACAATGGCGCTGGCCAACACCTGGAGCAAGAAGGCAGAAGGTAACATCCTCCCTTCCAGAGTCTGTGGGGAGCTTGAATGAGGACTGTATTCCTGTTAACTCTGTATTTTAGAACCTCTGCGTCGCTGATTGGCTTCTATACACACTAGGCGTCCAACAGGAATGAGAATTGACATTGCATCATTTGTGTCATTATGAAAGAGAAAGCAGTAGGAGCCATTTACATGGCCTACTGCTTTAACCCCAACTACCTTCTCTGGCACTTGTCTTCTTGGGCATTCTGTTTCTACAAGTCTTGTTGCAGAATCTGTGCAAGCTTCGGCTTAATTAATTAGTCAATTAATTAACTTTACGTCCTCATGTAACATTGCAGGTAACAATGTATTCTCAGAGCCAGCCATCCCAATGACTATGTGGAAACTTCTTTCCTGGCCTTTTTTTTTTTCAATAATGTCAAAGTAGGATATTTATTTCATAGAGAGCAAAACAGAGATGTGGTGTAGAGGTGTTGTAATAATGGGTCTTACAAACACATGCAAGAATCACAGCTTGTAAATAACTCAAGATGGGATCCTTAACTCAAAGAGTTAAGGCAGCAAAGGGATTTAGAAAGAATATTTGGGGGCTGGAGAGATGGCTCAGCAGTTAAGAGCACTGACTGCTCTTCCAGAGCTACAGTGTACACTAAATAAGTAAATCTTTTTTAAAACAATTAAAAATTTAAAAAAGACTAATTGTAAAACAATCCATTAATTTACCATGGAGCCTTGTTGTACAGACTTTTCCACTCAGGCATTAAGACATTAAGTCTTAACTATAATCCTGTCAAGAATTGATTTTTTTTTTAATATTTTTATTTATTATATGTAAGTATACACTGTTGCTGTCTTCAGACACACCAGAAGAGGGCGTCAGATCTCATTAGGGATGGTTGTGAGCCACCATGTGGTTGCTGGGATTTGAACTCAGGACCTTTGGAAGAGCAGTCAGTGCTCTTACTCAGTGCTCTTACTGGCTGAGCCATCTCACCAGACCAAAGACTTGACTTCTCTATTGCCTTAAAAGTTTAGAATTTTGAGCTGGAGAGGTGGCTCTGTGTTTAAGGGAGAGAGCACTAGCTGCTCTTGCAGAGGACCTGTGTTTGAATCCCACATGCAGACGGCAGCTCACACCTGTGGTCACTGATGAAGTAAATATTGAATGTTTGGTTTTGGAAAAAGAAAAGACACAGATCAATCAACAATATTTTAGATCTGGATTTATTGGATTTTTTTAAGTATGTTTACTTTTTTTTAAGGGGGGGATGAGGGGTTCGAGACAGGGTTTCTCTGTATAGCCCTGGCTATCCTGGAACTCATTCTGTAGAACAGGTTGGACTTGAACTCAGAAATCCACCTGTCTCTGCCTCCCAAATGCTGGGATTAAAGGCATGTGCCACCACTTCCCTGTGTATGTTTACTTCTTAATTAATTATATATATTTTGAGGCAGGTACTTTGTGTAGCCCTGGCAATCCTGGAACTCACTCTGTAGACCAGGCTAGCCTCAAACTTAGAGATCCACCTGCCTCTGCCATCCAAGTGCTGCGAATAAAGGTGTGCACCAGCAGCAGCCATTTTTTCTTAGCATTTATCTTTCTCTTTTCTTGGCACCTCTCTTAATCCTCCTGCTGAAAGTCTACATTAAAATGCTTTTATTTGTTCTTTTTCATAGCCCCTCCCAGATGGTTGGCTGTGTCAACATGAAGCTGACTGTCTCCTTCCCGGCCACTGGCTGCCAGCAGCAGGAGGATGAATGCAAGCTTTGTACCATCCAGGAGAAGCGAATGGGCACAGAAGTGGTCGCTGATCTTCTGGGTGAAGGGTCGAAGGGATACATGGTCTGAACCAGCGGTAGGAACCACCAGTGGTGGGAACAGCAGACAAGGGTTCCCTTGGAAGGTCCTTGCAAGGTGCCTGGACCCACAGCAAAGTGCTCCTGCTGGTGTGACCAAGGGAAGCTGGGGAGAGGCAGCCCTGGCCTGTCCACAGATGCATTCTGGATGCCAGTCTGAGTCCTCAACTTGGTTCTCATGAGCAAAGAAGGAAACCAGATTCCTGACCTGGCAGATACTACTGTGCCTCAGCGGTTGGGGCCCAAAAGAACAGCAGAATCTGAAAGCTTTCCAGCCTTTCTAAAGAGGCTGATGGTGACGTTGTCAGAAAGAAAGCAAAGAAGATGAGAAGCCTAGGACCAAGCCCCCAAGACCTGGCATCTCCTTACTCCACCTGTCCTGCAACAAAACACCAATGTGTTGCTCTGCAGAGACGACGTGCTGTGGAGACCGGGGAGAGGCTGCAGAGCTAAGTGTTGGGCCAAGAGGATGAAGGAAGCCACAGGACAAATGCCAGGGACAGACTGGCAGGGGACACAGGCTGCTTCTGCTTCCAAGTCAAAGTCCAGGAAAAATGAGTCACCCCCCCCCAAAAAAAGAGCCTACTTTCAAAACAAACACTTTTGGGGGTCAGCCAGATGGCTCAGTAAAAGCACTTGCATCCAAGTCAGCTGACATGAGTTCAATCCCCGGAACCCACCTGGTGGAAGAAGAGAAGGGACTCCAGCAAGTTGTCCTCTGTCTCCCACACACGCGCTATAGCTCTCACATGTACATACCCCATAAATAAATAGACTTAAGACGCCTTAAAATTTAAAAAATAGACTTTTTTTTATTATTAAACCCCATCTCTACTAGTCCACAGTTCTTTTCTGTATCAAAGCCATTGATCCCAATTTGACCTGATTGAATGTCCCTGATGCATTGGGGGCAGTACCCAGCATGCTGTGGGTGAGAGGAGGGAGCTTTGGCTCCCTGGGCCCCTTGACACTGACAAAATGCCTGACTAGAAGCCAAGTAGGGAAGAGACAGGTGGTCAGATCTTCAAGACAGAAAGGTAGGACCTGTTTCTGTCCAGGGCGGCAAGAACTGGCCTGCTCGGGACCTGGTCATAAAGCAGGGGAAGGGGGACTCTAACATTCTGCTGGTTTTCTCTTGAGATTCCAGTCAATCAGTGGGGCCACCTGTATTCCTTATTGGCTAAACCTGTCTAGAAACACCTTCACAGCCACGCAAGGGGGCATCTCCCAGGTGATTCTAAATCCAGTCAAGGTGGCAATGAAGATTCCCTAATAGGATACAAAAGCAAAGATTCCATTCCTCAGTCACTGTTGCAGGCAATCCCACAGGGGTGGTAGGCGAGGGTGCATAGCCTCCTGTGTTCTCTTGAGCGTGTTCCTGAGTGAGGAGACTAAGTGAAACTAAGTGAATACTGAATGAGCCACGGGGAGACAATGCTGACAGTCGGGGCAGGGTAGGGAGGACAGGCCCATACCTCTTTTAGAGTGACACCAATCCCAAAGTTACAAAGGAGGGGCTGAGATGAGTCCTAGAGTCCTCAGTCTTCCAAAAGAAAGTCTCCATCTCCTACAAGAGTGAGAGCAGATTCAAGGCAGGTACTCTGATCAGCGATGTTCCAAATAGCTCACTCCTCACTCAAGAGTGTCCAAATCCAAAGACCCTCTACCTCCCCATCACGAGTCCTCTTGCCACCCCTTGTTTTACCTCATCATCCTCAACAATCTTGCCAGTATCTTGGGGACTATATCTGCATAGGAAAAACCAAAACAGAATCCAGTCAGACTTCAGGAGATTGGAAGCTAAGGGAGGAACTACGGTGGGCTCCCATGGGCTCTAGGAGTCTCAGAGATCACCCCTCACCATACTCACCTGCTTCCTGGGTGTCACCTTTCTCTCACACCCAAGGAAAGAAAACTGTGTATGGGTGGCATGGGAGCAGGAAGTCATGAGGGCCCAGACCAGTGGTTCTGAACCTTCCTACTGCTGCGCCCTTTAATACAGTATCCTTGTACTATGGTGACCCCCAACAAAAACAATATTTTCTTGCTACTTCATATCTGTGATCTTGCTACTGTTACAAATTGTAATGTAGATATCTCAGATGTAAGATGTCAGAGGACAACCACCAAAGGAATGTTGACCCACAGTTTGAGAACCACTGGTCTAGCAAAACCCCTTAGACTTGGGCCCAAGGGAAATTTCTTTTCTTTTCTTTTTCTTTTTTTAAATCTTTATTTATTTTTATTTATATGAATACACTGTAACTGTCTTCAGACACTCCAGAAGAGAGCATCAGATTCCATTACAGATGGCTGTGAGCCACCATGTGGTTGCTGGGAATTGAACTCAGGACCTCTGGAAGAACAGTCAGTGCTCTTAACTGCTGGGCCATCTCTCCAGCCCCCAAGGGAAATTTCTAGAACTGAGGTGATGTAGTACCTCCTTGGAGGTTTGTCCTCAGTGACACCTTTGCCTGTGACAGTTGGGCATGAGTTCTCAGGCTCTAGAGTTGTCTCCAAGAAGAAACTGTCATCCTTTCAGTCCCCTTCACATAAGATTAAACAAAAAGACTCCAGGCTAAGAGGACGCAAGGCTGTGGATGGTACATCCCATTACCTAAGCAGGGTATGCCTCTACCTAAGGCTTCAAACCTTCAGCAGGACAAGAAAACCCAGAACACATTTCTGCCCTACCTGCATTCTTTTTCATGTAGTAGTGTGCTATGTAAGCCACGAAGGGACAAATGACAACCAGGACAACAATCCAAACGGTACGGTTCTTGTAACATGCAGGCTCTGAGAAAACTCAGACCCTGCCCTTTCCTACCTGTGTTTCTCCTCATCTTCATCATCACACAAAACACCACAACTCCAATGAAGGCCACAACTCCAAGGGAACCACAGTGACCAACTTGGTTAGGGATGGTGAATGGAGGAGGCTCTGGGAAGGACAGGTACAGGAAATGAAGGTGAGGGTCATGACCCCAGCTCTCAGCCCTGACCAGATCAGGGTCTGCAGAAGGCTCCAGCTTTCCCTGACCTCAGCTCTGCACCCATACCCTCCTTATCCCATCTCAGGGTGAGGGGCTTAGGCAGTCCCTCATGTTCCACATGGCATGTGTATTTCTGCTCCTCTCCAGAAGGCACCACCACAGCTGCCCACTTCTGGAAGGTTCCATCCCCTGAAGGCCTGGTCTCCACAAACTCCATTTCTTGGATCAGCTCCTCCCCATTCAACTGCCAGGTCAGGGTGATGTCAGCAGGGTAGAAGCCCAGGGCCCAGCACCTCAGGGTGACATCACCTTCAGATCTCGGGTGACGGGCCACATGGGCCTTTGGGGGTTCTGAGGGAGAGAGTTGAAAGGATGAGGCACCTTACTTTCTTCTGGAGACACAGCAGTGTTCATGTGACCATCTTGCAGTGGACAGAAGAAGTGGGGTGGGACTAGGGTGGCCATCATCTAGACCCCAGCTAGAGCACATGCACCTGGGAGCATCTGTTCTTTGGGGGTGCTTTAGGATGTGAGTGTGACAATATGGGGCAGGACGCTCCAGGTCTCTACAGACTCATGGGAAGGGCTTCTGGTCCAGAGCTGGGTGAAAGGCAGGAGACTCAGAAAGCAGGAGTCAGAATCCAGAGACACTGAAGTCTGGGGCACAGAAGGAGGTCTGAGCAGAAGCTCCCTATGGGTCCAGGGCCATTGCTCAAGTCAAGAAATTGTTGATCAGTTACTAAAAGATTGGTCCCTTGTTGGAGAAAATAAATTTCTTGTTAGTAAGAGAAGGACTGTCTTCTAAGGGAGTCATTGTTTTGTCACAGATCTGGAACACAAGGGGCCCCTGGACTTGGGGGAGGGCCAAAGAGTGAGTTAAGACATTCTCATTGACCTGTCTCCCTCTCCTCCTTTGCAAATGCTAAGGATCTAAACCAGAACTTGAGCTTGCTCCAAGTGAGCTCAACTTGAGCTTGCTCCAACCTGTGAGCTATACTCCAAGTCCTCTCTTTCCACCCAGCACCCAGCTCTCCAAACTCCCAGCAAGCAGCCTTAAGTAAGCAGACATGGTTTATCCCCCCTAGGCACCTGAATGCAGCATCCTCTCCTTCCTTTTTTCCAGGTATTTCTGCAGCAGCTCAGAGCTGTCATCCTTCAGGTAGGCTTCTAACTTGCACTGAAACATCTGAGCTACAGTGCTGCTCCCGGCTGTCAGGGAACTCAGGTCTTGGTTCATGGTGCGGAGATCCATGCCATCAAAAACGATCTGGTCATACCAGCGAAGAAGGCGCCCATCTGGCTCCACATCGCAGCCCCGCAGGCACTGCAGTGTGTGAGAGTCTAGGGAGGACATAGATGGCTGTCAGTCTTGTCGGGAACTGCAGCACCACTAGAACACAGACCAAGTCCATGCTATTCCTGCAGGCTCTTCTTTTTTTGAGGAATCTGGCAGGTGTTGGTTGAAACTCCTGTCCAGTGAATGTGGACAACCCTGGTACAACCTTGGGATGGGTCGGGGTCACTCACCGTCCATGCTCTCATTGTAAAGACGAACCAGGGTGATCAGGTTCCTTTCAGACAGCCGTGCTTGAGTCCAGACTATGTGAATCTCCCAGAACTCCAGCCCCTCCTGCTCCAGCGCGCGGAGATCCACGGAGATCCACGGGATCCACGGAATCCCCGGGTAGTGGGTGTCCAATCGCAGGAACTCTGTATCATCCACCTTACCGACGACTATGATCCGGGACTCCGGGAGGCCGGGCCACGACATGACAGTGGTGCAATACCACAGGGAGTGGGAACCTAGGGGCAGCGCATGGTGAGACCCCGACCCCCTCCTGTAACCCGGTAATCCCAGGAGGGTGTGCTGGGCAGGCAGGGGAACAGTGCACTGGGGCTCTGGGACAGATGGTGAAGTGGGCGGGAGGATCTTGCTGGGTAGTGTTATCCCTAGTCTTCCCAGCAGAGATCTTTCCCTCCCAGGTCTCACTCACTCAAAGAGGTCCGAGTCCAGGACAAGTGGGCGTCCACCTGTAGGAGAAGGGCGCAGACCACAGCGGCCTTGAGGACCCAAGGCGTATGTCTGGCCTGATCTTGGACAACTTTATAAACCAGAACGGCAGTGATTGTATTATCTCAAAACCCAACTTCAAAATGCAATCGCGAGTGGAAAACACCCAAATTCATCATCTATTTTTTTGTTGGAAATTCTTCCAACAAAAAAGCGACAGAAGCGGCCACCGGGTCTGACAATTCCCTGGCCTACATCTGGAACTCTCATGCTCTGGGCCCTCCTTGGAAGAAAGGGCATTCCTTTCTCCACTTCCTTTCTAGGACCCTGAAAACTTCATCTTAGCCCAGCGATTGGCTTCTTGTTGTCGTTATTAGCCAATCAAATAATTGGGGGAAATTACCTTACAGAGAGCAACAACTAGTGCCAAGTCTTCAATATCTAGGCAGAAAAACTCAAGAGAAGGTAGGGATTCGAAAGTGATACTGAGCCAGAGAGGGAGTCTCCCAGTTGCTCCTTTCTCCCTGAGATCCTGAGAGCCATTACCTGGGAGGGACTGCACAGACTCCCCAAGTCTCCAGAAAGAGCTGAAAGAACTGTTCCTTTTATTCTGTGTTCTAGAGACCTATTGAGAGGCTGTCTGTGGAGTGCAGGGAGACTGCAGACTGATCTCAGGCCCTCTCATGGGACACAGGACTCTTCCAGAAGGAAACACCCAGGGCCTATGTTGACAACAGCCAGCTGGTTTGGGAATTCACTGGAGACATAGGTGAGATCCTTTCTCCCATCTGTCTGTCTGTCTGTCTGCCTATCTATCTATCTATCTATCTATCTATCTATCTTTCTATCTATCTGTCTCCCTGTCTGTTCCAGTACTTTTTTTTTTCAGACTAGTCTTGCCTCAAACTCAGAGGTCCATCTGCTTCTGCCCCCTGAGTGCTGGCATTAAAGGCATGCACTGTAAGGATCAGTGAGAAGTATTTTCTCAGTGAACATGCCAAGTTGACCATCTAGCACTATGGAGTTTCCCACAAGGCTTCCCCATCTCTAAATCAGAGTTCTCAAAGCTTACAGGGAACCTGTGGCAGGATTCCATTTCTCAGTTCTGGGGCGAGGTCCCCTGTTCTTGCTGGAACAGAGCAGGACTGTTGGTAACTATCCATGGACCAGGTACTCTGGGTGCTTTGGGTGGCTTTATGAAGGCCAGTGAAGGAAATCTCCTGTGGAGAGTCATCACACTGTGGGTATGGGCACAGAAGGACTTAGTCCCTTTAATAGTTGCCCTGATTAGGACAGTCCCTCAGGATAAAGTCAGCTGATGTGGAGCCCTAATGACCTTTGCAGAGTCCCTTCACTGAACTTAGCATTTGATGAACTGACCATGTGAAGGTGAATAGCCAGGCTGTTCACTGGGGAGGGCTGGGGAGAAAGAGGCCAGCACAGCCTCATTCTTCTTTGTGTTGGAAGAACATGGGTCATTAAAGTCTAATTGAGCTAGATTGAGGGTGGTAGTGAATGAAAATGGTACAGCCAATTCTAGGTATGGTGGAGGTAAATGAAGAGCCCAGACTGAACAAAGCTAGCAGAATAGACCTGGCCATGAGAGGGAGTTGGAGAAAGGCAATGGAGGTGGAGAGAGAGAGAGAGAGAGAGAGA
>NW_022196909.1:50700648-50705224 GCF_008632895.1 Mastomys coucha | reverse complement strand
GAAGAAGAAGAAGAAGAAGAAGAAGAAGAAGAAGAAGAGGAGGAGGAGGAGGAGGAAGAAGAAGAGGAGAGGGAGGAAGGGAAGAAAAGAGAAGAGAAGTGAGGAGAAGAGAAGAGAAGAGAAGAGAAGAGAAGAGAAGAGAAGAGAAGAGAAGAGAAGAGAAGAGAAGAGAAGAGAAGCAGAGGGGGGCCTGGACAGGGAGACAATACAAAGTGGCCAAGAGCAACCAAGCCAAGGGAGCTGGTAGCTGGTGTCTGGCCTGAAAGGAGAGATGCTGGGGGGAGAAAAGCTCAGGGGCTGGAGAGGATAAATGGTAGGGGGTGGGGGTAAGAGATACTGAGAGGAACCAGGACTCTGTGACAGTGGTTCTCAACCTTCCTGAAGCTGAGACCCTTTAATACAGTTCCTCATGTTGTGGTGACCCCCAAGCATAAAATTATTTTTGTTGCTACTTTGTAATTGTGATGTTGCTGCTGTTGTGAATCGTGCAAATATCTATGATTTCCAGCTGAGGTTGCTGACCCACGTGCAAGGGTTGTTGGACTCACAGGTCGAGACTCACTGCTGGAATAGGTAATGGATGCTGAGAGAAGTGGATATTTAGAGTCCCTTTTGATAGGTTAATAGGAATCCCAGTTAGGGATTTTCCTCAGGACCTAATGGTTAGCACATCCTATTTAGCTGTGAGAATTTTAATTCTTTTTTTTGTTTTGTTTTTTGTTTTTGTTTTTGTTTTTGTTTTTCGAGACAGAGTTTCTCTGTATAGACCTGGCTGGCCTGGAACTCACTCTGTAGACCAGGCTGGACTCAAACTGCCCCTGCCTCCCAAGTGCTGGGGTTAAAGGCCTTGCCTATCATTTGTGAGGTCCTTGACTTGGCCCCAGCTAGAAAAAGGGTACACACATATGACATGGAAGCCTTCTTGGCTATGGGCATGCTTTATTGCAAACATCTCAAAACTGAGCAAGAACCTATCATTCAAAGCTTTAAAAAAAATTGCTGAGCAGTGGTGGCTCACACCTTTAATCCCAGCACTTGGGAGTCTGAGGCAGGTGGATTTCCGAGTTCAAGGACAGCCTGGTCTACAGAACGAGTTCCAGGACAGCCAAGGCTACACAGAGAAACCCTGTCCCCCCCAAAAAACAAAACAAAACAAAAAAACCAAAAAACAAAAAAAAACAAAAACAAAAAAAAGAAAGAAAGAAAGAATAGCCATTCTGATCCACTGAAAATTCACTTTGAATTTTACACATTCATTATCAAATATAAACCCAGCACCAACAGGCAGAGAGCTGAAGCTACGGTGTTCAAAAATGAGGAAATATTGTATCCTGCCATTCTATCTGCACTAAGCTATTATAAGATAGTCTTCTTAGCACTCTATTTCAATTTTAAGTGTTCGAACCAAAGTCTTAGTCCAGGTTAGGTCAGGGCTGGGGATTCCCCAACTCCCCAGTTTCACTTAGGCTCCTAACCTGGGTCAGGTCCTTCTGCCTGGACACTGATGATGCTGGCAGGTCTCACCCTGTTGGGTGGTGCGATCCTGGGGACCCACCCAGCATCGCCACAGACACTGGTTTTAAAGTCCCCTCAAGGTCTGTGTGTTGTATCCTAAGTATTCTGCACTTTTTGGTTAATATCCACTTATGAGTGAGTACATGTAATACATGTCATTTTGGGTCTGAGTTATTTCACTCAGTATGATATTTTCTAGTTTCTTCCATTTGTCTGTAAAATTCATGATGTCCTCAATTTTAATAGCTGAATACTATTCCATTGCTCAAATGAACCACATTTTCTGTAACCATTCTTCTGTTATGAGACACCTAGGTTGTTTCTAGTTTCTAGATATGACAAATAAGGATGCTATAAACATGGAGGAGCATATGTCCTCGTGATATGGTGGGATATGTTTGGGGATATGCACAAGTTGGGTGTATATGGGTTTTCAGGTAGAACCATTTCCAATTTTCTGAGTAACCTCCAGATTGATTTCCAGAGTGCTTGTAACAGTTTGCAATCCCACCAGCAATGGAGGACTCTTCCTCTTTCTCCACATCCTCACCAGCATTTGCTATCATTTGAGATTTTGATCGTAGCCATTCTGATTGGTGTGACATGGACTATCAGGGTCCTTTTGACTTGAATTTCCCTGATGATTAAGGACTTTGAAAAGGCCCAAGTGAGGATACTTCAATCCCACTAAGAGGGGAGAAGAAAATAATCACAGGAGGTGGAGGAAGGGATGGACCTGTGTGGGAGATGAGAGGGGAAGAGTAAAGGGGAATAAGACCACTTATGTGGGGGAACAGAAGAGAAGCCTAGAGGACCAAGAGAATGAATGAAAACAAGCAGCCTTTCAGGGAGTAGGAGGTAGGGAGACTCTCTAGACCGTATCAGACACCCAGTAGGTGAGAGACTCTCAAGACTCAATGGCCAGTGACCTTAGCCAAAATGCCCAACTTTGGGGAGAGGGAACTTGAAGAGTCTGCCTCCAATAGATAGACAGGACCTCAAGTAGAGGGTCTAGGTTAACCCACAGTCAAAATTTGTTTCTTTTTGTTTGTTTGTTTGTTCGTTTTGACACAGGGTTTCTCTGTGTAGCCTGGCTGTCCTGGAACTCACTCTGTAGACCAGGCTGGCCTCAAACTCAGAAATCCTCCTGTCTCTGCCTCCCAAGTGCTGGGATTAAAGGCGTGCACCACCACAGTCAAAATTTCTGAGCCAGAATTGCTTCTATTTAAAAGAACTGCAGGGACCAAAATAGAGAAGAGACTGAAGGAAAGATAGTCCAGTGACTGGCCCAATCAGGGATCCATTTCATGGGGGGAGCGGGGAGCACCAAGGCCTGACACTATTGCTAATGTGAGATGTGCTTACAGACAGGAGACTTGCATGGCTGTGCACTGAGAGGCCCTATCAGCAGCTGACTGAGACATGTGCAGATACAGAACCCAGCCATTAGACTGAAGTACCCTATGGTTGAATTAGGGGAATGGTTGAAGAAACTGAAGGAGAGAGCAACCCTGTAGGAAGACCAGCAGTCTCAACTAAGCCAGAACACAGAGAGTTCCCAGAGACTGAGTCACCAACCAGAGCATCCATGGGCTCATATATGGCAGAGGTCTGCTTTGTCTGGCCTCATTGGGAGAAGATGTGCTTAATCCTTGAGAGACTTAAGGTCCCAGGGAAGGGGGAGGCTTGGGGGATGGAGCACCCTCTCAGAGGCAAGGGGGACAAGGTGGGAAGAGGAACAGTGGGAAGGGGGACCAGGAGCAGGGGCAACGACTGGAATGTAAATAAATAAAATAAGTAAAAAAATTTTAAAAAGAAAAAAGAAAAGTCCCCTTAAGGGGAACTCTGGAACCCAGATGGGGGCGATGGTGCCGCGCATGCTGCTCCTCCTGCTGGCAGCCGCCCTGGCCCCGACCCAGACCCGCGCGGGTGAGTGCGGTGTCGGGAGGGAAAGGGCCTTTGCCAGGAGAGGCGGGGGAGGCATCGGGGAAGCAGCGTCCCCACGTCGCCTACCGGGCCCTCCGCCCCTTCTCCACGCGCGTCCCGAGCCCCGCGCCCTGCTCCCCTCCCGGCCCGCGCACCCGCCCGGGGTCCCGGGAGGAGGTCGGAGTCTCACCGCGCGCCGCCCTCAGACTCACACTCGCTGCGGTATTTCTACACCGCCGTGTCCCGGCCCGGCCTCGGGGAGCCCTGGTTCATCTCTGTCGGCTACGTGGACCACACCGAGTTCGTGCGCTTCAACAGCTACCAGGAGAATCCGAGATATGAGCCGTGCTCGCCGTGGATGGAGCAGGAGGGGCTGGAGTATTGGGAGGAGCAGACACGGATCGCCAAGGAGCAGATTTACCGAGTGAGCCTGAGGACTGCGCAGCACTACTACAACAAGAGCGAGGACGGTGAGTGACCCCGGGTCGGAGGTCACTACCCCTCCACGTCCCCACACAGGGGCCTGGGACTTCGGGGTCCCAAGTCCAAGAAGCTCCGGGAAACTGTGGGACCCGCTGGCACCCACTTTAACTTTCAGTTGAGGGGATTCCTAGGGCCCGAAGGGCAGGTGGGGCTGATCGAGAACCTGCAGGCTCTCAAACAATCCAAAAGATGTATGGCTGTGAGGTGGAATAGGACGGGCGCCTCCTTGGGTATAATCAGCACGCCTATGAGGGCCGCAATTACATAGCGCTGAATGAAGACATGAACTCGCAGCGGTGGTGGATGTGGCGACACAGCTCACCCGACGCAAGTGGGAGCAGGGTAGTAATGCAGAGCTTTACAAGAACTAAGTGGAAAGCACCTGAGTGTGGTGCTCTACAGAGACGTCAGTCCTGGGGAAGAAGGAACTCTCAGCTGGGGTGATGATGCCCCTGTCTCTTCTTGGTTTTAATTATTTATCTTTTTTTTTTTTTTTAAGTGATCAAAAAAAATCACACACGGAAATTAACAAGAATAGACGCTGCACATCTCAGTGAATTTCTATTCAGTTAGAATAGCCATTTTGGCAGGGCAGTGGTGGCGCATGCCTTTAATCCCAGCACTTGGGAGGCAGAGGCAGGCAGATTTCTGA
>NW_022196909.1:50696947-50700419 GCF_008632895.1 Mastomys coucha | reverse complement strand
GAGAGAGAGAGAGAGAGAGAGAGAGAGAGATGACAGAACTAGAAAACAAGGGCTGGCGAGATGGCTCAGCGGGTAAGAGCACTAACTCCTCTTCAGAAGGTCCTGAGTTCGGATTCCAGAAACCACATAGTGGCTCACAACCATCTGTAATGAGATTGGACGCCCTCTTCTGGTGTATCTGAAAATACAGTGAATTATGCAGGAGCATGAAGCAGGTGAGGCCGGCAGAGGTCCTGAGTTCGATTCCCAGTCGCTACACACGTGATAGCTCACGGCCATCTGTACAGCTACAAGTGTACTCATACACATTAAAAAAAAAAAGAAAGAAAGAAAACAATTATCCTGTTTCATAAAGCAAGGTGATTATCTACATTGAGTCTCTTCTCACATCCCTATATTTACCTTTCTTGTTTTCTTTTGGTGATGTTACACTGTACACATGTGTACGTTGGTGCAGAGCTTCTCCTGCTGTGGGTTCTGTTCACTCCGCTGGTCCAGTCCTTTGCTGTATAGGAGACTTTATGTTCATGCGACACATGACCTCATGAGTCCCAATCCTTCCCCACTCCAATATTAAAGGGTGTCCCCTAGGTTTTCTATGGGAGGTTTAGATATTTCAACTTTTAAGTGAAGGCCTTTGTTCTATTTCAACTTTATTTCTGGACAAAGTGAGAGGTGAGAATCTAAATTCATCTTCTCAGAAAAACTGCCATGGAATCATTTGTAGTGTGGGATCTTCCCCCCCTCCCCCAATCTTATCTTCCATGCTTTGTGGAATACTGAAGATGCACAGCCTTGCCATTTCATGTCCGGGACCTATACCCCACGCCTTTGACTTTCCTCTTTATTTTAGGCCAGTTGCAAACTGTCTGTGTCACTACAGCTCTGCAGTATGATTTGAGGCTGGGAATGAACCTCCTCCAGTTCTTGCACCTGAGACTGTCTGGCTCTCATAGTCTTTTATTTTTTCTAAACATATCAAATGAATGAGAATCTTATATATTATATTATATTATATCTGTAAGTTACCTTCTTAGAATGACCATTTTCACAATATTAGCTCTGCCTCTCCTAGAGCGTGGGTTTTCTGATGTTGTCCTCTGTGATTGACTCTTACATTCCCTTATAGTTTGGCAGGTAGACTTCTCTCATTTCCTTGGTTTAATAGATCCCTGAATCCTTAATTCTTTCAGAGATATTCTGAATGGCATGTTTTTCCTAATGCCCTTCTCTGAGACAACGCTGTTCTGTAAATGAAGGGTACTGTTTTTTATATTGATTTTGTCTCTTAAAACAGTAAGTGTTTCTTGAGTGCAAGAATGTTCCATGATTCAATGAGGTCTTTAAGAATCCTCCTCTCTGGAACAATACATAATGTGGCTTCTTCCTTCCCTCTACTGATCCCTTTTATGTCTTTCTCTGGAACAATAGATAATGTAGCATCTTCCTTCCTCTGTTGATCCCATTTATGTCTTTCTCTTGATTACTTCTGAAGCAAATATGAAATTATCACTGACTCAAAGGAGATGCTGGAGAATGACATCGTTGTCTGATTCTGACTTGAGACAGAAGAACTCTGTCTGTCTTTCTTTGGACACAGCTTTCCATTCTCTACCTCTCTTGCACAGGGGAGGAGGAGAGTTCTCCTGGGACTCCTCACCCTTTATCAGGAAAGGTTCTCCCTTCTTCTAGGTCTCACCCCTCTCTCAGGACAGCTCAGAGTGTGTCTCAAGAGGGAAGGAGGGAAGAACCTGAAATAACCAAGTCAGTTAACCTTCCATCTGCAGTTCCTTCTGAGCCATGGCCTTGCTCAGGGCCCATCCTCAGCCCACACACAAGGTCTTTGGAGTCTGACTCCAGTGATGTTCAGCCCCTGGCCCACCTGGTCAAGGAAGAAGTCAGTTTTTCTAGTGGGCACCTGGAGTCTCTGACCATGGCTTCCTTAACCCAGACCTAGAATTCCTCAAACATAAGATTGTCCTGAGCACTGTATCTAAGCTACATAAGAGGGATTTTCACCTTTACCACACCTAAGTCCATTCCCAGGACAGTTCCATGGACACTGCTGGAGGCTCCAGAAGAAAGGAAAATGCCTGAACTTTCCAACCTTTCTCTTCAGATTCCCCCAAAGACAAAAGTGATGCATCATCCCAGATCTTAAGGTGATGTCACCCTGAGGTGCTGGGCCCGGGGCTTCTATCCTGCTGACATCACTCTGACTTGGAGGAGGAGGAATGGGGAGGACCTGACCCAGGACATGGAGCTTGGGAAGACCAGGCCTTCAGGGAATGGCACCTTCCAGTAACGGGACGATCCCAACCCCAACCATTACTCATTCTTAACTTGCACTGTGCATGGATCTGAAAGGCGTGGGATGAAGGTCTAGGTGGAAGTTTAATTTGAAAACAAAAGAAAAGCAAAAAAAATCAGCCAAAACATAACACAAATAAAATTACTGAATACACAGTAATGGGCAGCTCTGGTGGTGCCTTCTGGGGAGGAGGAGAAATACACATGCCATGTGTACCATAAGGGGCTGCCTGAGCATCTCACCATGAAATGGGGCAAGGAGGGTGTGGGTGCAGAGCTGGGTCAGGGAAAGCTGGAACATTCTATAAACCATGAAGAAGGCTGGGGCTAATGGCAGGAACCATGACCTTCTTTTCCCTCCCTCCATCTTTCATCCCCAGAGCCTCCTCTGTCCATCATCCTTATTATAACCATTGTTGGTGCTGTCTTTGGAGCTATGGCCATCTTAGGTTTTATCATTGGTAGTGTTATGATGTGGATGAAGAAGAAAAAGGTATGTGAGGGATGCTACTTGGTGCTTTCATAAGGGTGCATTGTAAATATGAAGCAATACACATATGCCATATGTACAACCATGCCCATCTCTGGATGTGTGTGCTGATACACAACATACAGTAAAGCACATGGAAAATGAAGGTGAGAGTAATAACCATGATGGTGGAGGTGATGTAAACATGAATCTCTATGGTCAGAGGTCAGGGATCAGAGGGGAAGATTCCTGCACATCACTGCATATCACAGGCTGTCATTGCTTCATTCCCTACATAACTCCTTGCTCAAGCCTCCTGAACCCTCCCTGGTCTGCTGTTATTGTTCTGGAAACTTCCTGGATATCCATAGTCTCTCACAGCTTTTCTGCTTACAGGTGGAAACAGAGGCTATGCTCCTGCTGCAGGTCAGTATGTGAGGGAACAGTTGTCCCTGAGGCACTTGAGGTGGAAGCTGAGCTGTCATTGTCCAGCTCCACCTGTCAGTGTCCTGACTGTGCCTTGATATGTCTTCTACTGCAGGCAGGGAGAGTTCCCAGATCTCTGACTTGTCTCTGTAGACTTGAAAAGGTGACACCTGGGGGCCTGGGGTTGGGGCTGAGGCAAGGGGGAGAGGACTGTATCCCAGGGCCTCTCAGATTTAGACCTTTGAAGGAGAGATGGGTTCATATTGA
>NW_022196909.1:50695594-50696109 GCF_008632895.1 Mastomys coucha | reverse complement strand
TTTCTAGAGAGGTTGCAATTAGGAGATTGTCTTGAGTCTCATAAGAGTGTGAACTTTGAACTTTTAAAGTATTGAGACTGACAGATTATGGGAACTTTCGAAGTTAGGCTGAATGAATGCATCTTACCTTATGATATGGTTATAAGCATAAGGGGCTAGGTAGAGGAATATGGTAGTTTGAATGAAAATGGCCCCCATTGGCCTGTAGACTTGAATGCTTGGTCACTAGGAAGTGGTACTAATTAAATGGATAAGAAGGTGTGCTCCAAAAACCAAGCCAGTCCCAGAGGCTCTCTTCCTGAGGCCCCAGGAACCAGATGTAGAATCGCCAGCCAATTCTTCAGCACCTTGGCTGCCTGCATGCCAATATCCTTCTCATGTGATTACAATGAGCCAAACCTCTGAAACCATAAAGCAGCCCTATGGAATGCTTTCTTCTATAGGAATTGTCATTCTCATCCTGCCTCACCCCAGCAACAGAGCAATGACTAAGACACACATTGAACTAAAAAAAA
>NW_022196909.1:50693529-50695582 GCF_008632895.1 Mastomys coucha | reverse complement strand
AAATGGCTCAGTGGTTAAGAGGTTAAGAGCACTGAGTGCTGTTTCAGAGTTCCTGAGTTCAATTCTCAGCAAACCCTTCCTGGCCCACACCCATCTGTAATGTTATCAGGTGCCCTCTTCTGGTGTGTCTGAAGACAGTTACAATGTACTCGTTCATTCAATAAATAAATAAATAAATCCTTTTAAAAACTTATTTTAAAGATCCTTTTGAGAAAAGCTGAGAAACTTGTATCATCTTTTGTGCTATCAGATGTTACCTTTCTTTTTAAATTCAATCCTTACCAAAAAAGAAAAAGATCTCTTAGTATCCATCTGACTCACAGGATGCTGAAGAAACATTGTATCTAGAGTGGGTTGAAAAAGTATCTTTTATCGGGCTGTTGTAACTGTTGTCTGGGAGACTTACTGCCTCCTTCTGCTAAACTAGGCCTAGTCCTGGAAGCTTCTTGCCTCCTTGTAATGTGATCTTAGGCCTAGAATGCTTTCAGCCTCTGAGACTAACTCAGCCTTTCTGTCTCTTTCTGAACTCTACCTGGCTGGATCAACTCAGCTGTTCGGGTTTTCCTCTCAACCTCTGAATTTCTCTGCTTGGCCAAAACTAACTCTGGCAGTCTTTTCTTATCCTCGGGCTCCTTCTGACTCTCTTGCTCATTCTGCCTTTACCTATGTCTACTCTGTTCTCCCTTCGATCTGTCTCTGTAGAATTCTCCTGGTAAAACTGCTTCCTTCTCCCTCTCTGTGCTGCTCTACGCTCCTTCTCAATTCCACAGCACTGCTCTCCAGGAACTCTACTGCATCCTGTGCTGTACTCTCCTCCTGCACTGTCTGTTTCCCCCTTAAGTAGCTTCTCTCTCTACTCTCTTCCCCTGAGAGGTGGGCATATCCTATTCTGTCAAAGCTTTCTCTGATTTGTCACCTTTTCTGCCACTCAATTACACATCACTTTCAAACATGGATGCTTCCTTCTACAACTTCACTATACCTTCTTTCTTTGGTATTAAAGATGTGTACCACAATGCCTGGACCTAAGCTTTCCTTACCTGAAATTTGCTCTATACCAGCTGGCCTTAAACTCAGAGATCTGCTTGCCTCTGTCTCTTGGGCTAAAAGGTATGTCTTTATTCCTGGTGGATCTTACAAACCTAGAGGGTCTTTGGATATGATCTCCTTTGCAGAGCAGCCATGTTCTGAGTTGAAATTTCTCTGCAGTAGGTTTTCACAGGTTTCAGACTCTGTCCTTGAGTGGAGTGAGGCTACCTTCAACCTCTTGAGTGTTCAGGGCCGGCTCACTCCCTTCCCTTTATGCACTGTGATCTGAGACTGAATAATTAGCGTATTACACATATTTATTCTCTCTTTTTCCCTCCCTTCTTCGTCTTGTTCTCTCTCTGTGTGTGTGTCTCTCTCTCTGTCTCTCTCTCTGTCTCTCTCTCTCTGTGTTTTTCTCTTTCTCTTTCTCCCTCCTCCCCTCAATGGTTGGCCCTGGGGAAGTAAGCTGCTGTGTCTAGGGCAGTATCAAGAGAGAGATCTAGGTAAATAGGGACACAGGACTCCTGTGGACAGCCAGCATTAACCTGAGCCCTTTCCAGCTGCTATATGAGGAAGCCATATCTTATATGACCCCCCAGTCCTAGTGAAGCCTTGAGAAAACACAGCAAAATGAAAACACCTGTGACCTTGGAGCAATCCTGAGCCAGACTCAGCCAGAAACTCTTGCTGTCACACACACTGGGGGAAGTATCAGTGTTGTGGTGTCTCTAGACGCTGAGCCAGACCCAGCCAGGAACCCTTGCTGTCACACACGCTGTGGGAAGGATCAGTGTTGTGGTATCTCTAGATGCTGAGCTTGCCTACTTTCCTACAATGCAGCAGATAGCTGAGAAGAGCAATTTTCCAACAATCTGCCTGTGGAGTTCCAGGACTCTGAGATCCACAACTTTCAGAGAAGAGAATGATCCTATCTTCAATCTGCCCTAAGATAGTTGAAGGCAACATTCTTATATTCTTATCATGGTATTTCAATTTTAAGTGTTGGGGCAAACTTTTAGTCCCC
>NW_022196909.1:50692564-50693158 GCF_008632895.1 Mastomys coucha | reverse complement strand
CTGAGGCTCTTGGTGACTCACACAAGGCACACTTGGCAACTAGAGTTAGCACACACTCAGCAATGGATCGGGAGGCAGCTCACATGGCATGAGCCGCCACCAGACACTTAGACCTGCAGGCCTCAGAATTGGGGCCCTGGAGTAAGACTTGCTTTAGTGATCCACCATGAAGCCATGGAGGAAAGAAAACCTGGGTGTTAATGTTTTGATGGGAATGAGATCCGCAAGCAACAGAAGCACCAGCGGGTGGCGCTATGAGCTCTCAGTTTGTGAACTCACTTGGAACTGAGCCACCCTGGCTTGGAGATAGATATTTGATGCAGTCAGAGCTATCCACACAGCTCTGAGGTTGAACTGGAGAGCAACAGCCTCATGTGTCCTGGTGGGAGAAGACAAACTTTGCCTCACATTCTCAGTTTTAAATTCTGTGCCTTCTCAATGCAGCACTCACCCAGAGTACAGCCAGGAGAACAGCCACCTGGTTGAGAGCTCAAAGTCACTGGAATCCTGCTCTTCCTGGACCTTGAGGACCCACCCAAGTCTCCTGTTCCTGCATAACAAGGCATCAATGCATAGGCAGCATGTACACTCCAC
>NW_022196909.1:50683287-50689317 GCF_008632895.1 Mastomys coucha | reverse complement strand
TACCCTGAAGGCTTCTACTCTGATTACCATCTGACATTCTGAGCAGGGCTCAGGTACAGAGTGCTATCTATCTATCCACAGGGCTCAGTGCAGAAGGAGTCAGGACAAAGTCCCTAGTCCCCAGAAGTGGCATTCAGGGTCCGAGGGCTGAGGGCGGGGCTTAGGTTGGTTTCACTTCTTTCTCCTGCTGTCAGTGTCAATTTTACTGCCTGGGGACAGCTATGTGCAGCAGCACTCCAGAGGCCCAATGGGAGGAGGTTCCTGGAAGACGTGGATTGCACGTAGCTGTGATTGCAAGTTACAAAGTCCAGGATTTCCATTACTGTACTTGGATCTCCCTGTCCGAGAATGGGGACCCTTATGCCTTCCCCTCTATTGCTCCTGTTGCTGGTGGCCGCCTTGGCCCCGACCCAGACCTGCCCTAAGACCTGCTTCCCAGCAAACCCCACCAAACCCTCCACCCCTTCTCCACCCTCTTCCCGAGCCCCGCGCCCTGCTCCTCTCCAGTCTCAACGGGCGCCGCCCCCAGGTTCACACTCCCTGCGGTATTTCACCACTGCCATGTCCCGGCCAGGCCTCGGGGAGCCCCGGTTCACCGCTGTGGGCTACGTGGACGACACGCAGTTCATGCGTTTCGACAGCGATGCACAGAATCCGAAGGCCGAGCCCTGCGAGCCATGGGTGGTACAAATGGGGCCCGAATATTGGGAGCAGGAGACGCGAATATTCAAGGAGCACACGCAGAATTTCCGAACTTGCCTTCGGAACCTGCTCCACCAGTACAACCAGAGTCAGGACGGTAAGTCACCCCCTCGAGTGTCCGAGGTCCTGTTCCCTCACGAGCTCACTTAAGGGCTATGGGATCCGCTGTGGGTGTCTGAGTTTTGCTTGAGGTTCTTGAAGACCAGCTGGGCTGAGTCCATGCCCCGGCCAGGTTCCCACACTATCCAAGACATGCACGGGTGCTACGTGGGATCAGATGGTCAGTTCCTACACGGGTACTATCAACATGCCTATGATGGCCACGATTACATCACCCTGAACGAGGACCTGAGCTCCTGGACCGCAGCAGATGCAGTGGCTCAGATCACTCAACACAAGTGGGAGAAAGCTGCTGTGGCAGAGGAATACAAGGCCTACCTGCAGGGCACATGCGTGGAAACACTCCACAGATTACTGGAGAACTGGGAGAAAACTCAGCAACCCTCAGGTAAGTGGTGTAGTTCACAGACCAACCCTCTCTCAGAAGAAAGAGAAATCAGCTAGAATACTGCTTTTGTCTTGCCTCAGGATAGAGAGAAGGCTTCTCTGGTCTTCTTGATCCAGTATCCGAGAGGGGGACAGGGGCTCTCCTCAATATTTCCCTTCTCTCAGGGCACTTCAGACTCTGTTTCAGGATGGAAACAGAGAAGATCCCTAGCATAGCCAACAGGAGCCGTCTTCAGTCTGCAGGCCCTTGGAGAAGTGGATTCTCTGGGGCCCTGCTCTCTGACACACTGGGGTCACTGGAGTCTGACTCTGGTGACACTGAGTGTCTCAGACCCACCCAGTCAGGAGCAGAAGTCTCTTTCTCAACAGTGGTGAGAGTCCTGGAATACCTAGGTGCTTTCACTCAAATCCTAGAAATTCCCAAAGAACAGGTTATCTAGATGGCTCCTCAGGGACTTTGACCCCTCTCAGCACCCAGCTCTGCTGTCCCTCCACGGGATGGATCACCCAAGCCCCTGCAGTTTCCAGGAAGAATGAAAAATGTCTGAACGTTCCAACTCTTCTCCTCAGACCCCCCAAAAACCCATGTGACCCATCACCCCAGACCTGAAGGTGATGTCACCCTGAGATGCTGGGCCCTGGGCTTCTACCCTGCTGACATCACCCTGACCTGGCAGTTAGAAGGGGAGGAGCTGATCCAAGAAATGGAATTCGTGGAGACCAGGCCTTCAGGGGATGGAACCTTCCAGAAGTGGGCAGCTGTGGTGGTGCCTTCTGGGGAGGAGCAGAAATACACATGCCATGTGCAACATGAGGGACTGCCTGAGCCCCTCACCCTGAGATGGAGTAAGGAGGGTGTGGGTGCAGAACTGGGGTCAGGGAAAGCTGGAGCCTTCTGCAGACCCTGAGCTGGTCAGGGCTGAGAGCTGGGGTCATGACCTTCACCTTCATTTCCTGTACCTGTCCTTCCCAGAGCCTCCTCCATCCACTGACTCTAACATGGCAATTGTTGCTATTCTGGTTGTCTTTGGAGCTGTGGCCATCATTGGAGCTGTGGTGGCTTTTGTGATGAAGAAGAGGAGAGACCCAGGTAGGAATGGGCAGGGTCTGAGTTTCCTCCCAGCCCCCTTTAGAGGTGTGCTCTGCTCATCAGTGGGAAACACAGCCACACCCCTCATGGCTGCTCTCTCTAACCTGAGTCTGTGTGAGTTCTGTAAAGCTCCTAGGGTTAGACCCTTCATTTCTCACAGCTTTTCTTCTCACAGGTGGAAAAGGAGGGAACTATGCTCCAGCTCGAGGTAGGTGTGGAGAAAGATTGTCTGAGACTCTTGGGCCAGAGTACAGTCAGCCCTTAAGAGCTCCTCCAGCCCCACCTGTTAGTTTCCTGAGTGTCTTGTTTCTTCCACTGCAGACAGCAACAGTGTCTAGAGCTCTGAATTGTCTATGGAGGCTTGAAAAGGTAACACATGGGGCCTGGGATTGGACCTGAAGCAAGCAGGAGAGGACCGGGTCTCAGGGCTTCTCAGATCTATACCTATGAATGAGTGTGGGCCTTTGAGATGTTTAAATATTGACTGTCCTCACTCTTGTTTTTTACCCTGAGATAGCTTTCTTGGGGGGGCAGGGACAAGTTCTGACTTAGAAACAACAAATGTCTAAAGCTATTTGTTTTTCCTGTATGCATAATGGGAAGACCTGGAGAGCCCAGGCTACCCCAGCACACCAGACCCTGTCCCTGAACTTCCCTATTCTCCTTTTCACAGCCATCCTTGCTGGTCCAGTAGGCACTAGGAGACATCTACATCCTGACAGCCCCATGCTACCCTGAGCTGCAGCTCCAACTTCCACACTGAACATAAGAATCAGAATGTGAACTTGATTGTTCAAATATTTGACCTGATGAGTTGATTAGTGGGTAAAATAAGGGACTGAGAATACTCAGAGCACTGTGGGGAAAATAAATGGCAACATGGACAACCTTCCCGAGTCTGTGTTTCCTGTGCTGATTGTCAGGTGGGACAGGAGGAGGTTGTGGCCATGCCCATCTAGAATCCAGCTCATGAGCATTTTACTGTGGTCTGGTCACTCCTCAGCTCTGTCCTCCTGAGATCTTTTGTCCTTGTCACTTGGAGGAAACACAGGCTGACACACCCTGTGATTCAAGAGGCAGGGCGATGACCTTAGCCTTTCCTGTCCCCTGAAGTATAAGCAGCCAGGGCAGCTATGACAGGTCAGCCTTGGCTCTGACTCTTCACCCTTCTGTGTTTATATTTGGGGCTTTTTAGTTTGTATGGAGGAGGAGGCCCATTCTGGTTCCTGTGAGTGGTGCCTGTCTCATTCTCCTTTGGGGCCCCTGATTTGTGGCAGTGTTTTTCCATCCCTGTCCCCTCGAGGCCTAACTAGGCCCCTGCACTTGGGAGACTGGGTTGAGAACATGAACTTCTCCCAAGGAGAGCATGGCCATCCTCCAGGGCCTTCGCCTTGAGATGCTTCCCTCCCTCCACGCGGCCTTCCAGAGCCTAACTCCTGTCTGTAGGATCAACAGAAAGGACGAATGTGCAGGGCCTCCACTTGAATCCAGTCCCGTGGGGACCGTGTTCTGCCCTGCTCCACTTTGTAACATGTTGTTCACCCTCACTCAGAAAACATGCATGGCGGGTTCACAAGTTTGTGAGCTCAGGTTTCCGATCCTGAGGGCAAGCAACCAGCTGGGAGCAGCTACCCGGTGACTTTGTGTTGGATTCTCACACCCACACTTGCTAAAGGCACTCCAGCTTTGACACTTCACAGTGGGGCTCTGCAGCGGAGGGCCTTCTTGGGTGCAGAAGGCTCAGTGCCATCAGGAACTATGTGGTGCAGGGACCGTGTGTGTAAGTAAAAGTACTTAAACACTTAAACAGAGATTTGTAACCTTAAAGCTTTTCTCTTGGGGGAAAAACACTCCAGAGCTCGACTTTTGTACAAATCTTCACTGGAAAATACAGATTTATCTTCTGCCCATGAAAATGAACATCAAAACTGCAGGCGCTTCTCATGTTATTTATTGGCTGTTTGGTTGTGGCTTGGCTTGGATTGGTTTGGTTTGCTCTGCTCTGGTTTTGAGGCAGGGTCTCACTAGGTAGCTCTGACTGCCTGGAACTCCCTCTGAAGACCATGTCGATCTACCTGTCTCTGCCTCTCAAATGCTGGGGTCTAAGGCACGAACCACTATGGCCTGTAGAGACTGCAGTGAGGTCTCTGCCAGTTATGTTGTTGGTGACGTATGGGATCACCCTTTGTGAAACCAAGGGGTCTTGGTTATGAGGAGTCCCATACAGTTGGTTCTCAACATCAGTTATTCATTCATTCATCTAATGTAAAATTATCTATTTATTGCATGTGTGTGGGTATTTCATCCCCATGTGTGTCTGTGCACTACCTTCCCACCTGGTGTCTGGAGAGGGAGTAGGATCCCCTGGAACTGGAGTTATAGAGAGTTCTGAGCCATCCTATAGGTGCTGGGAATTGAACCCCAGTCCTTAGGAAGAGCAGCCAGTGCTCTTAATCACTGAGTCAACTCTCCAACCCCTTCCGCATCAGTTCTGTTTTGTTTTTTTGTTTTTTTGTTTTTTTTTGTTTTTTTTTTTTTTACTATGTATTTATTATAAGTACACTGTAGCTGTCCTCAGATGCAACAGAAGAGGGCATCAGATCTCATTATGGGTGGTTGAGAGCCACCATGTGGTTCCTGGGATTTGAACTCAGGACCTTTGGAAGAGCAATTGGTGCTCTTACCCGCTGTGCCATCTCACCAGCCCTCAGCATCAGTTCTTAACACAGCTAATGACGAGGGTATCATCACAGAGCCTCCTTGTGGACTGTGCTCTGTCCTCGGTAAACCTACAATCATGCGCTCAGGCTGTCAGAAGAGCTTTTGTGAATCGTGAATTGTCTAAATAAACTTCACATGCTATCATGTGATTTTTGCACAAACAATATTTTGTTTAAGCATCAATATTTTACCACAATTTCATTATAAAATGTACATAATTATCCAATAAACTTTGATTTAAAAAACAGAACTGTGGCCAGGCAGTGGTGGCACACACCTTTAATCAGAGCACTTGAGTGACATCAGCAGGTGGATCTCTGAGTTCAAATCAAGCCTGGTCTACAGAGTGAGTTCCAGGACAGCCAGGGCTACACAGAGAAACTCTGTCTTGAAAAATAAAATAAAATAAATGCAATAAAAAGCAGAACTGAAACAAGAGTGTGTAACTATGCTGAGCAAGGTAGTCTTGCAAAATTTGTGTGATGCTTGCCAAAAGAATAAAAACTAAATGGGTTAAATTTTTAAAGGAACTTTATTATAAAGATCTCTCAAGAAATATTGAAAGCCAGGCGGTGATGGTGCACGCCTTTAATCCTAGCACATGGGAGGCAGAGGCAGGCAGATTTCTGAGTTCGAGGCCAGCCTGGTCTACAGAGTGAGTTCCAGGACAGCCAGAGCTATACAGAAAAACCCTGTCTGGAAAAACCAAAAAGAAAAGAAAAGAAAAGAAAAGAAAAGAAAAGAAAAGAAAAGAAACATTGACTTGTGTCTTCCTTTGTTGTCCCAAATTTTAAGTATTTTTTTAATTAAAGATTTAAAATAGAGAAGATAAAAAGTTCATCTGACTTACAGGATGTTGGGTAACGTTAGTTTTTGGTGTCGATTTACACAGACTCAGCTATTTCCTTGCAGACAAAAACAACAACAACAACAAAAAAAAACAGAATTAAAATTCTCACAGCTAAATAGGATGTGCTACCCACTAGGTCCTGAGGAAAATCCCTAACTGG
>NW_022196909.1:50679886-50682784 GCF_008632895.1 Mastomys coucha | reverse complement strand
CTCTCTCTCTCTCTCTCTCTCTCTCTCCACCTCCATTGCCTTTCTCCAACTCCCTCTCATGGCCAGGTGTATTCTGCTAGCTTTGTTCAGTCTGGGCTCTTCCTTTACCTCCACCATACCTAGAACTGGCTGTACCATTTTCATTCACTACTACCCTCAATCTAGCTCAATTAGACTTTAATGACCCATGTTCTTCCAACACAAAGAAGAATGAGGCAGTGCTGGCCTCTTTCTCCCCAGCCCTCCCCAGTGAACAGCCTGGCTATTCACCTTCACATGGTCAGTTCATCAAATGCTAAGTTCAGTGAAGGGACTCTGCAAAGGTCATTAGGGCTCCACATCAGCTGACTTTATCCTGAGGGACTGTCCTAATCAGAGCAACTATTAAAGGGACTAAGTCCTTCTGTGCCCATACCCACAGTGTGATGACTCTCCACAGGAGATTTCCTTCACTGGCCTTCATAAAGCCACCCAAAGCACCCAGAGTACCTGGTCCATGGACAGTTACCAACAGTCCTGCTCTGTTCCATCCAGCAAGAACAGGGGACCTCGCCCCAGAACTGAGAAATGGAATCCTGCCACAGGTTCCCTGTAAGCTTTGAGAACTCTGATTTAGAGATGGGGCAGCCTTGTGGGAAACTCCATAGTGCTAGATGGTCAACTTGGCATGCTTACTGAGAAAATACATCTCACTGATCCATGACAGGGCATGCCTTTAATGCCAGCACTCAGGAGGCAGAAGCAGATTAACCTCTGAGTTTGAGGCAAGACTAGTCTAAAAAAAAAAAAAGAAGAAGAAAGAAAGTCCTGGAACAGACAGGGAGATAGATAGATAGATAGATAGATAGATAGATAGATAGATAGATAGATAGATAGATAGATAGATAGATAGGCAGGCAGAAAGATAGACAGATAGATGGGAGAAGGGATCACCTGTCTCCAGTGAATTCCCAAACCAGCTGGCTGTTGCCAACATAGGCCCTGGGTGAGAGTCCTATGTTCCATGAGAGGGCCTGAGATCAGTCTGCAGTCTCCCTGGATTCCACAGACAACCTCTGAATAGGTCTCCAGAAGACAGAGTAAAAGGAGCAGTTCTTTCTGCTCTTTCTGGGGATTGGGGAGTCTGCGCAGTCCCTCCCTGGTAATGGCTCTCAGGATCTCAGGGAGAAAGGAGCAACTGGGAGATTCCCTCTCTGGCTCAGTTTCACTTTCGAATCCCTAACTTCTCTAGAGTTTTTCTGCCTAGATATTGATGACTTGGCAGTAGTTCTCGCTCTCTGTAGGCTAATTTCCCCCAATTATTTGATTGGCTAATAACGACGACAAGAAGCCAATCGCTGGGCTAAGATGAAGTTTTCAGGGTTCTTAGAAAGGAAGTGGAGAAAGGAACGCCCTTTCTTCCGACAAGGGCCCAGATCAAGAGGGTTCAGGATGTAGACCAGGGAATTATCAGACCCGGTGGCCGCTTCTGTCACCGGAAGAATTTCCAACGAAAAATAGAAGATGAATTTGGGTGTTTTCCACTCGCGATTGCATTTCGAAGTTGGGTTTTGAGATAATACAATCACTGCCGTTCTGGTTTATAAAGTTGTCCAAGATCCGGCCCAGACCCATATGCCTTGGGTCCTCAAGGCCGCTGTGGTCTGCGCCCTTCTCCTGCAGCTGGACGCCCGCTTGTCCTGGACTCGGACCTCTTTGAGTGAGTGAGACCCGGGAGGGAAAGATCTCTGCTGGGAAGACTAGGGATAACACCACCCAGCAAGATCCTCCCGCCCACTTCACCATCTGTCCCAGAGCCCCAGTGCACTGTTCCCCTGCCTGCCCAGCACACCCTCCCGGGGTTACAGGATTATGGGAGGAGGTCGGGGTCTCACCATGCGCCGCTCCTAGGTTCCCACTCCCTGCGGTATTTCACCACTGTCATGTCGTGGCCCGGCCTCCCGGAGCCCCGGATCATAGTCGTCCGTAACGTGGATGATGCAGAGTTCCTGCGATTGGACACAGACTACCCGGGGACTCCGAGCTTGGATCTCCGCGCGCTGGAGCAGGAGGGGCCAGAGTTCTGGGAACAACAGATTCACATAGTCAGGACTCAAGCACGGCTGTCTGAAAGGAACCTGATGACCCTGATTCGTCTTTACAACGAGAGCATGGACGGTGAGTGACCCCGACCCATCCCAGGGTTGTACCAGGATTGTCCACATTCACTGGACAGGAGTTTCACCCAACACCTGCCAGGTTCCTCAAAAAAAAGAAGAGCCTGCAGGGATAGCATGGACTTGGTCTGTGCTCTAGTGGTGCTGCAGTTCCCGACAAGACTGACAGCCATCTATGTCCTCCCTAGACTCTCACACACTGCAGTGCCTGCGGGGTTGCGATGTGGAGCCAGATGGGCACCTGCTTCGCTGGTATGACCAGTTCGCCTATGATGGTGTGGATCTCTGCACCCTGAACCAAAACCTGAGTTCCCTGACGACGGGGAGCAGCACTGTAGCTCAGATGTTTCAGCGAAAGTTAGAAGCCTACCTGAAGGATGACTGCTCTGAGCTGCTGCAGAAATATCTGGAAAAAAGGAAGGAGAGGATGCTGCATTCAGGTGCCCAGGGGGGGATAAACCGTGTCTGCTTACTTAAGGCTGCTTTCTGGGAGTTTGGAGAGCTGGGTGCTGGGTGGAAAGAGAGGACTTGGAGTATAGCTAACAGGTTGAACTCTACCCAGCAAGCTCAAGTTCTGGTTTAGATCCTTAGCATTTGCAAAGGAGGAGAGGGAGATAGGTCAATGAGAAGGTCTTAACTCAGTCTTCACCCCTCCCCCAAGTCCAGACAGGCAAGGGCCCCTTGTGTTCCAGATCTGTGACAAAACAATGACTCCCTTAGAAGACAGCCCTTCTCTTACTAA
>NW_022196909.1:50675517-50678498 GCF_008632895.1 Mastomys coucha | reverse complement strand
ATGTACCATCCACAGCCTTGCGTCCTCTTAGCCTGGAGTCTTTTTGTTTAATCTTATGTGAAGGGGACAGAAAGGACGACAGTTTCTGCTTGGGGACAACTCTAGTGCCTAAGATCTCATACCCAGCTGTCACAGGCAAAGGTGTCACTGAGGACAAACCTCCAAGGAGGTACTACATCACCTCAGTTCTAGAAATTTCCCTTGGGAGCTGGAGAGATGGACCAGCGATTAAGAGTACTGACTGCTCTTCCAGAGGTCCTGAGTTCAATTCCTAGCAACCACATGGTGGCTCACAGCCATCTGTAATGGAATCCGATGCCTTCTTCTGGTATGTCTAAAGACAGCTACAGTGTACACATATAAATAAAAATAAATAAATAATATTTAAAAAAGAAAAGAAATTTCCCTTGGGCACAAGTCTAAGTGGTTTTGCTAGACCAGTGGTTCTCAAACTGTGGGTCAACATTCCTTTGGTGGTTGTCCTCTGACATCCTACATCTGAGATATCTACATTACAATTTGTAACAGTAGCAAAATCACAGTTATGAAGTAGCAAAAAAATAATGTTATAGTTGGGGGTCACTGCAACACAAGGATACTGTATTAAAGGGCGCAGCACTAGGAAGGTTGAGAACCACTGGTCTAGGCCCTCATGACTCCCTGCTCCCATGCTACGCATACACGGTTTTCTTTCCTCAGGTGGGAGAGAAAGGCGTGACACCCAGGAAGCAGGTGAGCATGGTGAGGGATGATCTCTGAGACTCCTAGAGCCCATGGGAGCCCACCGTAGTTCCTCCCTTAGCCTCCAGGCTCCTGAAGTCTGACTGGATCCTGTTTTGGTCCTTCCTAGGCAGAGACAGTCCCGAAGACTCTGGCAATATTGTTGAGGATGATGAGGTAAAACATGGGGTGGCACAGAGGACTCGTGATGGGGACATAGAGGGGCTTTGGATTTGGAAACTCTTGAGTGAGGAGGGATTCGGAACATCGCTGGTCAGAGTACCTGCCCTGAATCTGCTCTCACTCTTAGGAGATGGAGGCTCGCTCTTTGAATACTGAGTACTCTAGGAATCGTCCCGGCTCCTTCTTTGTACCTTTAGGATTGCTGTCATTCTAAAAGAGGTATTTATCAGCCTGTCCACCCCACCCCGCCCCGATTCTGTTGGTGTTGTCTCCCCATGGCTCACTCAGTCTTCACTTAGTTTCACTTAGTCTCCTCACTCTGGAACACGCTCAAGAGAACACACACGAAGCTGCACCCCCTCTCTCACCGCTCCTGTGGGATCACCTGCAGCAGCGACTGAAGAATGGAATCTTTGCTTTTGTATCCCATTAGTGATCTTCGTTGTCACCTTGACTGGATTTAGAATCGCCCGGGAGATGCCCCCTTGGGTGGCTGTGAGGGTGTTTCTAGACAGGTTTAGCCAACAAGGAATACAGGTGGCCCCACTGATTGACTAGAATCTCAAGAGAAAACCAGCAGAAGGTTAGAGTCCCCCTCCCCCTGCTTCATGACCAGGTCCCGAGCAGGCCAGTTCTTGCTGTCCTGGACAGAAACAGGTCCCACCTTTCTGTCTTGAAGATCTGACCACCTGTCTCTTCCCTACCTGGCTTCTAGTCAGGCATTTTGTCACTTTGTCAAGGGGCCCAGGGAAAGGAAGCTCCCTCCTGTCACCCACAGCACTCTGGGTACTACCCCAATGTGTTGGGGACATTTAATCAGGTCAAATTGGGATCAATGGTTTTGATACAGAAAAGAACTGTAGACTAGTAGAGATGGGGTTTAATAATAAAAAAAAAGTCTATTTTTTTTTAATTTTAAGGCATCTTAAATCTATTTATTTAAGGGGTATGTACATGTGAGAGCTATAGCGCGTGTGTGGGAGACAGAGGACAATTTGCTGGAGTCTGTTCTCTTCTTCCACCAGGTTGGTTCCGGGGATGGAACTCAGGTCAGCTGACTTGGATGCAAGTGCTTTTACTGAGCCATCTGGCTGACCCCCAAAAGTGTTTGTTTTGAAAGTTGGCTCTTTTTTTTTGTGACTCATTTTTCCTGGACTTTGACTTGGAAGCAGAAGCAGCCTGTGTCCCCTGCCAGTCTGTCCCTGGCATTTGTCCTGTGGCTTCCTTCATCCTCTTGGCCCAACACTTAGCTCTGCAGCCTCTCCCCGGTCTCCACAGCACATTGTCTCTGCAGAGCAACACATTGGTGTTTTGTTGCAGGACAGGTGGAGTAAGGAGATGCCGGGTCTTGGATCTTGGGGGTTTGGTCCTAGGCTTCTCATCTTCTTTGCTTTCTTTCTGACAACGTCACCGTCAGCCTCTTTAGATAGGCTGGAAAGCTTTCAGATTCTGCTGTTCTTTTGGGCCCCAACTGCTGAGGCACAGTAGTATCTGTCAGGTCAGGAATCTGGTTTCCCTCTTTGCTCATGAGAGCCAAGTTGAGGACTCAGACTGGCATCCAGAATGGATCTGCGGACAGGCCAGGGCTGCTTCTCCCCAGCTTTCCTTGGTCACACCAGCAGGAGCACTTTGCTGTGGGTCCAGGCACCTTGCTAGGACCTTCCAAGGGAACCCTTGTTTGCTGTTCCCACCACTGGTGGTTCCCACCATTGGTTCGGACCATGTATCCCTTCGACTCTTCACCCAGAAGATCAGCGACCACTTCTGTGACCATTCGCTTCTCCTGGATGGTACAAAGCTTGCATTCGTCCTCCATGGCTGGGAAGGGTACAGTCAGCTTCACCTTGACACAGCCGACGGCCTGGGAGGGGCTATGAAAAAGAAAAAATAAAAGCATTTTAATGTAGACTCTCAGCAGGAGGATTAAGAGAGGTGCCAAGGAAAGAGAAAGATAAATGTTAAGAAAAAATGGCTGCTGCTGGCGCACACCTTTATTCGCAGCACTTGGGAGGCAGAGGCAGGTGGATCTCTAAGTTTGAGGCTAGCCTGGTCTACAGAGTGAGTTCCAGGATTGCCAG
>NW_022196909.1:50673163-50674083 GCF_008632895.1 Mastomys coucha | reverse complement strand
AACCAAGGAAAAAAAAAAAAAAGAAAGGCCAGGAATGAAGCTTCCACAAAGTCATCGGGATGGATGGCTCTGAGAATACATTGTTACCTGCAAAGACAGCTGACTCTATATATTGGTCCTATGAGCACACTGTGGAGTCTGTCTGAGAACCAACAACCCACCTAAGACCTGACAACTGAAAATCTCAGGTTCTTGTGGACCAGTCGAAGTATCTGCCATCTGACTTAGACTAGGGCAGGCATTAGGCAATGACATTTGTTATAAGAAAATGGGGTCACTCACCCTAGAATCAGGTCACTTTACAACTCAAAATGTGTTATGTCTATAAAATTGATGTTTCTTTTTTCTTTTTTTTTTCTGGTTTTTCTTTTTTTGGTTTTTTGAGACAGGGTTTCTCTGTGTAGCCCTGGCTGTCCTGGAACTCACTCTGTAGACCAGGCTGGCCTCAAACTCAAGAAATCTGCCTGCCTCTGCCTCCCAAATGCTGGGATTAAAGACATGTGCCACCACTGCCCGGCAAAATTAATGTTTCTTGATGGATGTTGGTAGCACATGCCTTTAATCTCAGCATTTGAGAGACAGAGGTGGGTGGATCTCTGGGAATCCCAGGCCAGCCTTGTCTACAGAGTAGGTACGTAGATAGATAGAAGTATAAACAGATGAACAGACAGACAGACAGACAGACAGACAGAATTAAATAAAGTAATAAAATTAAAAAAATAACAGTTCAGGTCACAACCATGAACTCATCCTGAACACACCACACCACAGAGTCAGGGAGAAACAATTGTTTCTCAGGGTGGCCACCAAGTGACAGTTTGCTCCTGGCTGAAAAGGCTTTCAAGGCGACAATTAGCTACACAAGCTTACAAAACAAGTTCATCCTGTTCTAGGAAGTCCTCTAAGGCTGGAGGGTGAGC
>NW_022196909.1:50665625-50672724 GCF_008632895.1 Mastomys coucha | reverse complement strand
GGTTTCCTCTCCTGGCACTGCTGCTCTGCAAGGATCCAGCTATGTGTTTCCTGGTTCCCCTAACTGGGTCCTGAGTGCTCTCCAAGGCACCTGCTTCAGGAGCAATGAGAACCTGTTTACTTGGTTACCATGGAGCTGTAAACGGGCCAGGTCTCCAGTGCCTCCCACGCCCACTGTGGCTCACTCACACCCACGACATAGTTCATTCTGCAATGTGACCAGTGCCACACACATTTCTTGTGGCCCTTGTTGGATCAGCTTTGCTCAGGGCCCATAAACAATCCAGTTTGGGCCACTGAGGTGTGTGTCCAATGCTGCCTTCCTCATCCCCAACTCTCCCATCAGAGACCCACCTTCTTCAGTTTTGCAGTGACACTTAAAGTCATGGGTGCCAAGTCCACACATAGCACTGAACCTCAGGTGTACAGGGCTTGCCTATCATTTGGGAGGCCCTTGATTTGTCCCCAGCTAGAAAAAGGGGACACACAAATGACATGGAAGCCTTCTTGGCTATGGGCCTGCTTTATTGCAAACATCTCAAAACTGAGCAAGGACCTATCAGGTCAAAGCTTTTTAAAAAAAAAATTGCTGGGTGGTGGTGGCACATGCATTTAATCCTAGCATTTGGGAGGCAGAAGCAGATGGATTTCTGAGTTCGAGGCCAGCCTGGTCTACAGAGTGAGTTCCAGGACAGCCAAGGCTACACAAAGAAACCCTGCCTATTTGTATTCCTGCAGGCCAGAAGAGGGTTTGTCTTCAGAAATGGAGCCCTGCTGTCAGTTTGTGGAGACCTAACAGGCTGGATTATTTGGGAATTTCCATCAGGCCCTTTTGGTCGATAACTCAATTGGATGTAACCCAGTTCTGGTACTGGAAGCTTTGTTTGGTGGCAAGAGATGGCCAGGTGGGGCTCTGCCGCCCTCATTATTTAAAGACTTCATATTTTAGGAAGTTTCCTCTACATTAGGTTTCCCTTCTGCCCCTCAGTTCTAGCTGTCTCTCCCCACATTCTGTTCCTCAACCTCATCTCCCCTTCTTCTCCCAACTCATGCTTTTCCTGTGCAACCCCCACCCCTGGCACCAGCCCAGCCCAGCCATAAAATCTATCCTACTTTCCCTCCCAGGGAGATCCTTGTGTCCCTTCCTCTATGCCTAATCTCTCTGGGTCTAAAGACTGTAACCTTGGGTACCATTTATTCCAGGGCTAATATCCACATTTAAGTGAATACATACCGTACCGTATTTATCTTTCTGATGACCCGGTGGTTTTAGCACAGCCAGAGAGAAACATCTTATGGTGGAGTTGCATTTATATCAACCATCCTAATAAGTGCCACTTGTATAGTTACAGTGTTGCATGTTTACACAGAACAAAGTACTAAAGGGAGCCACTGCAGAGAAGGCTCAGCTGTTAAGAGCACATACCTAAGATCATGCAAAGAACCTAAGGTGGGTTCCCAGCATCACAACCACCTGAAACTCCAGCGCCAGGGAATCTGACGCTCTGGTCCTCCTCAGGCACTGCACTCATCTATCCACAAACACACATATAAACATAATTTATAAAATAACTACAACTTGATATGCCAGGGCTGGCTGATATCCACTGGGAAGCTTCCCCTTTTTGGAAGAGAAAATGTAGGGACTGATGGGGGGAGAAGGGGAAATTGTGGTCAGGACGTAAAGTTAATTAATTAGCTAATTAATTAAGCCGAAACTTGCACAGATTCTGCAACAAGACTTGGAGAAACAGAATGCCCAAGAAGACAAGTGCCAGAGAAGGTAGTTGGGGTTAAAGCAGTAGGTCTTGTAAGTGGCTCCTACTGCTTTCTCTTTCACAAAGACACAAATGATGCCTTCTCAATTCTCATTCCTGTTGGACGCCTAGTGTGTATAGAAGCCAATCAGCGACGCAGAGGTTTCAAAATAGAGTCAACAGGAACACAGTCCTTATTCGAGCTCCCCACAGACTCCGGGAGGTAGTATGATACCTTCCGCCTACTTGCTCCAGGTGCTGGCCGGCGCCATTGTCCTGACCCAGACTAGTAAGTCAGGGGAGGGGGTCGGGAGCGAAAAACTGCGAGAAGCGCGGAGGTGGAGGTGGGCGAAGAGAGAGAGGTCCGGGGTAGTGGCGGGAGGTGGGGCGGAGGAACACCCCAAGTTCCGTGGCCCTATCGCAGTCCCTCTGCCTTCACCTGGGACCCTGAGCCTGGAAGAGGCGGGGTCTCACCGCACCCTGCCCCCAGGCTCACACTCGCTGCGGTACTTCCACACCGCTGTGTCCCGGCCCGGCCTCGGGGAGCCCCGGTTCATCGCTGTCGGCTACGTGGACGACACGGAGTTCGTGCGCTTCGACAGCGACGCGGAGAATCCGAGGATGGAGCCCCGCGCGCCGTGGTTGGAGCAGGAGGGGCCGGAGTATTGGAAGGAGGAGACACGGAAAGCTAAGAGCCACGAGCAGTGGTTCCGATTGAACCTGAGGACCCTGCTCCGCTACTACAACCAGAGCGAGGGCGGTGAGTGACCCCGGGTCGGAGGTCACAGACACGATCCCTCCATGTCCCGAGATGGGCCTGGGTCTTTTTGACCCGCTGAGTCAAAGTTTCATCCAAACGCCTGCCCAGAACCTCAGACAAAGAAAGCCCCCACAGAGTTCTGCTTAGGTTTCGGTTACACTTTTGTTTCTGAAAGTTCTGGGGTATCCACTGACGGCGGGCAAGAAGACCGCAGGCTACACTGACCAGCATGTCCCTTCCAGAATCTCACACGCTGCAGTGGATGTACGGCTGCGACGTGGGGACCGATGGGCGCCTGCTCCGCGGGTATTGTCAGGAGGCCTACGACGGCCGCGATTACCTCGCCCTGAACGAGGACCTGCGCTCCTGGACCGCGACTGACTTGGCCTCACAGATCTCTAAGCTCAAGTCCGAGGAGGCTGATGAGGCCGACCACCAGAGGGCATACCTGCAAGGTTCTTGCGTGGAGTGGCTTCAGAAATATCTACAGTTGGGAAGGGAGACTCTGCTGCGCTCAGGTGCCCTGGAGACATTTCCTCAGTTTTCTTCTGGGGGTTGGGGAAAAGCTTTGGGGGGTGTAACTCAGGAGGAACGCTGTCCAGCAGGCACAGCGCTGAAGAGGAGGGAGAGAGACCCCCCCCCCAAGGCTGCCTCTCCCCTGCAGGGAGACGAATCCTTAAGCAGATCAGCCTTGACAATGGCCCTGGACCCATGGGGGAGCTTTTGCTCAGGCCTCCCTCTATGCTCTACTTAACGTCTCTAAAGTCAGACTCCAGCTTTTCTCAGTCTCTTGGCCCTCACCTAGCTCAGGACCAGAAGCCCTTGCCAGGAGTCTGCAGAGACCTGGAGTCTCCTGCCCCATATTGTGACACTCACATGCTAAAGCACCCCCAAAGAACAGATACTCCCAGGTGCATGTGCTCTAGCTGATGTCTAGATGATGGCCACCCTAATCCCACCCCAGTTCTCCTGTTCATGCCAGGATGATCACATATACACTGCTGAGTCCCCAGAAAAAAGCAAGATGCCTCATCCTTTTAACTCTCTCTCTCAGATCCCCCAAAGGCCCATGTGACCCATCACCCCAGACCTGAAGGTGATGTCACCCTAAGGTGCTGGGCCCTGGGCTTCTACCCTGCTGACATCACCCTGACCTGGCAGTTAGATGGGGAGGAACTGACCCAGGACATGGAGCTTGTGGAGACCAGGCCTTCAGGGGATGGAACCTTCCAGAAATGGGCATCTGTGGTGGTGCCTCTTGGGAAGGAGCAGAAATACACATGCCATGTGGAACATAAGGGGCTGCGTGAGTCCCTCACCCTGAGATGGGGTAAGGAGGGTGTGGGTGCAGAGCTGGGGTCAGGGAAAGCTGGAGCCTTCTGCAGACCCTGAGCTGGTCAGGGCTGAGAGCTGGGTCATGACCCTCACCTTCATTTCCTGTACCTGTCCTTCCCAGAGTCTCCTCCATCCACCAACTCTACCATGGTGATCATTGTTGTCCAGACTGTCATTGGAGTTATGATCATCATTGTAGCTGTGGTGGCTTTTGTGATGAAGAGGAGGAGAAGCACAGGTAGGAAAGGGCAGGGTCTGAGTTTTCTTTCAGCCTCTTTGAAGTGAACCCCATCCACACCCTTCATTCCCTAATCTCTAACCTGGGTCTGCTGTCAGTTCTGGGAACTTCCTAGGGCTGGTGTTTCCCTGGTCTCTCATGGCTTTTCTTCTCACAGGTGAAAAAGGAGGCTATGCTCATGTTTTATGTAAGTTTGCATGGGGGGTGGGGGTCCCTAAGACCCTTGGGATGGAGCTGGAGCTCATGGGGGAGTTCTGCCAGCCCATAATCAATCCCCTCTTGCCACATCCTCTCCCTCTCCTTAGTGTGTCTTGTTTTCTACTGCAGGCAGCCAGAGTTTCCAGACCTCTGACTGGCCTCAGAAGGCATGAAAGGGTATGTGCCACGCCCACTCATCACTGCAGTGGCTGCAGCTTGTCAGGCCTGAAAGCTTGTTGGAAGATTTGAGGCGTGCAGCTTCAAAGGGAACTACCCTAGCTTCTTCGAGTTCATTTCTTGGCATCTGTCAGCAAAGACTTGCCTTCTTCTGTAGTATCCCATGGAACAGAAAAGTATCATGTATATGGGATACAGACTAATCCATCAGATCAAGCCTTCTAAAATTTTCCACTTATGACTTCTTTTCTGCCAAGATATGTTTGCATGCCCTTAGGCTTCTGTGAGTATAAAACAGATATACAAATCAAACACTGATAATAAAACAAATTATTTGTCCTGTGGTAGTGGTGCACACCTTCAATCTGAGCACTTGTGGGGCAGAGGCTCATGGATCTCTGAGTTCGAGTACAGCCCAGCCTACAGTGTGAGTTCCAGGACAGCCAGGACAACATGGAGAAACTGTCTTGAAAGACCAAACAAACAAACAAACAAAAAGTATTATTTAGCCGGGCGGTGGTGGCGCACGCCTTTAAGCCCAGCACTTAGGAGGCAGAGGCAGGCGGATTTCTGAGTTCGAGGCCAGCCTAGTCTACAGAGTGAGTTCCAGGACAGCCAGAGCTATACAGAGAAACCCTGTCTCGAAAAACAAAAAGAAAAAAGAAAAAAAAAGTATTATTTGATATACATATATAATTTTTACAAGTTATTAAAAATTGAAGCAAATTCCTATATGGCATGCTCATTTTAAAGAACTTTAAACTTAGTCAGGTGTGCTGTTGCATGCCTGCAATCCCAGCACTTGAGAAGTAGAAACACAAGGATCAAGAATTCAAAGCCATCCTTATTTACAAAGTGAATTCATGGCCAGCCCAGGCTACTGAGTTATACAAGAAACTCTCTAAAAATAGACATGGGGGGGTGATTAAATATTAGCTAAGTATTAGATCCAGAAGAACATAGAGCATTTTCGATGTTTTTCATAGTTATTGATAATTTGATTTTATAGCCATCAGTACTGAGAATGCCTCTTTATATAAACTCATGGGACAAAATGACAGAAGTATATTTAAGGACATTCAAGAAACAAGCCCTAGTCCCCAAACCCAAATTCACTTAACAATTTTTGGTGTTTATTTTTTTGTTTGTTGCTTTTGTTTTGGTGTCTGTTTTTTGAAACAGGGCCTCCCATGTACCCCAGGCTGGCCTCGTATTTGCTCCATAGCTAAGGATGTGACATAATGCATGCTTTATGCAGTGCTGACTGCAAAATTCAGGGCTTCCTATGTTCTAATCAACTAAATCCCCAGCTGGAGCAGTTGTTTGGTTTTGTCAGACTTAGGTCAGCAACTCGAACACCAAGCTTTAAAAGGTTTTTATTTTTATTTTGTGGAAGTGCCTGCATGTATACCGTGTATACAATGTGTGTGTGACTGGTGCCTTTGGAGGCCAGAAGAAGCATCGGATCCCAAGGCCTGGAGTTACAGTTGTGAGCCAGCATGTAAGTGATGCGAGCTGAACCCACGTCCTCTCCAAGAGCAGTAGGTGCTCTGAATCGCTGCGTTTTCCTTCAGCCTTTAAAATCCAACCTTTAAAGCCACTCTAACATAATATGATCCAGAGACACGCTCACACACTGAGGACAATACTGTCTTTATTTTCTGTAATTAGACCACGTCTCCATGAGAGTATACAACTTCGTGTACACTAAACCACTGCAATCCCTAAAGTGCAGTGGCTTCAAATCTGAGCTGAGGAACTCCAGGGCTTTGTTCCTTGGTGTGTAGGGTGGGGTGGTGTTCAGAACCAAGACTGTGGTGGAGACACGTGACAAGCCTGGAGTGTGCACGTCCAGGAACAGCTTAAATGCACTGCACCTTTTGATTCCTAATTACTCTTTGATTACTGTGCACTCTAAGACCTTGCCATTGTCCATGGTCCACCACGTTAGCTATACAGATTCAAGACCCACTATCTAAGAGGTCTCGAAAGATGGATAGCCCTTGCTGCAAATCACCCTAACAATGTCTTCTAGTTGCTTTTCTATTGCTGAGATAAAACACACTTTAGCCAAAGGACAAAGTAGGGATAGCAAAGTCTATTTGGCTTACAATTCCAGGGTACGGTCAGTCTTTCATGGAGGGAAGCCACGTGCTGTGGACTGGGGTTTCTTACGGGGTCCCCTGTACCACGGGACGATGGGTTCTGGCCAAGTGTGCACGGCATTCGGCTGGTGACAAACAGACTCAACACAAGTAGTGTAGGATCTGAGTGTATTTCTCAAAAATGACATGAGGCTTTTACAATCATTGCAAAAGAGGGATGAAAAATCTAGCAGCTCAGTAGTTGAGGTACATCTGAGGCCATCTAAAACACACTAGGTCTAAAACAGCAGCCATCTCCTCTGGACTGGTGGAGCACCCCTGGGCTCCGAGCACACTTGGGCCGCATGGGCCCGGCCAGAGTCCCGGGGGTTGGGGGGAGGCTGCGGGTGTGCCAGCCAGGAGGGTATAGGCTTGAATCTCGAATCCTCAATGCTGTCCCGAATCCTCAATGCTGAATGCCTGAATCTTGAATGCTCAATCTCTAGAATTTCGACTGGTGCTGCACCCCCGGCCCAAGCGCTCTGGACCGG
>NW_022196909.1:50659252-50665400 GCF_008632895.1 Mastomys coucha | reverse complement strand
TCTCTCTCTCTCTCTCTCTCTCTCTCTCTCTCTCTCTCTCTCTCTCAGCTCAAGGTCCCGCCCATCCTAGGTAAAACGCCCACTATGCTAATCTTTTGGGGAAGTAGAGACTGTCTCTTGCTAATTCCTAGTTCAGCTGCAGTTCGTGACTGAGAATGAGGATTTTACTTGACCTTGCCCTGGGATAAGCCTTCCATTCTGTAAACTTCAACGCCCTACCCACAATGCCGGAGGCAATTAGTCTGAGTGGGTAAATTCCAAGCCAGGCTTTGGCTAAGATGTTGGAACATTGGTGAAGGTCAGAGAGCAATGTCCGATTTTGTCCAGCTGTAAATAAATCATATTTTGGTGGGCACCTAGCACGCGAGTACGAGGACATATCTGGGCTACCTCTGAGTTAGAGGTGCCAGGCGACAATGCAGGGGCAGGAGACTGACTTTCCTTGAAGTTTTTGCCTCAAACTGCTTTCAGGCTAAGTGTGCGTGGCACCCATGGTGGCCGGAGCCTGAGACAGCTGCTCTCACATCACGTCCATAGTCAAGAGAAATGAATGTGTCCATGCTGCCTGCTTGTTATTCCATGAATATGACAAAGAACTCACTTCACACCCAGAGAAGTTTGGCAGGGACCACGAAAGATGCTGCTTGCTGACTGGCAGGCACGGCTAGCTTTCTTATATAGCCTGGGACCTCCTGCCTAAGGGGATGCCTAAGATAGCACCATCAATAAAGAAAATTCCCTGGAGACAAGCCCGCTGGTCAGTCTGACAGAGGTAGCTCCTCAGCTGAGATTCTGTTCCCCTGAAATTCTGGGTTGTGTCACGTTGGCATTTAAAGTTCACCAGAACACCGTAAAGGGATGCGTGGGGTATTCTAACCTCCTCCACAGCACTCACGTCACTCTCACATCCTGCAGACACATCACCAGGGTTTCTCACAAGCCTGCATAAAGTTTCCCCATCATTTCAATAGATCAGAAGGGGAAACTTTGGGGCTACCAATAATGCTGAATTATTTTCCTGGTTAATGCTGAATTATACATATTTTTCTTCTTTAAGGGTCAAACTTTTAAATCATCTGCTCTTCCTATCCCTGACTCCCCACCATCTGTATCTGTCCTCCCAAGGTGTCCACGGTGTTGGATCCCAGGATAAGCTTTCTAGCCCAGTGTGGACTTGACCTCTGTGGGTTTTTTTTTTTTTCACCCTACCAGCTCTGTAGAATATGCAAGCTAGCATCTTTATCTTCCTTTTTATTTAATTTTTATTCTTTATCTGCTGATAAAGCAGATCCTGCTGTTCATAAATGCCCTTCCTGTTAGTTTCCCCCTTTAGGCAATAGACTGTACTCAGCAGCATATCTCAGTGCTTTCCCATGGTGGGGACATTCCACTTCCCTGCCACCTTCCCAAGCATGCTAGGTCCAGGGACTACACGCTCTCCAGTCCACTCAGAACATTGGGTGTCCTGATTACTCTGTCAACTAGACACATAGCTCTGTCAACTAGACACAACCTAGAGTTACATGGGAGGAGCGTCAATGAGGAACTGTCTACATTGGATTGGATGGTGGTTGAGACAGTGGAAGACTGTCTTACTATTCCCTCAGCAGGGGGTCCTCCATTCTATGAGTAGAAAGACGGAGCTGAGCAAGCAAATGAGCCTATGTGTTCTCTCTGCTTCTGACTGTGTGGCATAGCTGGCTGTTCTTCTGATTATGACATGACTGGCGGTCTGACTGTATGACATGGCTGGCTGTGCTTCTGGCTGTGTGACATGGCTGGCTGTTTTTCTGATTATGACATGACTGGTGGTCTGACTTTGTGACATGGCTGTCTGACTGTGTGGCATGGCTATCTGTGTGACATGGCTGGCTGTGCTTCTGACTGTGTGACATGGCTATCTGACTGTGTGACATGGCTGTCTGTCTGACTGTGTGACATGGCTGGCTGTCTGACTATGTGACATGGCTGGCTGTGCTTCTGGCCGTGTGACATGGCTGTCTGTCTGACTGTGTGACATGGCTGTCTGTCTGACTGTGTGACATGGCTGTCTGACTGTGTGACATGGCTGGCTGTTCTAAGTTCCTGCTTCCTTGGCTTCCTGATAACTGAAACCTGGATTTATAAACTGAATAAAGTCCTCCCTCCCCCAGGCTTCTTCTTGTCAGGACACATTATAAAAAACAAACACTAGCCGGGCGGTGGTGGCACACACCTTTAAGCCCAGCACTTGGGAGGCAGAGGCAGGCGGATTTCTGAGTTCGAGGTCAGCCTGGTCTACAGAGTAAGTTCCAGGACAGCCAGGGCTACACAGAGAAATCCTGTCTCAAGAAAAAAAAAAAACCAGACACTAACAGCACACTGCAATCTAATTCCAAGTTTGGGCAGTACCAACCACTAAGAAAATGACTCAAGAGACGTTCAGACTATGAGAAATGAGTTTAACTCAAGGCAGTGTATGAATCATTGGCTATAGCCTCAGGTGGCCACACCTCCCAAGTCCCACTCCTGTGGTTTATGGTTTCCTTTCACATGCACTAACGAATCTTAGGTATCTGTCAATGGCTGCATGCAGGGAGGGGGTGGTGGCTGATGACCTCTAGGAAGGCAGCTACCTATAAAGTTATCTCCCTTGCTTCCAACAGGAAAAGGTTAACAGCTCCCTCAGTTTTGTATAAAGTTCTGCTTATGTCCTTGACACAAGCTGAGGGTCTCTGCTCAGTAACCATGACAGCTCCTGTCCCAAGAAGGTGATGACCAGGTGTTCTCTCAAATCTACCTCCTAAAACCTCCTTTAAATTTTATATGTATGCATACTTTGTCTACATGCATGTCTGTGTATCCCTTACATGCCTGATGCTCTCAGAAGAGGCCATTATATCCCCTGGAATTGGAACTACAGATGGTTGTGAGCCTCTATGCAGGTACTGGGAATCGAACTCATGTCCTCTGGAAAAGCAGCCAGTGCTCTTAATCACCTCTCCAGCCCCTCACACCAACTCTTAATACTGCACAATAATAACTTTATTTCCTCCATTCTCTTCTTCTTCTTCCTTTTTTTTTTTTTTTCCAAAACAGGGTTTCTCTGTATAGCCCTGGCTGTCCTGGAACTCTGTAGACCAGGCTGGCCTCGAACTCAGAAATCCACCTGCCTCTGCCTCCCAAGTGCTGGGATTAAAGGCATGCGCCACCACTGCCCGGCCCCTCCATTCTCTTCTAATGGGACCAGATATATCCTTGGCTTTGGGAACTCACTTGGGAAACTATCAAGGTTTGGGGAGCTTGGCAGTTCCAGATTGTCACCCCTAAGTAGCAGCCAAATGGCTGCTATATTCCCATTGAGTTATTTCCCATAGAGTAGCAGCTCTAAGGAAGAGCAGCGAGGATTTCTGTAGAAACCTGGTTGGAAAGCCGACACGTGCAAGTTGGATCTGGGTAAAAGAAACAATGACTCCTTTTGTCACTTTATGACTGGTGAGCACTGTGCCTTCCTCCTCCCGCTCTCCTCTCCCCAGCCAACTTGTGTGGGCGCCTTGTCTGTGCTGTCCCTGCTCCAAAATCAACATCAAGAGAATTCACCTTTGGCACACACATGGCAAAGGAGAAAGAGGGGACGGAGCTTAGTTTAGGCCCTCATTAGCCTGGGAGGACTGAAGAATGACTGATTGTACAGGAGAAAAATGAAAGAATGTGTCAAACTAACACAGGTGCTGTGTGTGCCTCCCACCATCACTAGAGTTTTAGGCAAAGGTTCAAGGGAGTAATATGTGACCAGCTCTCAATCCACAGCTTGACTCTTTCTGAACGAGGACAGTAAGATGATGTCTGGAGATAGGGAACTGTTATGTAAGAGGAGGGCTGGCCTGCTGCTTTCAGTTTCCACTCTGGCCTTAAGTTTCTTTTTCCCCACAGGCACTGCCCATATCCGATTAGATCATTAGCCTTGGCACTAATTCCCTATTCCCATTGAGTTATTTTGCCAGCTCAAGGTTTATTGGGGGGTGGGGGTGGGGAGCAGCATTGGTTTTTTTGGTTTTTTGTTTGTTTGTTTGTTTGTTTTTGGGTTTTTTGAGACAGGGTTTCTCTGTATAGCCCTGGCTGTCCTGAACTCACTCTGGAGACCAGACTGGCCTCGAACTCAGAAATCTATCTACCTCTGCCTCCCAAGTGCTAGCATTAAAAGCCTGCGCCACCACTGCCTGCCCTGTTGTTTTTGTTTTTTAGCATTGTTTTGTTTTATTAAAAGCATTTGTTTTGTGTATATGTCTGTGTAGGTGCATGCATAACATAAATGTATGCAGAGATCAGAAGACAGTGTTAGGGAATTGGCTCTTTCCTTCCATGTGTGGTTCTGAGGATCAATGTGAGGTTGAGGTCATCAGGCTTGGTGGCCAGAGTTCTTCCTCAGCGAAAGAACCATCTCAGGCCCCTCCTATACAAGTTTTAGACATCTGCACCACCACCCCAAACCCCAGCTCCCTTAAAGGACTGGGAAACATGTTTAATAACTTCGTCAACCCCTTAGCTCCGGTTCACATCGTTCAATATTCTTTTGGAATACCAGTTAGACCCAGCAGTGGCCAACAGCAAAAACTTCATGTTCCATACTGCCCTGAACTGGTGTCTGCCCACACAGCCGGGGAGCTGTGATTGCACTCAAGGAAGAAGCTTGTGCCATGGTTCTGTAAGTTGACTGTCTCCTGCCAATGACTCCTGAAGGCTGCAGCCAGTGACTGCCCTGGCACTCGAAAGGGCCTGGGAGGATTAGATGGAGGCTAAGACAGCCCCTACCTATCTCCTCTCTGCTGAGGAAGGCAGGAAGGGCCCACATTCAAGAGGCCTCTTCAAACTCTTCTTTGAAGACCTGGAAGGCCACCACGTAAAGATGAAGCGTCCTCGGACCTCTCCATACAGACTATAGCACACATGCAACGCAACCCCATTACCAACACAACAGTAATAAAGTCGAAATAAACAAACAAAAAATTAAAAACCTAACCAGTTGCTCTTGCTCTTTGTCTGTAGCAAGGTACAGGGTAAGAGAGACCAAAACCCAACCCAACTTCCAAGAAAGACAGTGATGGCTACTCAAGACAAGGCCTTCAATCAAACTGATATGGCTGGCCAGCTTGCTCTGGGGAATTCCACATCCACCTTTGGAGTTTAGAGTTCCATGCAGGCTGACATACTCATGGAGTGAGAATTTTGGAATTTTGGCTTCCTTAAAAACACACAACTATGATAAGAATGTGTTTCAATTCCCAGCAACCACATGGCGGTTCACAACCATCTGTAATGGGATCTGATGCACTCTTCTGGTATGTCTGAAGACACCAACAGTGTACTCATATACATAAGATAAATCTTTAAATATATGTATTATGTATGTATTTAGAGTGCTCAGTTTGATCTAAAGTATCTATACAAAGTCCTACAATCACAGAAGAAAGAAAAAATGTTTGGTAAGAAACATGTTCAGAATAAAATTTGAAATCTGTAGTTAGAAATTTCAAACAGACATGGCTCAGTGGGTGAGCCGTCTTGTCAGTCACCTACTGCAAGCTCGTCAAGGATTTCACTCCTCCTGAGCTCTGCAAACTGCGCTGAAACGACCCTATTTTCTTTCTATGAAGCACATCTCTAGTATCTTACTATAATCAATAGCTGACTGGTAGATTTTCATAGCTAATGATCTACTTTGTGTTTCCATGGCCAACTCTTTAAGCATCTTGTATAAGAGAAGATGTAGCGTTCGTTACTCTTTCTGTGCCTGGGTTATCAGATATTCTGACTGAGAAGATCAAACTGCCCCCGTGGGCTTGATGCCCCTAGTCAGCAGGAAGAGGTCTGATGATAACTGAAATTATTCACTTAACATAACATCCCGCAGTCCCATCCAGTTTGTCATGAATTGAAACATTCCTTCTCATGGCAGAAGGCTACTTTTTATATACGTGCATGTGGGCATGGGCATGACACACGTGTATGTAGGCATGACATGACTGTCTTCTTACATCATTCAAGACCTCATTTTCTGAAGCAGTGTCTTTCATTGAACCTGGAGCTCCTAGATTCAGCTTCTCTGGCCAGCCAGCAAGCTCCAGTAAGTTCTGATCAACTCTGGTAAGCTCCAGCGAACCCCATGTCG
>NW_022196909.1:50657068-50658269 GCF_008632895.1 Mastomys coucha | reverse complement strand
ACAGAACCCTTGAATCTGGAGTCACATATGGTTGGGAGCCTCGTAATGGGAATGCTGGGAACTGAACCTGGGTCCTCTGCAGGAGCAGTTAAGTGTTAAGCCATCTCTCCAGCCCTTAATTAAACTTTTAATTATATTTTTTACTCAGCACACAAAGTAATGGATTTAGCTGCGGCACTTTCGTACACACGTATCACTCTATTTGCTTCTTTTTTACCCCATCCTTGCGTCTTCAACCTCCCTGGTTGTATGTGGTACAGCTTACAGCATAAGGGCACTGGGTGCTCTTGCGGGCCAAAGGCTAGGCTGGTAGCTAGCAAGCCCAAGGATTCTCCTCTCCACCTCCCCCAGCACTCAAATCACTGGTGTGGCCAGAGGTGGCTGTTTCCACGGGTGCTTGCGATTTGAACTCAGGTTCTCGTGTTTGCACAGGGCACAAACTGCTCTTCCAGAGAACCAGACTCAATTCCCAGCATCCATATTAGGTGGCTGGCTATCATCTCTGACTCCACCTCCAAGGCATCCAATGCCACATCCTTGGGCACCCACCCAAATGCGGCACAGATTCACACACTGTGGTGGTTTGAATATGCTTGGCCCAGGGAGTGGCACTGTTAGGGGTGTGGCCTTGTTAGAGGAGGTGTAGCCTTGTTGGAAGAAGTGTGTCACTGTGAGGGTGGGCTTTGAGACCCTTTCCCTGGCTGACTGGAAGACAATCTGCTGGTTCCCTTCACAACAAGATGTAGCTGTATCTCCAGCACCACGCCTGCCTGCATGCTGCCATGGTTCCTGCCTTGATGATAATGGACTGAGCCTCTGAACCGGTAAGCCAGCCCCAGTTAAATGCTGTCCTTTATAAGAGTTGCCTTGGTCATGATGTCTCTTCACAGAAATTGAAACCCTAACTAAGAATAAGACACACACACAAATTAAAAATAAAATGAATCTTTTTTTCTAAAAGAAAATATAGCCGGGCGGTGGTGGCGCATGCCTTTAATCCCAGCACTTGGGAGGTAGAGGCAGGTGGATTTTCTGAGTTCGAGGCCAGCCTGGTCTACAGAGTGAGTTCCAGGACAGCCAAGGCTATACAGAGAAACCCTGTCTCGAAAAACAAACAAACAAAATATATATTTTTTTTATATAATTTATATAATTTTTATAATTTATATAATTTTTATAATTTTTTAAATTTATATATATA
>NW_022196909.1:50642864-50656280 GCF_008632895.1 Mastomys coucha | reverse complement strand
AAAAAAAAAAAAAAAAAAAAAAAAAAAACAACTTGATCCTGGCCTGACCAAAACAACAACAAGAAGAAGAACAACAACAAGAAAAACCTTGACACCATGTGGACTCTTCTCTTCTGGTTCCTGAGCCACCCCCTGAACAGCAGAGCCCGTGAGTAGGATTGGGAAGTGGGCTGTGTGCTGGGTAATTTTTTGGGTTTTTTGTTTTTTGTTTTGTTTTTCGAGACAGGGTTTCTCTGTGTAGCCCTGGCTGTCCTGGAACTCACTCTGTAGACCAGGCTGGCCTCGAACTCAGAAATCCACCTGCCTCTGCCTCCCAAGTGCTGGGATTAAAGATTTTAAGACGAAAATCTCCAACCAGGAACCCCGCGCCATTTGCAGAAGACTAGGTCTCATTTAGTAGATCTAGCTGTCTTTGAACTCACTATGTAAACCAGGCTGGTCTTGAACTCACAGGTTTGCATGCACCACCAAACCAGACCTTTCCTTACATTCTTATGTGGTTTTGAGTATTTTCTTGTCTGTGTGTATACATGCCAGAGGACAGCGGCCCCCTTCGGATGGTGCTCAGAACTACACCATGGTCTTCAGGAAGAGCAGTAAATGCTCCTAAGGGCCCAGCGGGCTCCCCAGCAACCTCCCTACCTCCTGAACTGCGTGTTTACTTATAAAGTATACACTGTGCACATTGTAGTGTAAATTTATTCACATGCATGTTTGTGCATGCTCATGTGTGTAGCCTGCAACCCATACTACAACCTGGATGGGGAGGTCAGAAGACAACTTGTTAGGATCAGGTCTCCTTCCACCATCTGGGTGGCAGCGGGTGCCTTTACTGGCTGAGCAGTCCAGCTCCCTGGCATCGTCATTTGTTAAAGTTAAGTCCCAGTTCTTCCTGTTAGCCCCCTGCTCCCAGAAATAAGACTCAGGCTCAAATTATATTTACAAATACCTTGGCCATATAGCTAGGCTCTACTCTGACTAGATTATACCTAAAAATACCCATTTATTTTAAGCCTCATTTTGCCACGTGGCTGGTGGTTAGCTGTGCTCAGGTACCATGTGTCCACGTGTCTGCCTCCTCACCTTTTTTCAGGCTCCTCTCCCTGACTCCTTCTCTCCCAGAATTTTTTCGCTTCCAGATGTCCCACCTCTAATTCCTGCTTAAGCCATAGGCTTTCAAATGACAGGTAAGGCATTCATATAATACACAAGATGATCTCTCTACAGTCATTATCATCATCATCATTAATAATTATTAGTATTATTTTGAGATAGGATTCTATTTATGTGACACTCAAATTTATGATCCTCCTGCCTCAGCTTCATATATATGTAAGCAAACCCTGCCTCAAAAAACAAAATAACAAGCCAGGCAGTGGTGGTGAACGCCTTTAATCCCAGCACTTGGGAGGCAGAGGCAGGTGGATTTCTGAGTTCGAGGCCAGCATGGGCTGCAGAGTGAGTTCCAGGACAGCCAGGGCTACACAGAGAAACCCTGTCTCAGAAAAAAAAAAAAAAACAAGAAAAACCAAAAACCAAACCAAAACAAAACAAAAAAAATCAAAAAAAAAATTGCAGTTCAATATACACTAGAATTTGATACAATACAATGAAATCTTACTTGGCTATAAAATGAAATTCCATGCCATTTTAAAGCAAAATTAAATTATGATATTGTGAGAGATGGATACAACTGAAAGAAGCAAGCGTCAGAAAGACAAATATCATATTTTGTTGTCCCTGGAACTCCAGCTTAAAATAATAAATAATAATGATAATTATTATTATTTGTGTGTGTGTGTGTGTGTGTGTGTGCGCACGCGCTAGGTATGATGGTGCACACCTGTAACCCCAGCACTTGGGAGGTGCAGGCAGAAAGATCCGAAGTTCAAGGCCAGCCTCAGCTAAATAAACGTTTAAAAACAAACATAAAATTATACACACATGTGTATATGTGCTTTTAAATATATGGAAGGAGTGCAAAACAAGATGGAAACATGGAAGCGATCTTAAAGGAGACAAGTGATACAGAACATGTGATAAAACAGAAGCAGCAGAGCCAGGTTTAACTAGGAAAGAAATTGAAGCAGATGGAGAAGGGGCAGGAGTATGGGACAGAGCAGTGAGGGGAAGAGCACATGGTACAAAGTCTAATGGCAGAGGCTGCAGAGGTGGTTCAAATGGTAATAAAGTCTAATGGCAGAGGCTGCAGAAGTGATTCAAATGGTAATAAAGTCTAATGGCAGAGGCTGCAGAAGTGATTCAAATGGTAACAAAGTCTAAAGGCAGAAGTGGTTCACTGGTAATGAAGTCTAATGGCAGAGGCAGCAGAAGTGGTTCAGTTCCCAGTACAACCACCCATAACTACTTCCAGGGGATCAGAAACCCTCTCCTGGCCTCTGTAGGGGGATGGGGGGGTGCAGGGGGGCTGTGCATCATATCTGTTAAATACCTGCGCAAGCCAGAAGAGGACAACAGATCCCGAGACTAGAGTTACAGGTGGTTGTTAACAGCCATGTGGGTGTGGGAACTAAACTTGGATCCCTAAAATAATCTTTACAAAATGAAAAAAATGTTTGGGTCAGAGGGAGAGTAGCTGTCTAGCATGTAGAGCCCTGAGTTCAGTCGTGCCCTGCCCCAGCACTTAGAATCAAAATAACCCTGTACCCAAGCATAGTGCACATATGCTGCACAAATATGGTAAGATGAAACCCATTGCTTTGTATCCTAGCTTCCTTAATTAACGAAAAACAAAATCAAAACTCTGAAATGAGGAGAAATGCATACATGCACCACATACAGACAGTGCCTTTGCCGGGAGTGGGGCGCAGAGCCATCAGATCCCTTGGAGCTGGAGGTACAGATGGTTGGGAGAGGCCATGTGGATGCTGAGAATGAACCCAGGTCCTCTGTAAGAGTGACCAATGCTCCCAACCACTGAGCCATCTCTCCAGCAGCTTACGGTCACAGCTTGTTGGTTCTCTGAATTATCCTAGTGCACCGTGTGGAATCTGATTCTCTTGGCTGGTGGGTTGTTCTGAAGTGTGGGCCCTCCCTCGGTACCTCACACTAAACCCTATTCTTACCTCAGGATCACACTCTCTGCACTATTCTTACTCAGCTGTGAGTGAGCCGGGCCCACGAGTCCCTTCGTTTTTCGCCAGTGGCTTTGTAGATAACCAGCTCTTCATTCACTACGACAGTAGGAACATGAAGGCAGAGTCGTGTGCTGACTGGCTGAGGGAAAATCCACATTACTTTGCTCATGAGACCCAAGTTTTCACCAATCTGATGAAGATTTTCCAGTTGAGCCTCAGAAACATTCAGCAATACTACAACAGCTCTGGTGCCCAGAGTCAGAGAGCAGGTGACTTCCACCAGCAAGCAGGTACGTGCCTGGAACTGGCAGGAGGAAACAACTTACCTGCCTCACCTAACCCCTCAGTGCCCTGACAGACTGTCCCTTGAGAACAGGCTGGCCACATCTACTCCCTGAGCTCAGGGTGGGTTTGACATTCACCTGTCAAATGAGTCACAGATGCGCACACAGCATGCATCTTTTGAGAGGCAGAAACCAGCAAGCATCAGTGACCGTTTGTCTTCAAAGTTTAGAGCTTCCATGGGAAGGCACTCAGATGTCAGAAGACCCTTGTGACCCTGAGGCCAGAGCCTCTCTGAAACCCAAATGAGATGCATAAATATTTGCCATCACTGACTGAAGCAAGCAGAGGAGACACCCAGTGCCAGCGTAGTTTCAAAACTGAGATGAAACTTGAACTAAAACCAGGGGATGGGTCTGATATGCATCTGTGAGGAATACAGAAGGCAAGCACAGTGGTTCACACTGTAATTCTATCCAGCTCTGGGAAGGCTGAGGCAGGATGGTTGCCTCAAGGTCAAGGCCAGTTTGGGCTACACATAGTGAATTCCAGGCCAGTCTGAGCTAAAGCATAATATCTTGATATCTTGTCTCAGAGAGGGGGCAGAGAGGAGGGGAAGGGAGAGAGAGAGAGAAAGACTTTTCATATGGCCAGCAGTCACGGTACAGCCAAGTGCATGGTAGGATTCAAAATGAGCTCAGAAAACAGACTTTTAGATGAAAGGTTTTTAGCAAATATTTCCCACTGCTCGGCACTACTGAAACAGGTCTGAGAAGGGCCTCTAGGCTGGTGTGGAACTATCGAGAGCTGATGGATGAGGTTGCTGATCCTAAAACCGTCCGATATCCCACAGGCGTAGTCGCATAAGTGGTCACACCTTCAGAAACCCACAGTGTGGAAGAAGAGGCACATGCAGCCCCTTTTGATGTAGCAAGTATTGATCAAAGAGCCAGGACCTGAAATCCGCGGGGCAGGGTAGGACCTAAGCTGGCCAGGCAATCAATTACACTGGACTTTGAAATTCGTTAAAGAACTCTTCAGCAAAAAGCCTGTCCTCTTGGTGGTCAGTGGTTGGTCTGGCTCAGTTTGGGTTTTTTGTTTTATTTGTTTCAAGAACAGGGACCCAAGGAGTCCAAGCTGGCCTCTAATTCACTGTGTAGCTCAGCATCACTTTCTGCCTGGGCCTCCCCAGTTACGGGATTGCAAGCATGCACCACTACACCTGAGAGATCAGTGCTTGCCTTCTCTAGAACCTCGAGGAGAAATACTGAGCATAGTGTGTCCTTTGCCACCATGCTCATGTGCCATGCTCTGCCCCTGGGAGGTTACTCCTGGACTCTGGGACTGCTTGCACAAGAGTCCTAATAGCCTGTGTACCAACACAACAAAGCCCGATCTCTAGCTCCCTATCCAAATGCTCTTTTAACTATGACCTGAAGCATCTTAAGACTTGCCCCTGACAGAGCTGACAGCACTTCCAAGGTATCAGTGGGAAGCCAGACTGGGTTATCTAGAGTGTGAACACCCATCCTCTAAGGAGAACCCAAGGAACCTGGGGAACAGTGCTAGGGCAGGAGGGACCATGATGGAGAGGCCTGGGAAATACATCTGTGGTCACTGGCATGCATCCCTGTCCCGGGGGCGTCTAGGCCCTCACACCCTCCAGTTCACATACGGCTGTGAGATGCGGGATGACAAGACCACGGGGCACTGGCAGTATGGCTACGACGGCTGGGATTACCTGACCTTGGACTTGGACTTCATGCAATACACAGCAGTCACCTTCATTGCTGGCTACACCAAGCGCAAGTGGGAAAACGATGAGTACTGGCTGGAGAGAGAGAAGACCTACTTGGAGAAGGAGTGCGTCCTATGGCTGCAGAGATACTTAACCATGGGAGGAGAGACCTTCACCCGAACTGGTAATGACACCCCCTCCCAGCCCAGCCCTCCTCCCTGTGGCAGGCAGGGTAAAAGCTTACTCTGTAGTTGGTGGGGAGCTCCTGTAGCCGCTCTGACACAGGAATGTAGGCTATCTGGGTGGGTCCAATGTGCTGGGGGTAGCTTCCCACAAGCAGATGGGACTCTTTTGAGTCTCCTAGACTGTGGTCACCTACCACCTCTGAGGTCTCTACTCTCTAAATGTGTCCAAGGGTACTTGGGGGTGTCTCCTACTTCTGCCTTTTCCACTGGAGACACCAGCGTCTACATGTCTCTCTACTGCAGACCCTCCGCAGACAACAGTGACCCATCACCCCAGATCTGAAGGTGATGTCACCCTGAGGTGCTGGGCCCTGGGCTTCTACCCTGCTGACATCACCCTGACCTGGCAGTTGAATGGGGAGGAGCTGACCCAGGACACGGAGTTTGTAGAGACCAGGCCTGCAGGGGATGGAACCTTCCAGAAGTGGGCAGCTGTTGTGGTGCCTTCTGGGTTGGAACAGAATTACACATGCCATGTGGAACATGAGGGGTTGCCTGAGCCCGTCAGCCTGAGATGGGGTAAGGAGAGAACAGGGGCACAGAGCCTATTGCCAAGGAAAGCAGAAGCCCTTCTGGAGACCCCTAGAGTCCGCCATCTTTCTTTTCCCTTCCCAGAGCCTCTTCAGCTCCCCATGCCCACAACAGAAGTATGTGCCAGGGGCAGATGTAGACCACAAGCAACTACTCTGAGCGTCCTTATGTTTCTTTCACTTGGCATAATGGTACCTGTGCTTGGACTTAGCTGCTACAGAATTCAGGTAGGAAAAGGGAGGTCTGGGTACCCTGTGTTGGAAGGAGGGCCAAAAGTCAAGTTGTAAACTCTTGCCATTGGGCCAACATGGTGACCTTCTGTGGTGTAGCAAAGGGCTGGCCGGTGAGAGGAGCTAGAGACCATTACACCACCGAGGCTAGCCCAGGCACCCAGACACCAGGGACAACTGCTGGTATGGCTGCCCTCATGTCTGCATGCAGGTTCCAGGAGCAGCACCTGTGAGGCCCCAAAAGTCCCAAAGCACCTGGGAAGTGGGCCTGCTTCTCATGGGATAAAGTGTCTCAGGCTCTCCTCCCCTCAAATGCCTGAAATTCTTACAAGAGATTAAGTGGAAATTAGCCAGGCTCCCGAGTGCACCAGGGAATGAGACAAGCATGTAAGAGAACCTGTGTGTGTGTGTGTGTGTGTGTGTGTGTGTGTGTGTGTGTGTGTGTACAAAAAAAAAAAGATAGCTGAGTGCCTGTGTGACTATAGGGGTCTGTATGAGAATTATGGCCTTTTACATGAATATGTGCATTTGTGTACATAGCATGTATGTGCATATACACATGTTTTGCTTTTGGATATCCTCAGTTAACTTCATACTGGTTGTTCCCACCCTACAGGCCAGAAGAAAGAACTGGCCCACTCCATCTGTTCCTGAAGAAGAGAGGCTCTCAGGATAAGGACCCAGGGACAAGGGACTAATGTACATATATTCCATATACCACCTGGCCAGTGAGGAGCCTGGGCTAGGCTTGCTTGTAGAGCTAGCTGTGTGATGCCTGTTGGTCTTGCTGCAGAGAGGCCACAACTGAGAACGTTTCCTGGCATTGCTGTTGGCCCTGGTCCCCCTGGCATTGCTGTTGGCCCTGGTCCCTCCTGGCATTGCTGTTGGTTGACCCTGGTCCCTCCTGGCATTGCTGTTGGTTGACCCTGGTCCCTTCTGGCATTGCTGTTGGTTGACCCTGGTCCCTTCTGGCATTGCTGTTGGTTGACCCTGGTCCCTCCTGCTGACTTGTGCTGAGGCTGAGGCCTGACTGTCTCTGCTAGGCAGTACCACTGCTACTGACTTGTGTTTGCTGTCCTGACTACCCAACTGGACTGCTGGGGTATCCGTGAAGTGTTTGTGAGTGGTTTGAGCTGCCACTGCTAACCTGTATGGGGCAGTGAACCATGAGATAAAGTCGAGTTGGGCTTGAAGCCCTGGGGACCCAGAAGGGCCAGTAGAAGCTTCACCTGCTCCTACACCAGGCCCTGTCACACAGCTACCATGCCCCCCCATAGAGAGAATTGTGGCCATCAGTCACATAAGGGCAATGCCCCCAAGCCTCTCCACATGTACACAAGCATCCCTAACATCTCAGACCTGTCAGACCCTGCGATGGTTTGTATATATTTGGCCTAGGGAGTGGCACTATTAGAAGGTGTGGCCCTGTTGGAGTAGGTGTGGGTTTTAAGACCCGCATCCTAGCTGCCTGGAAGCCAGTATTCTTCAGATGAAGAGGAAGAACTCTCAGCTCTGCCTACACCATGCCTGGCTGGATGCTGCCATGCTCCCACCTGGATGATAATGGACTGAACCTTTAACCTGTAAGGCAGCTCCAATTACTGTTGTCCTTTTTTTTTTTTTTTTTAATTTATTTATTTTATGTATGTAAGTAAGTACACTGTAGCTGTCTTCAGACACACCGGAAGAGGGCATCAGATCTCATTATGGGTGGTTGTGAGCCACCATGTGGTTGCTGGGATTTGAACTCAGGACCTTTGGAAGAGCAGTCAGCGCTTTTAACCACTGAGCCATCTCTCCAGCCCCACTGTTGTCCTTTTTAAGACTTGTTTTGGTCATGGTATCTGTTCACAGCAGTAAAACCCTAGCTAAGGCAGAAGTTGGTACAAGGAGTAGGGTATTGCTGTGATAGGCCTGACCATGTTTTTGGTTGGAAGAATGTGGATTTGAGGACTTTGGATTTGGGAAGCCATGGAAGGTAGGAATTTGAAAGACTTTGTTGCTGAGAATGAATTGGACTGTACAGACCTGGCCCAAGAAGTTTCAGTGGAGAAGAATTTCTCAGTATGTGGCCTAGAGACTGTTTTAGTAGTATTTCGGTGAAGAACATGGCTTCTTTTTGCCACTGTCCAAAGAATCTGCCTGAGGCTAAGGTGAAGAGACTCAGATTAATTGCATTGACAAAGGAAGTTTCAAAAAAGCCCAGCAAAGACTTTGTTCTCTGGTTAAGTCTCATGAAGAGTGTTTTGAACAAGCATTGCAAGCTTAGAAAGGAAAAATATAAAATACATGATTCAAGTATTAAAGGGGCCCCAGGAAGTGCAATGGAGCTGAATCCTGTGTTCAAGGAGATAGCAGATTAAGGGATTGGGGCAAAATCCTACCTAGCTAAATTTAGATCCAGGCATGGCGGTACACACCTTTAATCCCAGGAGACAAAGCCAATCAGATCTCTGAGTTCAAGGACAGCCACGGACAAAGCAGGTTCTAGATGAAGAAAAGCTTAAATCCAGGCATGATGGTACATATCTTTAATCTCAGCATTATAGGAGACAGAGCCATGCAGATTTCTGAGTTCAAGGTGAATCTACAGAGCAAGTTCCAGGACAGCCAAGCTTAGGCAGAGAGGGAGTTGGAAAATAGGAAGCTGGTAATAGAATCAAGGGGGTTATGTTCCAGCCCCAAAAAGCAGCAGAACACGGCAGCTTCGGCCATGTTGCTCTGGCTTTAGAGTGAAAAATAGAAGGAACTACTAGGACAATTGATGCTGGTTAGCTGGAGCTAAGAAGGGACTATCAACACGGAGGTGACATCTTCTAGGAAGTGTTTTCTGAGAGCACAAAGAAGCTGTGCTCCAGGGATAGCCAAGGTTGTACCTTGTGCTTCAGTGGGACTTGGTAATGTGTTAAGAGTCACTCAGGTGGTTTTGAAGGAATGAAGGCACCAGGAAGAGCAGCTGAGGCTTGGCACTGTGAGAGGCCACTGGTGAAGGTACAGCCTCAGTTGCAGTTGATAGCCAGGACTGAAGGGGTCATGCAAAGGAGCTGAGGCTTGGCACCATGAAGGGAGCCTATGAGAGGCTACTGGTGAAGCCTAGTTGCAGCGGAAGACCCCAGCCTATTGGAGATGCCAGTGCCATGAGATGACCACCTAGAACAGCAGCAGCAGTGGATGCCTGTTCATTCTGGCAGGTTTAAACATTTTTTATGGAACTGGTTGGCCTTTTATGAGTGTGCAGCTTTAAAAAAAAAAAGTGTAAGAGCGTGTGCTGTGTTTCTGTGCCCTACCCAGCCTCCATCAGGCTGAACAGACCTTGAATGCTTGCCACAATGGGATTGGCGACCTTGGTGGCACATGCAACTTCCTACAGATACTTAGAAGTATAGACTGCCGGCTGAGCTTGCTTTGCAACATAATCCAGCTGAAACAAAGGATGGGTCTGTGGGCTCTCACTACATAAATGCAGTGCTGAATATTAAACTTGGAACCTTGGGCTCAGAGGTTAAGAGCACTGACTGCTTTTCCAAAGGTCCTGAGTTCAAATCCTGTTGGGAGCCAAGGCATGGCCACCCAACCCCCTGCCCCTCAACTAGCCTGAGAACTGCCTGATACTTACCTTGGACAAAAACATCCTGTGCCTGTTTACCAAGAGGCAGTATACCAAGACCTTCTGGAAAGAACCTCGAAATGTTCCAGGCCCCCTGCCAACATCCGCCAGATAGACAACCCTGCAGTGAGCCCATTGTTCCCCGCCCCTCCCCTTTTGTAAAGTATATATTGAGCAGCTTGCTCTAAGTTAAGGAAACCTTGACAAACCTTTGCTTGGTCTCCTCCTCTCTCTCACCCATTCTTCTCTACAGGCATGGTCCCCCTTGACACCCCGAATAACTGAGTCCCGCAGGCTGGGATAAAACCCCAGCAACCACGTGGTGGCTCACAACCATCCATAATGAGTGAATACAGTGAATTACGGCTGGGGCGAGTGGGGCCAAAGGGAGTGGGGCCAGCAGAGGTCCTGAGTTCAATTCCCAGCAGCCACACACATGATGGCTCACGGCCATCTGTACAGCTAGTGTACTCATAAAATAAATAAAATAAATCTTAAAAAAAAAAAAACAGTATGGCTGGATTGTACACAGGGAGTTCCATTCTAGATCTGGGGAAGGGAGGACTGTTGGTTTCTTGGTTTTCTGAAATACTGTTTCATACATCTTAGGCTAGCTTTAAACTCATTGTACAGCCCAGACTAGCCTTCAGCTCCTGATCCTCTTGTATCAGCCTCTCAGGTACTAGAATTACAGGCCTGCCCCACGACGGGTCCTTTAAGGATCTCTCCAACACAGCACATACATTTCCTTAAGAGAGGCATATGCAAGCCAGGCAGTGGTGGCGCAGGCCTTTAATCCCAGCCCTTGGGAGGCAGAGTCAGGTGGATTTCTGAGTTCAAGCCAGCCTGGTCTCCAGAGTGAGTTCCAGGACAGCCAGGGATACACAGAGAAACCCTGTCTTGAAAAGCCGAAGGAAAAAAAAAGAGAGAGAGAAAGAGAGAGAAGCATATGCAATTAGTGTAGTTATGTTTGTAGGCACCACTCAGGGGTCTGCGTAGTTACCAGACTGTTTCTCTGGTAAGGCACCATGACCAAGGTAGCTTATCGAAGGATGCTTTTAAATTGGGGTCCATGGTTCCAGAGAATTAGGAGTCCATAGTCATCATGCAGGCAGGCAGGCTTTCCGGGAATGGAGTGGGTGAGCTTTTGAAACCTCCAAGCCCGCCCTCAGCGATACACCTCCTCCAAGGCCACACCTCCTAATTCTTCCCACACAGTATCACCAACTTCAGACCAACTCTTCAAATACATGAGCCTATCTATAGAGGCCATTCTCGTTCAAACCACCACAGGACACAAGGAATGGGCTCCTCCGAGTAGACAAGGAGATATGAGGGAGAACCCATTGCAAGCCCAGAGAACAGCGTCAGGAGACTTTGCTGCTACCTTGGAATCTCTTAGCCATGGGCGGGGTGGGTGTGGAGATGACTAACTGGAATTTTGTGGTGAGGATCATGCTTATCACAGTGGCCCACACAGCCAACTTATTAGACACTGACACATCGGGAAACTATGCTAAGCACAGTTGAGAGGGAGGGGCATGGAAGGCTTCTGTGAAAACTCGCACACTCATTCCAACCCCTTTCACCCCCGAAAAAGTTAACAGCCTAGGCAGAAAGCCACCAAAGAGAACTCTTAAAACGTGTGATGGGGGATGCTGAAGAATGGTTCTTCACAGCTGATGGCTTCTGGCGGGGTGTGGGAGAGGGAGGACTCAAGTTCTAAGGGGCAGACTACTGAGTGTTGACCATGCTCCACTGAGCAATAGACACAACACAAATTAGACCTTTCTTAATTTTTATTTTTCTTATTTTTATTTTTACTTTTCTTTGGGGAGTCACAAGGGTGGGGGGCGTGGAAGGACTGGGAAGTAAGTCTGATAGGGGTCTATGATGTGAAATTCCCAGAGAATCAATAAAAATGTTCTGTTTAAATGTAGTCAACATGGTATAGCCTATTCACAATCAAGTCACCTCCCACTACATAAAAGAACCCTATGGATATAACCAATGTGGTAAAGCCTTTACAGTGATATTGAAAGGTGTGGTAGTTTAAATATACTTGGCCCATGGCAAGTAGCAGTATTAGGAAATATGGCCTTTCTGGAGTAGATATGGCGTTGGAGAAAGTATGTCACTGTGGGGATGGACTTTGAGATCCTGTGCTTAAGCTCCACCCAGGGCAGAAGAGTCTCCTGATCAAGATGTAGAATTCTCAGCTCTTCCAGCACCATGTCTGCTTGGATACTGCCATTTTTTCAGCCTTGATGATAATAGACTGAACCTCTGAATCTGTACACTACCCCCAATTAAATGTCCTTTAAAAGAAAAAAAATGTTTTGTTTAAGAAACAAAGAAAACAAAACAAAACAACAAACAAACAAACAACAACAAAAAACAAAGAAAAGAAACGAAACTAAACTAAACTTTAAAGAGGCTGGGAAAGCAAACTGCTCTGACCATGCCTGGCAGTGTGGAATTCCCCATCCTAGCAAGCCGTCCCCGATGGCATAGGAAGAAATGACAAAGTGAACTTGGCAGAGTCAAGCTCTTATGTGGTAGTACGCATACAGGCCAGAAGATAAAGGAGAAACTAATAAAAATCTTCAATTAGTTTACGTGCATGTATTTAGTGAGTGTGTGTGTGTGAGTGTGTGTATGTGTGTACATGTGGGGGTCACTGGACAGCTTGTGGGAGTCAGTTCTCATATGCGGTCTGGGGATCAAACTTAAGTCACAGAGCTTGGCAACACACCCTTTACCATGGAGCCTTCTCTCAAGCCCTAATAAACACCTTTGAATTCTTATCTTTTTTTTTTTTTTTTTTTTTTTTACATTTTTATTATTTTGGTATTTTATGTGTAAGGGTGTTTCGCCTACATGAATGTCTGTGTACCACATGTGCATCTGGTGCCTGGAAAAGACAGAAGGGGGCACCGGATGCTCTGGAAACGTTACAGACAGCTGCGACCTACCATGTGAGCGCTGGGATTGCCACCCAGACCCTCTGCAGGTGCAGCCCAGTGTTCTTGACCACTGAGCCATCATCCATCTCTCCGACCTTTGATAGTGTGCTATGGGGTCCAGTTCATATTCACAAGGTTGATGGCAACAAGGTTTGGTGACTCTTAAAACTTGCATTCAGCCAGGCATGGTGACACATGCCTTTAATCCCAGCACTCAGGAGACAGAAGCAGGATGATCTCTGAGTTCAAGGCTGGCCTGCTTTACATAGCAAATTCTAGTCTAATCAGGGCTATATTGAGAGCGATACCCCTACCCCCACCCCGTTTCAAGAAACCAAATAAGGAGCTGGAGCGATGGCTCAGCAGATAAGAGCACTGACTGTTAATGGAGGACCTGGGTTCAGTTCTCAGTACCCGCATGGCAGATTACGAGCTTCTGTAACTCCAGCTCTAGGTACGCACACACAGTGCACAGACAAACATACACACTCACAAAATAAAAATAAATGTTAAAGATTTACCTGAATACATAAAACGAACAAAAAAGTGTATTTATCTCTTACTAGGGTTTCAAGCTTTTTTCTCTACAGGCGCTGCATGCATGCACATGGTGTACAAAGAGACAAGGAGGCAAACGCTAAAGTTAGAAGAAACACGTGGGGTGTTAAGGTTATTATTACTCATCCTTTTTTTTTTTTTTTTTTTTTTTTTTTTTTTTT
>NW_022196909.1:50614624-50642730 GCF_008632895.1 Mastomys coucha | reverse complement strand
AGAAATCCACCTGCCTCTGCCTCCCAAGTGCTGGGATTAAAGGTGTGTGCCACCACCGCCCAGCTATTATTACTCATCCTTTACAAAGGGAAGTGGCCAGGTACATCTACCGCTTGGGAGGCTCACACATGCTGTCAGGTGCTGGCCGAAAGGAGAAATGAGAAGTTTCTGCCTAATGGGTACAGAATTTCAATTTCACAAGATGAACTTCTGCAGACAGATGGCAGAGATGGTCACACAAAGATATAGATGTGTTTACTGCCACTGAAGCATCACTAGCACGGTTAATCTGAAAAGTTATGTTTACTATGTAAAGTACTAAAATGTCAAACTAACTTCAATAATTGCTTTATTTTGCACAATTGACATATATATATATATGTATATATACACATGACATCTCTAAAGATGTTTATTTTTATCAGTATTTAAAACTTTGTTACATGTCTTAGGAATTTGTCACACAGTTGCCAAGGTGACGTGTAAGGCCAGATAACAAATTGTAGGACGGGTTCTTACCCAGAATGTGGGTCTAAGAGCTTGAACTCACGTGATCAAGCTTGGTAACATGTGCCTTTACCCACTGAGCCATCTCATCAACCCAAGTTTCCCAGTAATTAAGTAATCTGTCTCCCTAATTCCCATTAAGCCAACATAGCAGTCAAGGCACTGCAGGAGACAGGCAACAGCCTTGCATGAGGTAATTTAATAATGTAACCATCTTAGGGAATATAATTAGTATCAAAAGAGAAAGAGAAAAAGAACAGAAAACAGAGCTGTCTCTCTCACATAGTGTTCCGGACTTTTCCTTCCACTCACTATTAATAAGTGTCCTGATGTCTGCCCAGCTGCCTCTCCCAGTCCCTCCCTTCCTCTGTCCCTTTCCCTCGGTCTCCCTCTCTCTTATAAAGAAAAGAAAGCAATTCCTGGGTGCTTGCTTTCAGTTTCAGACTACTAATCCATTACCATCCTAAGAGGAAGCAGGCTGCCACACAGGCAGACAGGTGTAGTGCAGGCAGACAGGCATGGTGCTGGGGGCTGGCAAGATGGCTCAGCGGTTAAGAGCACTGACTGCTCTTCCAAAGGTCATAAGTTCAAATATCAGCAACCACATGGTGGGTCACAAGCATCCATAATGAGAAACAAATGAATAAAAAATAAAAATTAAAAAAAAAAAAAAAACCTCTTGCTTTCCTGCTCTTGCTCTGGCTCCTTACACCCTCACTCTCCATTCCCCTCCCCGGCTCTCCTCATAGCTGGCCTCTACTCTCTCTGCCTTTCTCTATCTCTATTCCCTCATATCCTAGAAAAAAAATAAAAATAAAAAAAGACAGACAGACAGACAGTGAGAGACAGACTGGGCCTGGCAAGGACTTTCAAAACCTTAAAAGCCACCATAGGGACACACCTCCTCCAACAAGGCCACACCCCCTAACCTTTACAACAGTCCACCAACTGGGAGCCAAGCATCCAAATAGATGACCGGATAAGGCCATTCTTAGTCAAGCCACCACACTGAATGACGACTTTAAGTGAATAAATTACATGTCATAAAGCATCTATTAATTGTAGTCATTACTTTTTTCTCAGTACTGAAACAAAATACCTCAAAAGATAAGAAAAGAAAAAAAAAACGCTTAAGGAAGTATTTCTTTTGGCTCACCCTTTGAAAGAGACACTCACTCCACCATGGTTGGGAAGGCATGGTGGCTGGTCACACTGCACCCTCGATCGGGAAGCGGAGAGTGGGGAGTGCTTTTAGCAGCCTTTCCCTTTGTATTCAGCCTGCACCCCAAGCTCACAGGAGCTGGCTAACCCAGCAAGCCTGGCTGACCTGGAGGCCCCAACCCCCACCCACATCACCACGTCCGGCTTTTCTTAGGGAAGTGACCAAGCCTCAGCTGTGAAAGACGGTTGCTCCTCGTCAGAATTCTGGCCAGAGTTCTCCTTCACTCTTGGCAGGCTGGGCCTGCAAAACGACGTAGCCTGCCTGTCCTGTCTTAGCGACGCCTGGCCTGAGTCAGTGTCACCTGGCCTTCCGGCCGACACTCAATCTCCTGTCAGACGCTGCCCTCTAGTGACCATTTAGGGAACTGATCGTAGAATCTCGATCTTTCCAGACCGCCGCCTAGAACTGTCAGTCTAAACCACAGACAAGGCCTGCTGGCACCTAGTAGTGCAAAATGGTGCAACATGTATCGAGTAGAGTAGAAAAACCGTAGGACTACATGAATTCCACTCTATCCCTCCGACGGAAAAGAAAGAACCAGAGGAAAACCGCTCTGGAAGCTTTTCCAGGTGATCACTCCTCAAGATGCGAGGCCTGATCTATATCAGGGCATCCAATATGAAAACACTCTAGGCTGCTATAAATATTGTCCTGTGCATGCCAGGGCCTGGGTTCCATCAGCAGAAGGGAGGGGGACAAAAACATAAGAACTTTCACCTTAAAGACGGATGGTATCGCCTAGAGGTGACAGATGCGGTGAGAAGGAGGATAGGTCCCTCTCCAGCCAGAGAACAACACATAAGAGCACAGGGAGCAGGTGACGGGGAGGAGGGGATAGTGAGCAAGATCCTGCACCTCTTTTCTGTAGCAGTCTCCTTCCAAAACACCCCGTTCTTCTGAAAAAGTCCTTTAATCTACTTTCACGATTGGCCCAGAAGCAATGAGAGGCGATGGAGGGAGGTCCAGAAGAAGAGAGACACTCGTTATGAAGCAAGATGTTATGAAACAGTGAATCTGTCTGGGAGGGTGTTTCCTGAGAAAGGGGGCGGGGAGCAGCAGGCTCAGGCTCTCCATCAGTACCCTTAGAATATCACCACACAGGCATCTTTAATGGGCACTGCTATACTGAGAACTAACTCTTAGCCCGGTAGCCACAAAAGGTGTGAGAGAGGCTGTCCGTCTGCCCTTTTCATTGGGTAACTGTCAGAAGCAGGTAACGACAACATGCCAAACTCTCCGAAATCACACTAACCAAAGACCACAGCACGTGATTTGTGCTTATCCGTCCTTCTTAGCCACCTCTGCTAATAATCTTGTTATTAACAAGACAGTCAATAATCCCTCAGTAGGCCTCTGAGATCTCTTACCACAACTGACTCAATGGATGTAAGCGCCATTCAGGGTGTAAAACTCACCCTGACAAAATGAAAACAAAGGCCAAATCCATCAAAGTCTATAGTTCTGGGGAAATCTTTAAGTGGACTAACACTGCTTTCTAGCTTCTATAGTTCTGCTTCTGGATAACCGTTCTTGTTAACTGAAGTATGTCAACCCAGAACATGGTTTTTGGTGTTTAAAAGTTCGCTCAGGCCAGGTGGTGGTGGCGCACGCCTTTAATTCCAGCACTTGGGAGGCAGAGGCAGGCAGATTTCTGAGTTCAAGGCCAGCCTGGTCTACAGAGTGAGTTCCAGGACAGCCAGGGCTACACAGAGAAACCTTGTCTCAAAAAAAAAAAAAAAAAAAGTTCTCTCAGAGAAAGGCCCCAGGCTACACTGGGAGCCGAGACAGTGTCACCACCAGTCAGCTAATAAAGACTTGCTAGCCGGACTGAATTTCAATTCAGCAAGAATGTGATCTGGGTGGGTTTCAGATACCTGCTAGCAACTCAAACCCAGACTTTACATTAAACAATGTTTCCTGGGACCACCCAGGATCAGAATGCTGTGTTTGTTTTCATTTTATATGTATGAATTTTTTTTGGGGGGGGGGGAGGCTTTCAAGACAGGGTTTCTCTGTATAACCCTGGCTGTCCTGGAACTCCCTCTGTAGACCAGGCTGGGTTTGAACTCAGAAATCCACCTGCCTCTGCCTCCCAAGTGCTGGGACTAAAGGCGTGTACCACCACTGCCGGACACGTTTGCCTGCATGAAACCACCAGTGCTAGACACTGAATCTGGGTCCTCTGGAAGAGCGGCCAGCGCTCTTACCCGCTGAGCCCTCTCTCCAGCCCCTGCTTATTAGACTCCTAACACATCAAGTACTTCGTTACAACCAGACATGGTAGTGCATGCCTTTAATCCTAGCATCCAAGAGGCAAAGGCAGAGTCCAGGCCAGACCCTACTACATAGCAAGACCCTTTCTAAAAACACCAAACAGTATCAAGTTCTCTGAGTAACTGGCTTAATCTCTTCAAGGGCTCACTCAGGCTGACCTCACAGAGATCTACCGACTGAATGCTTGGGATTAAAGGAGTGAATCAACAGTGCCCGCTACCAGTCCCTTTATAAGGTGTAAAGAGTGGAAACCAGCGGACAACTGCATCTTTTCTAACACCCTCTCCGTTTTTTTCCTCTGAGACAAGGTTTTCTCATTGTCCTGAAACTCACTAATTAGCCTGTCTGGTTCACGGAGTAGTCCGGGGCCTGTCTCGTCCTCCCAGCTTTCATTAACAAGTCACCACACTCAGATCTTTAAAGCGATTTCCTGTCGACCAACCTCGGAGGTCCAGCGCTACAAAACAAGCACTTTACTGATGAAGCGATCTCCGCCGTCCTAAACAACGTGTTTTAAAACACCACGTTATATATTTCAAACGTGTGCAATTTTTGTCACTTATACCTAAATAAGTAAAGCTGGAAAAATTAAAATCTAATGAGGGCCGGGCATGGTGGTGCAGGCCTTTAATTCCAGCACCCCGTAGAGCTAGGCAGACGGCTCTGAGGTCGAGGCCAGGCCTGGTCAACAGATCGAGCTCCAGGAAAGCCAGGGCTACACAGAGAAACCCTGTCCTGAAATGAATGAATAAATCTACTAAGTAAGCCTACTTGAGCCGAGAAAATAAAAAATCGAAAATACTATATAGTAGGTGCTTCAAGTTGGAAATGACGATTGTCATCTTTTCTAGATTTGATAATCGAAATTTCTGACAAAAAAAGCGACTTTAAAAGATTTTGGTAGGCTTACCGTGTGATGAGGAACATGGAGTCCTGGCGATCCCCGACCAAAACACTGCAAACCAAATCCGGGGGCTGAACACCCCGAAGCCTCACCCACTTTGTGGGACTTCCGCTATCAAGGCTCCTCCTTCTTAAAGGTTCCACAAAACCTCTAGCAGCGGGAGACCAACCTTTCAAACACTGAACCTATGGGGGACCATTACACTCAAAGGATGGACTGTCAGATGCTATTAGAAATTATCTCGATGCCGGGCTGTGGTGGCGCACGCCTTTAATCCCAGCACTTGGGAGGCAGAGGCAGGAGGATTTCTGAGTTCGAGGCCAATCTGGTCTACAGAGTGAGTTCCAGGACAGCTAGGGCTACACAGAGAAACCTTGTCTCAAAAAATAAAAACCAATAAATAAATAAATAAATAATTTTTCCAACCTTTCTTCAGTTTTTAACATTTAATTAAAAGTCATTGAAATCTGCTACGAGAAGAAGAACGAAGCTAAACGGTTTAAAAACAGCGGCAACGCAATAGCTTGAAGGTGATTTTTGTTTTATGAGATAAGGTTGTGTTATTTAGCCCAGGATAGCCTACCAGTTCACAGCAATCCTCTTGTCTCAACCTGTAATGCTGGGGTTAAAAGCAAGCACCACAGCCCAGCTCCGACGAGCACGACGTCAGGGTTTCCTCTCGCAGCCATGACGCAGATCCACCGGCAGGTGGCACTGCGGAGTCACAGGTGCGGCGGGACCGACCCCTTTACCCAAGGCTATGGGGATCTTGAGCTCCAAGTGGTGGGGGCGTTCGGTTCAGAGATGTTTTTCCTGCTGTTGCAGTTACTCAGTACTACCTACTGATCCATAAATATTTCAACATATAGCTGAGCTGTAGCCGCACAGCTATCTGAACGTCACTACCAGTTACGTCTCAACCATGCGGTTGAGAGCTCCTGGATGCCAGGGAACCCTGGAATAGAAAAGCAAGTGCTGGGCTGGAGAGATGGCTCAGCGGTTAAGAGCACTGACCGCTCTTCCCAGCAACCACATGGCAGCTCACGCCCTCTTCTGGTGTGTCTGAAGACAGCTACAGTGTACTTGCATAAAATAAATAAATCTTTTTTTTAAAAAAAAAGGCAAGTGCTCCTAAATTGCTATCCACCTTCAACATCGTCTTCCTCTGGGCTTTCTCTCCTTCCTCCCCTTCACTGGCTGGACAGGAAGTAATATGCCTGTAAATTCTCCTCCTCTCTCTTCCTAGCCAGGTTCTTGGATTACACTGCACTCTAAAGATGACCTATCCCTCTCCTCCCACCTCTATGCTGATGGTGGCCAGTATCTCCAACCCTCACCTTTTCCCCAAGCTGCACTAGCATATACTGTCTCCAGAAAATACCCATGATAAATACACCAAGTCAGAAGCATGCTCAGGTCACTCTCCCCTTCCAAATAAGTGTCCAAGCTGCAACAATTGGTCTACGGCCAATTATTTCCCTGCCTTTTAGTCGTAGGGTTAAATTTTTAATCCCCCACGGCTCCCCCCCTGACCCGACAGAATCTCAGGGTGGAGCTCTGGGTGGACTGGACTTCAGAGATCTGCCTCTGCCTTCCAAGTGCTGTAATAAAAGGTGTGCCCACCACATCCAGCTCCATGGGTTAGTTTTTTGTTTTGTTTTGTTTCCAGACAGGGTTTCTCTGTTTAACATCCCTGGCTATCCTGGAACTCAGTCCATAAGATCAGACTGGCCTCAAACTCACAGAGATTCAACTGCCTCTTCCTCCCGAGTGCTGGAATTAAAGGTATGTCCCACCATGCTTACCTTCATGGGTTAGTTCTTAAGAATCTTTAAACTGGGGACTGAAGAGCTGGCTCAGTGATTAAAACCATTGACTGCTCTTCCAGAGTTCCTAAATTTAATCCCCAGCAACCGCATGGTGGCTTACAACCATTACATTACTCACATACATTAAATAAATAAATAAACAAACAAACAAACCTGATGAAGCTGGGCAGTGGTGGTGCATGCCTTTAATCCCAGCACTTGGGAGGCAGAGTTCGAGGCCAGCCTGGTCTACAAAGTGAGTTCCAGGACAGCCAGGGCTACACAGAGAAACCCTGTCTCGAAAAACCAAAAAATAAAATAAAAAAAAATTAAAAAAAAAAAAACCTGATGAGAAGCCACTTAGAAAAGTGACAGGTGGTCAGATCTTCAAGACAGAAAGGTGGGACCTGTTTCTGTCCAGGGCGGCAAGAACTGGCCTGCTCAGGACCTGGTCATGAAGCAGAGGAAGGAGGACTCTAACCTTCTGCTGGTTTTCTCTTGAGACTCCAGTGGATCAGTGGGATCCACTGTATTCCTTGTTGGCTAAACGTGTCTAGAAACACCCTCACAGCCACGCAACGGGGCACCTCCCGGGTGATTCTAAATCCAGTCAAGGTGACAATGAAGACTGGGATACAAAAGGAAAGATTCCATTCTGTTGCAGGCTCACAACCATCTGTAATGGGACCTGATGTCCTCTTCTGCTGCCTCTAAAGACAGCTACAGTGTACTCATATAAATAAGTAAGTCTTATCGTGGCCGGAGAACTCTACAGCCTCTCCTACGTCCTTCCACTCGTTGCCCCAGGAACGCATCTTTACCTTCAACACCAACGCACACACTGCTTTCCCTGTCTCTCACTTCCACCTACCTTCTGTGAGTTCTCCTCTTAGGTACCCAGGTTTACTGTTCACGCTACACTGTTTCTCTCCATCCTCCTCTTCTGGTAGAAACAGGCCCTTAGCTAGAACACACTTCCTGGACACTGTTTCTCTCCATCCTCTTATGGTAGAAACAAGCCCTTGGCTAGAACACACTTCCTAGATCTGCATCTGTGGAACTCCTCTAGCCCAGGGTTCAGTTTGGCCTGCGTGAACCTCTCTGCTCTTCTAGGCTGTTTAGTCAGACTCGAGTCGACTGGCTGCCCTACCAGTGTTCCCATAGCACCAGGAACAGCTGATTTTCTCAGCCTTGCACAACTGCTCGCAGATCCAGCTTCCAGAGCTGTAGAGATGATGGCTTACAGGCCTGAGTTGGGACCACCAGCACACTTAGAAAGCTAGCTATTGGGAGATGGAGGTAGGAAGATTCCTTGAGTTCATTGGCCAGCCATTTTAGCCAATCAATGAGCTCCAAGTCCAGTGAGCAGAGACGTGCCCACAGTGTCCAGCCACGTCAAGGCGTCCTGAGCAGGACTCCGGAGGTCTTCTACCACTCTTCTCCCAGCATTTACCAGGTTTTTTTTTCTTTTTTTAATGTATTACTTTCATCACTCAATGAACCATGAGCTCCACAAGGGCTATTTATTTTCCTTCTTACTACTTCGCAGTGATTGGCAGGCACTAATAACTCAGAGAATATTCAGTGGGTAAACAAATCCTGGGGGGAGGGTTCCCCAGTACTAGTCACTAGCTACGTGTGAATAACTAGGCTATGTTAGCAGTGGTGTCTATGGTCCGCTGAAGTTAAGAAACTGTATTGAAAAAGAATGTACACAATTTGTCCCACAACTTCTGATCAATGGTTGTCAGCTAGCTTTTGTTGGTTCTCTCGTTGGTTGAGGCTGAATGACTGAACTCACCTGGACCACTCACCACTCTCTGCTTCAGAATGCGAGCTGTACAAACAAAGCTCTTGCGTTAGAGAGACTTGGTCGTTCTGCTACACTGTTCCCATGCCAGAGCCCAGTGCCACCACAGCTAGGTACCCACTGGTGGACACAACCCAAGTGAGAGGGAGTGAGGAGTGCCATGCCTTTCCTCTCAGTCTCTCCCCATCCTTAGGCAGGGGCTGACAGAGTGCATGGCTTCTCTTCTCCCTGACCTGTTTGCCATTATCACAGCTCTTTGCCTGGTATTGTTTTCCTATAAAATGAGCAAGACACGGACAGTGACTGGGGACACATATCCCAATCGTTTGGGAGTGAATTCAAAGACAGCCTAGTCTATACAGCAAGTCCAGGAGAGCAGTGAGACCCAATCTTTAAAAAAAATATTGGTTCTGGTGCGGTCTTCAGCTCCAGTCCATACAGCTCCCCATGTCAACTCCATCCCAACCCAAGTCACCCAAATTCCCATGGGGAACCTCAAGAGTCGACAGAGGACAGGGAACATCAAGGGGCATCACAAGGGGCAGATACAAACAATGTCAAACTGTGTTTTGTTTGTGAGGCCAAAGAGCCCTAGATTAGAAACTGGATTTCTCTTAGTTGTATCTTTTCCTCGTTCCCATGCTGGGTACATGACCTTCACGCCTGTTCACACGCTGTGGTTCTAACTGTATGACAGTGCAGGTTACAGACTCAGGGCCTTGCTGGAGCGATTGAAGGGGGTAAATGTTTTAGGAATGCATGGCCAAGGGCCTCAGCCTCTTCTCAACAGAGGCTCCTTTCTCTTTATTGGCAGGTCAGTGCTGGTACTGGAGAACATGCTACCTGAAGGAGATGCCTCTACAGAGCCATGTAGCCCTGCAGACCATGCTGCCACCCTACTGGACAACACTGTGGCTGCCCGCTCCTTTTTTCACCAAGAATTCAGCCTAGGGTTCTCATTTCTGCTGTATACAGAGAACTCCTAAAGATGGCCCCAGCCACCTGCCAACTTCTGGGTCAGACCTTAAACAGTCTGAACTCTACCCCCAAACCAGAGCAAACCGGCTCAAGAACTGGCTGTGCACTAGCTAGCGCTTTTTGCTCCCAGGCTCTTGATGGAATCTGACACTACTTTAAAGAGCCGCTCTGCTCCAACAGTGATTGTTGTTTGCTGTAATTAAGTCTCCGCCTGCACATATTTCATTATTTTTTTTCACACGCTTTTTGTCATATTTACATTTCAGTATCAATAAGTTCCAGAATATAATCCACAGGTCCCCAGAATTTGGAGATCCTTCACACACCCATATTAATCCCCAAGTCTGTGCTCCATGAGATCTGGGTCATGACCAGTCCTGGCTCCGGCACCATAATCCCTATAAAAAGCTTCCACAGTGACACACCTCCATGGCTCCTTCACTCACCAAGCAACAGGGGTAACAGGGCTCTGCTAAAGTGCAGGAAAGGAGGGCTAATTCCAAGTGAGACCTGCCACAGACCTCTTCTGTGCACGGGGATTCATTCCTACAATGCTATGTGAGAGAGTGAGCAGCAGCCTCAGACAGCTCTGCTTCCCAAAGAAGAAAGGCAAAAAGCCTCCCACAGCGGACAGCTCACACCATCCGCTCTCACCTCAGGCCACCTGGGGAAGGGGCTACAAAGCAGACAATCTTTATTCACAATCAGGGTGGCAAAGGGACAACACCTCCAGCTCAGCCCAGAAGCAAAGCTACTGAGGGGGGCATGGTACTAGGTGGGGCTCAGCACTCATCCTCCCCTAGCAGGGCATACGGGTTTCGGGCCGTTAGGCAAGACCCAGGATCTGAAGTTGGGGTATCCTCATCTCCTTCTCCCTCTTCATCTGCATCCCGGTCCTCCTCTCCTTCCTCCTCACAGGAGCTGCTCAGTTCCTCTTCTTCCTCTTCCTCTTCATCACCTGCCGGCCCCACCCTACCCTGTGACAGCACCAGCTCTGCCGTCTCTGCGTGAGACTCCCAGGTGCCTGAGGAACACAAACAAACACCTGAGCAAAAGAGCTGGGGCAGTGGTGAGGACAAAGGCAATTCTTCAAGTGCTGGCATACACCCCTCACACGACTGCCTATCTGCAGAACTGACAAAGCTCCTGGGCTCTCACCTCTCTGTTCGCTGTAGCCAGGAGGGTGGAAACATAGGCTGAGGCGGCCATCCACTGCCAGGCGAAGGAGGCTGTTGGCTGCTCTGTACACATCGTTTCGAGCTGCCTTGGCCGTTTTATAACCACGTTTCTCTGCCCAAGCTTAAACAGAGAAAACAAACAGTAAGGGACTCCCAGGAACCAGGTTCCAGTCACATCAGCCCCACACTCAGTCTTTCCAGTATTCCACACAGTCCAGGCAAGAGTTCTTAATTGTGACAGAGTAAAGAAATTTAGGGGCAAGCAGACAACTCCCTCCTTGAAGCCAGAACTTGAGTTGGGAGGACAAGGTAGGCAAGAAACAAAAGGGAGAGGCCATGAAGCCCACCTTCGCAGATGTCCCAGGCACACCAGGGGTGCTCAGCTGAAGGGTCCTCGGCCTCTGGGTGGCGCAGGTGCAGCAGGGCCTGCACAGGGATTCTGGAGGCCAGGTAGCCTACAGAAGTGTAGGGCTCCTGGATCTGGGCAATGGGGTAGATTCCAGCCAGAACCTGTGGAAACAGCATTGAGCACCTTGTGCAGGCCCACCCTCTTCTCCTCCCCATCCAGCTCCAGCCCCTTCTACTGCATACCTGCAGCTGCCTGGGCAGCAGAGAGGGGAAGATAAGGCCCGGACAGTCACAGAGCTTCACAGAGGGGGTGAGAAAGTAGGTCTGAAAATACCGCGTGTGGCCTGGTGTTCTGGAGACACTCACCACCTTCCGTCCCACCAGCCCGTTGATCAGAGAGGACTTCCCCACATTGGGGAAACCTAGGAAGGCAATGCGAAGGACTGTGGCCAGAAGAGCTGAGCAGCGGTGGGGACTGTCAGAATGCACTCAAGGTAAAGAAGCACTACAGCCCAGACCAGACAAGCTCTGGCCCTGCCCACGACTGTGGCCCAGGCCATCCCCTGCCCTCTGGCCCTGCCCACGACTGTGGCCCAGGCCATCCCCTGCCCTCTTCAGGGTCTGTTCCTCATTTTACAGGACAGAACTTGACCACCCACACCGGTCACAATCTAGATACAACTGCACCTTGGAATAACCATGACTGACTGTCCATGGAGATTCCTGCTGGCTAACACAGCTCTCTCATAGCTATGCCAGCTTTTTTCTGCCTGAGTGCAGGATCTGCACAGACCTCCCATCTACTACCCAGGCCCTTAGAACCTAAACTAATCACTTACACACAGAGCACACTGCTGCCTCACATCTCCTCCTTGACCCGACATGCATCCTTTGGGCTCACTTATCCCTTCATCCCAATGAGTTCACCCTGACTCCAGTATGGTAACACTGTGATAGTCTGAATGAGAATGCCCCCATTAGGCTCATCTATTTGAATGCCTGGTCCCTAGCTGGTGGGAACGTTTGGGGATGGACTAGGATAGTGGTTCTCAACCCTCCTAGTGCTGCGACCCTTTAATGCAGTTCCTTATGTTGTGGTGACCCCCCCCCATCCATAAAGTAATTCTGCTGCTACTTCATACCTACACTTTTGCTACTGTTGTGAATCGTATTGTAATATCTGATATGCAGGATATCTGATGTGCACCCCCCACCCACAAAGGGGTCATGACCCACAGGTTGAGTCCACAGGTTGAGAACCACTGGACTAGAAGGTGTGGCCTTGTTGGAGGAGGTATGTTACTAGGGGTGGGCTTTGAGGACTCAAAATTCCACATTAGACCCAATCTCTCTATTTCTGCCTCTCTGGTCTGTCTGTCAGTCTGTCCATCCGTCCCCTTCCCCCCCCCCCCACTATGCCTGCTGCCATGCTCCCTGCTATTATGGTCATGGATTCCTCCTCTGAAACTGTAAACAAGCTCCCAATGAGGTATCTTCTTTTACAGGCTGCCTTGGGCGTGGTGTCTTTTTACAGCAATAGAAAAGTAAGCTCGATACTATGCAACACTCAGCACATCTCCTTTTCTTCTGATCTAACTCCAGGTCCAGGAGCCAGCAATCTGGAAGTCCTACACACTGCCCTTGAACTCCTGGTCCTGGCTTTCCTGCATCTCAGTGACCTGACAAAAGCCCAGCCCTGTGGCATGCAGCTCCATCCACACAGCACTTGAGAGAAGATGCACAAGCTGGCCAGCTCCTTCCCAGCACACCAAGCTACCTCGTCTCCCGGGTGGCAGAGGAGACAGCTCCCCTGGACAGCATACTTTTCTGTCCTCTGAGTAAAACTCCTAGCCCAGTGTGATGACACGTGGCTGTAATCCCAGCACTTGAAAGGGTGAGGCAGAAGGATAGCTCAGAGTTTGACAGCCTGAACTGCATAGTGAGACTATTTCAGAAACAACAGAAACCTCACATGAAACAAAAACAAACCCACAACCATAAAGACAAGCTGTGTGTTAATCATTTCCTGAATTCATCTTGTGACTGTACTCTTGATAGTTTATTTATTTTATACTATGTGCATTGGTGTTTTTGCCTGCATGTGTCGGTGTGAAGTCAGATCCCCTAGAACTGATGTTACAGACAGCTGTGAGCTATTAGTGTGTACTGGGAATTGAACCAGAGTCCTCCGGAAGAGCAACTAGTGGTCTTAATCCCTGGGCCATCTCTCCAGCCCCTTTGACTGAACACTTGAACACAGACAAAAATACACAGCAGCTTTGGAGATCCTAGTGCACTGGGCCACACCTGACCACAGCACTTTCCTCAAGATGCATCTGCCCATCTCCACAGAGCCTCATCCTGACGTGGTGCATGCCCTTCCTGCTCCCCAGACCCTCACGAGCATTCAGGCCACGATGCACCCTCTAACTCCGCCCAGTGGACCTGTGCGGAGGATGCTGTTTCTGGTGTCTTTCCTCTTCCCCATGCTCCCAGCAGCTGTCAGCCCTACATCACAGACGTGAGACTCCAGGCACTGTGTCCACTTCACTTCCAGACTCTTCTTGGTTCCCATCCCTCCTCCTTTGCCCAGACTAACTGCTGCTCTGCCTCAGCTCTCTCTTCACCTACCTTCTCCTGTCCCGTGGCATTAAGTACTCTGCATATTTCCCAGTGCTCCGTAAACTGAAGTCCCTACTGCATCCCAAGCCCTAGTTCTCCCTTCTCTCCTAAGCTCCAGACCCCGCACCCACAGCTACTGAGCCTCTCCACGTGGGACAGCAGCCCCTTAGTTCTCTCCTCTCTGCTCTCCAGCCCTCCACGCTGGCTTCTCTCACACTTTCTCCACTCAGGAGTCCCAGCTGCACAGGCTTTTAAACAAACAAACAACTTTCATTGTTCTTTGCTTCCTCTGGCACCAAGTCCAGCCACCAGCACGGCCATTTTCCCCACCTTCACATCATATTTCTGTCCCAGCACCCCACGCCTCCATCACCTCCCTTTGATCAACTCTTGGGGTAGGAAAGAGGCTGGTTCTCCTTCTTCTTTTTTGAGATGGGTCACAACCTGTACCAAAGCTGACCTGGAATTCACCACACAGTCCAGGCTGACCTCAAACTCTCATAATCCTCATGCCTTGGCCTCCCAAACTCTGGAAACACAGGGTGAGCACCACGCCCAACTCCTCTCAGCAGCTTCTGGCTGTCCTCTGGACTCATCTTCCCTTCTTGTCCATCTTCCACCATTCACCCCACTCAATAAAGAACAAACTTCTAAATGAAACCAGATCCTGCCGTTCCACCATTGGCTGCTAATGTAACTAGAACTAAGATCCTAACTGCAGAGCCAGACAGATGTCTTGGGGTTGAGAGAAGTCATGGCCCTTGCAGGACCCACAAGTGGCTTCCAACAGTCCACAACCCCAACTTTAGGGGATCCACTGCCCTCTTCTGTGGCCTCTGCAGGAACCAGAGACACACATATATACAGACAAAACATCAAAACACAGAGGAAAAAAAAATCTAAAACAGAATAAAAGCTCACAAATATCTAAGGTACAAATTACCAAGGTCTCTTCTCTCCTCTTGTACCCAAAGTGAGGAAGGGTCTTAGACCTTGTCTCGGTGTGTCTCCTGTACTGCAGTGGTCCTCAACCTTCCTCACACTCACACTGTCATTTTGCTGCTCTTAGGACTTATAAGTCCCTAACGTGAAGTGATACGTGACCCCTGTGAAAGGGTCATTCGACCCCTAGAGGGGTGAGAACTGCTGCTCTACTGGAGCTGAACAAAGCCCTTTTCCTTTTAGAGACAGGGTCTCATTGTCCAATGTAGACCATTCTGGCCTTGAACTCAGAGATTTGGCTGCCTCTTTCTCCAAGCGCGGGCACTGAAGGTGAGCTGCACCACGCTGGGCTTCTGATACAGCTCTCAACCAGTGAGATACACCCTGGCCACACTGAAAGGGATTCCCACGGGGGAGCGGACACGCACTGCTCTCCTGCTGACACTTAAGGACCCAGTATTCACAACTGAAAAATGAGTACCTACGGGTCACCTGGAGCACCAGGCACTGTGAAGATTTAACAGTCACTGTGAGGCTTAGCAGGCCACTGCTCACCTCTGGCTCTTAACTGTGCATCAGCAACCTCGTTCTCAAGTGACTCAACAGCTTAAGGACTTGCTTTCGTTGACAAAGCCAACAAGAGACAGAACTTATTAGCTGCACTGCAGTAGACACTCTTCTCTGTTCCCCCAGAACCAATGACAAAGGCCTCTGAAGGTCTTTGAAGGACCTAAGCCCAAACAGGCCCTGCTCCCTCCTCTATAAATAATGAAAACACAGCGCCTAAGAAGGCCACATCGGCAGGCCACTCAGTCCTTACCTACACAGCCAATAGTCACCACCCCGTCCTTGTAACGCTCCCTGGAGGGGCCCGTGGGCTCCATCGCTGAGTCGGTCTGCTGCTCTACCAGGACTGCTGGCCCGTCCTCCTCCTCCTCTTCCTCACCGGAGACATTACCCCAGGAGGCCCCGGCCACGTCCCTAGCAATCTTCTCTCGCCAGCTGCTCAAGTCCACTGTTGGAGGAAGAAAACAGAGGGGGTTTCCTGCATCCCCAGGCCACTATGCATCATGAACACACAACTGATGTCACCAGCATGCCAAGAATCACAGAGTGCCAATGTGTAAGACCAGAGTTTCCCCAGCCTTCACAGGACCCCACTCTGGCGTCACACACAAGTCAGGACATCAAAACAGAGGCCCCTGCCCACTCCCCGCCTCGCTCCTTCCCACCACAAGGTGGAGCCTTATTCTACAACTTTCCTAAGTATGTATATTAGAGGGGCATCCAAAGATGAGCCCTTGAGCCTCCCCTCCAAGGACGGCATACCTTTCCCCACAGTGATGGCTTCACAGGCTCTCAGCAGCTGCTCTGGCCCCAGCGCCCGAGTCCATCCTTTCCCCCGTCTCCGATTCTTCTTCAAGACTGAGATGAGAGAGTGAAGATGTGCCTCTCTCTCCTGCTGCCCTCAGGCCCAAATCAAGTGCCCTTGCCAACCAACCTCTCTGTTCTCTAATCCCCGCCACTCATCTCACCCCCAACACCCTCTCCACAGCTCACTCACCACTACCAGGCTCCTGTTGAGTTCTCGTGTCCCGAGGGAAAGAAGTGAACAGGACAATGTGGAGCTGGGGGTAGTGCTGGTGAAAATAATGCTTCCAGGCAACCACGAGAGCTGGCGGGGCCAGGTCCACTTTGTTCAAGACCAGCACCAGGGCCAGCCCAAGCTCTGCAGTTACATACTCGTAAAGTGCCGGGGGGAAGTTCACAACCTGTGACAGAGTGACAAGAAGCGAGCCAAGAGTGTGCTGACCCCAGCTCCCTGTCACTCTGGCTGCATTAGACTCTGTGGTGAAAATAGTAACCCAGCCACACTGAGCAGGGAAGGCAAAGCAGGTGTTAGAAATAACCTGGTCATGCCGGGTGGTGGTGGCGCACACCTTTAATCCCAGCACTTGGGAGGCAGAGGCAGGTGGATTTCTGAGTTCGAGGCCAGCCTGGTCTACAGAGTGAGTTCCAGGACAGCCAGGGCTGCACAGAGAAACCCTGTCTCGAAAAACCAAAAAAAAAAAAAAAAAAAAAAGAAATAACCTGGTCAAGTCTCAGGGAGCTTCCTGCAGGTCGTGGAATATGACAACACCTAACACACTGAGGTGGTGACAGTCCAACAGGAATGGGGACTGGGTAGGAAGTAACACCTGCTTCTATGTGCACGTAACCATGCACATGTGTACACACGCACAGCTACATGTACAAGAGCACATGCAAGTGTGTACATATCTGTGTTATGCATATATGACTGTGTACGTCATATGTGCGTGTGACCATGCATAGAAACATACACGTGAACTCTTGTAACTGTGTGCACATTCATCGAGGCTCCCCAACCTAAGTGTTCCCTACAGACCTCCCTTTCTCCACCGGAAGACAAGTGAAGTCAGGAGGCCGGGAATCACGGGGCTGTCCAGCAGCAGTCTACACACCTCACCCACTAACCTAGTATCCCAGGTGGGGTCTGTGTCGATCATGGTGGGCTACAGAGGTGAAAGACGAAAGGAAGGCACCTTTGGGCTGGGCCCAAGGAGCCCCAAGTTGACTCAGAACTCCCTGGAGCTCTGTACTGGGACTCTCTACTGGTCTAGCTCTGGTAGGCTGGGAAACAGCGGGTCAGCTGGCCAGCAGGGGAACGGCAGGCTAGGATCAGAGATGAATAAAATGCTCAGCTCCTCGGGCTGGGGGTGTGGCTCAGTGGCAAAAGCTCAGGCCTAGTACATGCAAGATGCAAGGCCCAGGGCTTCATCCTCGGCAGAGCAGAGCAAAATAAAAGGAAAAGCAAATGAGTTTCTGACAGAAGACTTTAGCAGAAGGTGTAAAAAGAAAGGAAGCCAGCTGTAACCCCAGCACCAGGAAAGGATGACAGACAGGACCACCCCTGCGGCTATTTGATGAGAACGATATCTCATCCCACAATACAAGGTGCCATCGCCTGAGGAACTTATGTAAGGTTGACCTCTGTGGCTTCCCAACTCCAAGCACACATTCTACAACTGGAACGCCAAGCACCTGCAATCAGGGCCTTTCACACACACACACATCAAAAAACTTAAGAAGATCTCCCTGTCTTCCAATCCCTGCCTTACAACACTCTCATACTAGGAGCTCCCCTTCCCCCTTGCAAACCTTTCGAAGTCCTCACCGGATGTCGGATATCAGTAATGAGCAAGACGATGTCAGACATCTCTAACACCCGCCACAGCTGCCTCCATGTCTGAAAAGATCAGAAGAGAGACTGCCTTCAGTCCTGCTGCTGCCTGAACCGCAACACTAAGATCACAGCATGTCGACTCCATTCAACACGCCACCATCACCTCCAGATTGTGCTCAAAGTAGCTGAGTTTCTCCGAAGTGTACGCCCCATGTATCTTCCCAAGGTATTCCTGGAAGCTCCGCTCCTCTTGGCTCATTAGTTGTTCCTTAGACATCTCATAGCTCCAAGGAGGTCGCCGGGGAAAGTCCAGGACTGGGAAATGAGGAAAAAGACCGAATGTGCACAATGGGACTTTTTTGTACCCCTCCTCTGGCCAGCAAGTTCCCCAAGCTTATGATGGCAAACACAAGTAGCCCTCACTCACCTGAGCCAGGCTGATACACTTCCCGGATATCCAACTCCAGCACCTCAGCACTGACTGGCTGCAACACCTGCTCTCTGGCCGCTCTCTTTCTCCTCTCCACCTCCTCCCGGCTGTCCCGTTCAAAGTGCAGCCGGTATCTAAGGGGAGAGGGACCACGCATCTAGGTGGAGTCCTGTGACAATCTCCTCCTTCATCTCCTCTTCTGACCAGAAAACTTTGCAAAGCTTCCTCTCCTCTAAACAAACTCTTGACAGCCCCACTGGAGGGCAAGATTGTGTGGCCCATCCTGGGAGAACCACCTTGGCTTCCGGCCTCACTAGCTCCACTTTCAATCCTTCATCAGAAGCTTTTCCTAAGGGTGAGGGCGGAGAACCGCGGCCAGCGCCCTTCTCCTTGGCTTACCGGTTGGGGTCGTAGCCTCTGGGCCCCAGGCCCTGGGAAGGTTGCTGGTTGAGCCTGCGGATGTGATGGGTCACGGATTCCCCATCCGACGTGTCCGTCTGCTCCTCCCGCCGCTCCCGGCTACCGCTGCGGCTGTTGGAACTGGAGCGAAGCCCATCTTGGAGCCCTGAGGGGAGGGGCCGGTGACCGCCGGTGTAGACCGGTTCTCGGGGTACCTAAAGCCCCCCGAGCTGGTAGGTCAAGCTCTTCTTCAGTCGCCCCAACTTCTCCAGAGGCTCCATCCTCCCAGCCGCGCGCCCCGATCCTCTCCCGGATGGGCCTGGAGGTCGTCACAGCGCCCCGTAGGAGCAGCAGCAGCAGAGTTTCCCATCCCCCACCCCCCAGTCCCGCCTCTGCGGGACCCCCCCCACCGTGGCATCCCACGCGGGATCACGAGAGCCCACCCACCCACACCCACCCCCCGCCCGCGGTGCGGCGGCACAGCCCTCCTCCAGAGCTGCGCGGCGGCCCCGCCCCCTCCCTGACCTCGCTTCCGCTCCCGCTTGTCCTGCAGCTGCTTCTTCTTCTGCTTCACGCTGAAGGGCTTCTTCCTCGGCATGGCCCCAGAGCCCCGGCCCGCCCTCCGCCGAGCTCCCCGCCGCCGCAACTGACTCCCCCGGGCAGCCCCCGCCGGCGGCCCGGGGCCCTGGGGAGGCGGGGCCGCGGTGACGTCAGCGGCGGGCGGCGGGGAGCGGGGCGGCGGGGATGCAAGCGGCGGCACGTGAGAGCAGCCCGCGCGGCTCCGGGATGCACGGGGCGGCGAGCCGGAGACGCGCGTGGGAGGCCCGAGCCGACTCCGTCACGGGCGCTACCAAGTGGCAGCCGCGGGAGGGGTCGGGGCGGGGGGAAACCCGTGTCCTCGCCGCCCGGCGCTCCCGGGAGCTGCCACTCACCTGGCGGGGGCCGGGCGAGGGGGCCGAGGACACGCCCCACCGCGCGGCCGCCCGGGGAGGATGGCCCCCGGCGGGGGAGCCGAGGCTGCGCCGGCTGTCCCGCGGACTGGCCTGCGGCGACACCGGACTCGCAGAGGAGGAGGCAGAAGAGGCAGGTTCACGGGCGTGTCACACGTGCGAGCGCGGGTGAGGAGGAGAAAGCGAGCGGGACGAGGACTTCGGCAGAGAGGTCAGAGAGCACGGAGTTGTGGCTGGAGGCGTTGCCGTGGTAACCGGGGGGACCGGATGTGACGATCTCAGGATGCGACCGGGCCTCTCGCGTGCCGCCAGAGGCCCCGAAGCCCGTCCGGCGTGTCCCTGTAACGCGGTGGTGCTTTCCCCACGCGGAGGGGGAACCGCACGAGGGGAGCAGAGCTTTTCCCCCCCACGCGCGGCGGAGGAGCGAACGGCCGCAGCACGTCCGCGACCTCCCGGAAGTGGCATGGCGGCGGGGAGCCTCGGTCACCCGGCCCACTGCCCACCCGGAAGCGGAAGGGAAGTTAGTGTGCCCCTTCCTCACTGCCCTCCAGATCTTGCTGCTGCAGCCATTGCCGCAGCCGCTATGCCGAAGCGAAAGAAGCTGGACCAGCAGCAGCCGCCGCCGCCGCCGCAGCAGCAGCATCATCTCGCGCTGTCCGAGCGCGACGAGCCTGGAGACGAGGACGATGAGCGCCCCAGGGGTGAGGGTCAGGGCGTGCACACGCCTGTCAGCGGGCCGGGGGCTAGGCGAGAATGAAATGCGGGGGAGGAGGTGCCAACGGAAGGAGGAAGGGCGCACGCGTGGAGGTGGGGTGCGGTGGGGTGGGGTGGGGCGTGGTGGTGGTGGGAGGGCTGCTGGTGGAACCTGGATTGAGGGCTTCGCTTGCTTGAACCCTCAACCTCAGTCTGGCTCCTAATCCTTTCTGGAGAAGGCAGGGGAGGTGGCGGCTAAACATCTGGCTTGCGCAACCGCAGAATGGCGGGGGAGAGGGGTGGCAGCGATATTACAGATTGTGATGATCGGGAAGACAATTTGTGACCACACTTCCACTGGTTAGGTCAACCTTCTGTGAACTACTCCCCCGAGGGAAGGAGAGGAGAAAAAAACTATGATGGGCCAACAGTTAAGGTGAGGGATTGGGGTATGTGGAATCACTGGGCATGTTGTGGATGCAGCACTGTGAGGAAAGAGCTGTTAGAGACCTCTGTTACCCTCTGATGGAATCTCAAACAACTCTGCAGAGGGACGGGCAGATGGACGGGGTGAGAGCTTGCGGCACTGCTGAGTGGATATATGACTTTACTGGTTAAAAACTGACTGTTAAAAGACCACTTAAGAACCAGGTGATCAGTCCTTTGCACCGATCTGATGACCGTGTTTTCACGTCTGCTCTTAGGACCACCCAGCCTTCTGGGCCCTCCCCCCATGGCTAACGGAAAGCCTGGTGACCCCAAGTCAGGTGAGGAGAAATTGGGCCCTGATTCGTGTTTTAAGCCCTGGAGAAGGGATGGAGGAAAATCAAAGACTTTTTAAGCAAAACTCCAGGGATTGTGTACCTAAATGAGGGATCATATATTAACCGTTTAGAAACACGGTGCCATCAAAATGTCACTTCCCTTCCACATTAACTCCTACCTCTATTTGTGTGTAGAAATAAACGTTTTCCATTATAGAGGCTCTAAATGGGACACTACCAAGACCAAAGTGGGAGGGCATAGCAAGATTTGATGAAAAGCTGCAGTAGCTATGACATTGTGGTTTTTGCAGAATGGCAACATAAGTTTTTAATACTTGCGAGACTGGTGGAAGGATCAGGAGTCTCTCCTACATAGCAAGCCTCTCCTACATAGCAAATTTGAGACCGGCTAGCCTGGGCTACATGAGACCCTGTCTGAGTGGAATCAGAGTCCTGTAGATATATGAACACAGAATTCTGTGTAAGGATGAAATCAAATAATTGGTTCTGTCAGTAAACAATGTTGTCTCAATTGGACTTTTTGTGTGTAAAAATATGAACTTTGACTTTGTTAATAGTTATACCAAATAAAAACATCAATTCTAAGCAGACTGAAAAATAAACATCCTTATAAAAAGTAATTGTGTCTCATGGTCTTAGAGTAGGTAAGAGTTTGAAAACAACACACAGACCAGGCATGGTGGCAGCCAGAAAGCTAAGAGTTCAGTGTTAGCCTGGCCTATATAAGACACTGTCTCTAAAAGTAAAACGAGGAAGAGGAGGAGGAGTGGTACTGTGGGAGGTGGTCCAGTTGATCAGGTTACTTACTTCAAAAGCGTGAGGACCTGATTTCAGATCTCAGCAAACATGTAAAAAAGAAAAGAAACCCGGGCCCAACAGTGATGATAAGGCAGAGGTAGACAGACTTTAGGGCTTGCTGGCTCGCAGGTACAGCTGAATCAGGATGCTCCAGGTTCAGTGAGACCCTGTCAGCCTCTCGAACTTGCACGTGCATGTGCGTGCACTCACATACACACACAGATAGAAAAAGCAAACACAAGTATGTTAACCATAAAACAAGTATTTATAAGTGAACTACATCAACTAACACAGACTTGTGTTAATCAGGTAACACTGTTAACTAAATAGACATGGAACCACGTAATTACTATATATAATATGGAGTTTTGTTAGAAACTAAAAATAAGCCAAACCTGGTAGCATATGTGAGGCAGGAGAATTGTGTTGTGAGGCTAGCGTGGGCTCCATAGAGACCCTATTTAAGAAAGTGAGTGAATACAGTTCCGCTTCTGGGTTTATATTTACAAGAACTGGAAGTGTAGTCTTTGGGAATTTGGGTTTTGGTTTGTTTGTTTGCAGTAGGGTCTCTCTATTAGCCTTGGCTGTTTGGAACTCTATAACTATACAGACCACACTAGACTTGAATGCAGAGAGAATCTGCCTGCCTCTGCTTCCCAAATTCTTGGATTAAAGTCTTGGATAAAGTTTTTGTCTTTTTTTTTTTTTTTTTTTTTTTTTTTTTTTTTTTTTGACAGTTGTTATATTATAGCCCAGGCTGCCACCAAGCTAAAAAAATATATGTGCATTCAGTGGAATATTGTTTTGAAAAAGGAAAAAAATGTTGTTAGCAGTACTGCATGTGAACCTGGCCACACTATATTAAGAAAGTGGGCCCTTGAAGATAAACACATGAGCTATCTGAAGTCAGACTCATAGAAACCCTTAGAATGTGGGTTCCTGAGGCTGTTGGAGATGTAAGGAAAGGGGTTTGTTAAAGGCTTCTGTTTTGGCCTTGGGTTTACAGTGTAGGGTTCTGGGATTCTGTTTCCCAACAGATGAACTTAAGAGTATTGAACCATATACTGAATAGTTGAGGTGAGTCAGGCTGACAAGATGGCTCTGCAGGTGAAAGTGCTTGCCACCAAGCCTGACAGTCTAACCTTACTCCCTGGGCCCCAAGTAGTTCAGGAACCAAATTCCACAGGTTGTCTCTCTGTCACACACGCAGCATGATATCTGTGTACACACACACATACACACACACACAAGTCTGGAATTTTAGAAATCTATTTTTTTGGGCTAAAGAGATTGTTTTAGAATTTTAGCACCACATGGTCTAGTGGAACTAGGCAGTTCACAGGTCTAGTTCCAACGCCCTCTTTTTGCAAGGACACTAGACACACATGTGATATATGAGCATACATATATATTTTTGTTCCTCACATACACAACAAATCAAATGAGAAAGTCTGACCCATCCAATGCTTGGAAGCTGTAGAGCCTCTGAGGGGAGTTGATACACCACTCAGAAACTGTGTTTAATGAGATTAAAATTGAATACACTTTTTTTTTGTTTGTTTGTTTGTTTTGTTTTGTTTTTTCAAGACAGGGTTTCTCTGTGTAGCCCTGGCTGTCCTGAAACTCACTCTGTAGACTAGTCTGGCCTCGAACTCAGAAATCCGCCTGCCTCTGCCTCCCAAGTGCTAGGATTAAAGGTGTGCACCACCACTGGCCAGCTGAATACACTATTCTTACTGAGCAATTCCTCTACCACAGAACAGAAACTTACACTACACATAGAAATATTCGGAGCATTGTTTATTGTGGCCACACAGTTAATACCCACATATCCATCATCAGTAGAGCACGTCAGTCCATGTAATAGGATGCTACACTTTTAAAAAAAAAAAAATCGACTACCAACCCAGATAAATTGACTCTCAAGATTAACAGAAGCGCCCAGAGTTCAGAACCAGGCAGATCTACAACCTGTTATGTTAGAAGTCAGGATGGTGGCAACCTTCCAGGGGAGGGGATGGCGTATAGATGGATGGCTCTTTTGAGGCCGGAGATTTAGCTCAGTAATAAGAGTAGTCAGTTGCCTATCATACACAAGGTCCTAGGTTCAGTTCCCCACAGCAGGGGCTAAAAGGCGCTTAGAAAGCATGTCTTTTTACACTGGCGATGGAAACCCAGATGAAGACGTCATAGCTAATTTGTGTACTTTTTAAAGTGGTGTGTTAGAGTGCTTTGCTGTAGTAAGCAGGGGAGGGGCCTTTGACGGGACTAAGCAACCCAGCAGTCACTTCCCTGTCTTTCTCTCTGTAGCCTTCCACAGGGGTCCTCCAGGATCAAGGGGACCGATGATTCCACCACTGCTGAGTCTCCCACCTCCTCCCCGGGGGAGAGGCTACATTCGGGGAGGCCTTGGTCCTCGATCTAGCCCATATGGTCGTGGTTGGTGGGGTGTCAATACTGAACCTCCTTTTCCTGGGCCAGGCCATGGGGGTCCTAGGGAAAGCTTTTACAGAGAGGCAAGAAATCCACGAAGGCTCAAAAGCTGGTCTCTCGTCCCTCCCAAGGACAGCCCCCAGATGATGGAAGGTAAGGCTCACTTTGTTATGTTTGTGCCATGGCCCATATGCCAGCAGGCCTGGGATATCTCCTCCTTTGGGCTCTCACTGAGCAGCACTGAGAATTAACGCAGGGCCTTATCCATGTTAAGGGAGTCCTAGCACTGGACTCCCAGCTTCTTAGCTGCCTTAAGAGGTACAAATAGCCCTGAACACTTTTGTTCTCTCAGAAAGACTGTCTTTCCAAAACATGTGGTGGTCTGGGAGTCTTGCTCAGTGATTGAGCAAGGTATGTATCATGCCAGAGGCCCTGTGTTCTATCCTTAGCACCAAAAATAGAAAGTAGAGTATATGGTAGAAACCTTGGCTTTCTCTCTGCATTCTATTACATCTTAGGGTTCTTGGGGGGTCAGGAAAGAAGAATTGTGTTTGATTGGGGGTGGGTGGACAAGTTGACCTCAGACTTGTGGCAGTCTTCTGTCTTGGCCTTCTGAATGCTGGGACCACCGGTGTGAGCCCCCTCCCCCAGCTCTTACGAGGTTTGAAGCTGCTCTTTTCCTTATTCACAGACAAGTCTGACCGCCCTGTCTGCCGACACTTCTCTAAAAAGGGCCACTGTCGTTATGAAGACCATTGTGCCTTCTACCATCCAGGCGTCAACGGACCTCCTCTGTGAGACTGTGCCTTCCCACCCAGGCTGGAAGGAGCCCTCTGACCTAGTGGCCATGTATTCTCTGTGGCTCCATTATAGCTACTTGAAGGCTCTTCTGTCACCTTCAGGCACTGACACGTCCACCCCTTTTATCATCTCTCCCATTTGGAGTCCAGAGCTGTGATTGTCACTGGTGCACAGTGCACACTGTCTTCTGATCCAGGCTGTAGAGACCTTTGGGAACCCATCTCGCTACGTTCCACTGCCTCCTGGATCTTCCCCTCTGCCAACAGACTGCTCAACAGGAAACCTTTGGTGCTGTTTCTTGTGCATTTGTCCACCTGTCCCTCAGTAGTGCCCTCAGTTCCCAAGAACCCTGGAGCAGTCTCTTACCCCTAGCTGCTTGTTTAAGTCTTTTCATGTAAAGCCCCAGTGTTTGCAGCTGCCAGGAAGTGCACCAGGTTGTATGGCCTTGAGGTCAGCTTTGAGTGACGGGTGCAGACTTGCTCCCTGAACAGCCTCCACCTGCTTTTGGACATCCTAGTTTCTGTCCGTAGCATGAGCCCCACCGCTAAGGCCTGTGGTCACTGTGCTTTGTGAAACTGTACACCCTTTGTAGCCTTCCTCGGTGTCTGTGACGTTTTTGTGACTTCCCAACACTAGAGTTAAGTTTTGCTGCCAAATCAAGTGAGGCTCTTGGTGCCCTCTGGAGTTCACCTACCTCCCAACACGGGAGGACATGAGACTCTTCAGACTGCCTCCCCATTGTGCCCTCTCCTGGTGTTTGGGCATTCTGGGTCTGACAGGCCAGTGGTGTCTTGGAAAGCCTCCGGCAGGCCTCCCCACACAGCTCCCACCTGGCCCGTTTCACTTAGGCTCTGTCATTGTGAGGCCACTGGCCCTTTGATTTGACTTTGTGAATCTCCACCTGTCTTTGGATGGAACCTGAACAGTACTGTCATCTCTGACCTGACCCTCTTCTCTTCTCTTCCCTGGCACTGCATGTTTTCTGTGAAAACAGCAGTGAACATGTTGGGTTTTGAACAGGCCCTAAGGAAGTGGGTCAGGAGGTGTGTGCGCAAGAGGAGAAAGAGCTATTGGAGAACTAAGAATGATTTTTTTTCTTTTTAACTTTTTTTTATATTAGTAATAAACACAGTGGAAACCGGTATTTTTTCTCATTTCTCTGTTCCAGTCTCCTGTGCGGTGCAGGGGAGCCTTCTCTGAGGCTGCTAGTTCATCAGAAGCAAAAGTTACACTGTGGGAAGGATTGCAGTGGGGAGAGCAGATCAAGTAGCGGCATGGAGCGGAGGTCTGAAGGAAGCACAGGAGGAGGAGTGGGTGGAGTAGTCTAGGCCTTGCCTCAGAGCAGCTCCTGGAGGCCTTTGATTTTTGTGTTGGGATTTTTTGGTCTGAACGCAAAATCATAAGAGTGGCTCACTTAAGATTTATTTTGTGATACTTTTTCCATTGCAAATCAAATCATGTAATTCACATGAACTCTGTCGATGATGATATCAGACTTTGTAATGACTTTATGTCTCACTGTCAAAAGGTTGGACATGCCTGTCTACTCAGGCTGGGGAACAGACTTAGAAATGGAGTTTTTGGGTTTTTTTTGGTTTTTTTTTTTTAATTTTTAAGATTTATTTACTATTTTATGTTTATGAATATCTTGTCTCCCTGTATGTATGTGTAGTGTGTGTGCCTGCTACCTTTGGAGGTGAGAAGAATGCATCAGAGTCCCTGGGTTGTTGTGAGCCACCATGTGGGTGCTGGGAATTGAACCTGGGTTATCTATAAGAGCAACATGTGCTTTGTTTTTGTTTTTGTTTTTTCAAGACAGGGTTTCTCTGTGTAGCCTTGGCTGTCCTGGAACTCACTCTGTAGACCAGGCTGGCCTTGAACTCAGAAATCCGCCTGCCTCTGCCTCCCACATGCTGGGATTAAAGGCGAGAGCCACTACCACCTGGAGCAACATGTGCTCTTATACACTGAGCCATGTCTCCAACCCCAGATATGGAGATTTTTTCTAAAATGACACAGGTAAGCTTCAACAGTAGCACCGGCTTGACTGGTGAAGTTGAAGGAAAGCTAATGTTTAGAACAGTCAAAATGAAAGCATTTGGAGCCAGAGAGAGCTCTGCTTCAAAAGCATTTGCTGTTGAAGAGAACCTGAGTTTGATATCCAGGACCCACGGCACATACCCAGTGCACATAAGGAAGCAAACATGTAAAAGTAATTCTTAAAGAAAAGACTTGGGCTGGAGAGATGGCTCAGCGGGTAAGAGCACTGACTACTCTTCCGAAGGTCCTGAGTTCAAATCCCAGCAACCACATGGTGGCTCACAACCACCTGTAATGAGATCTGATGCCCTCTTCTGGTGTGTCTGAAGACAGCTGCAGTGTACTTATATGTAATAATAAATAAATCTTAAAAAAAAAACTGTCAAAGATTGAGCTTGGGGGTACATCAACATTAGAACCCCAGGGGCAGATGTACCAGCAAAAGATGGAGGAGGACCAGTCCACTAGAGAAAAGGTCTTTGGCAAATGGAGGGAAAGTGACCACCTATGTCAGATGTGCTAGAACATGGCTTCTGATCTGTTGATCCTGGAAAATGAATTGGGACAGAAGCATCAGGAGCTGGGCATGTAGCTCAGCCTGCAGGACAGAAGCATCACGGGAGCTGGGCATGTCGCTCAGTGGGTAGGACAGAAGCATCAGGAGCTGGGCATGTCGCTCAGTGGGTAGGGCATTTGCCTATTTTGTGTGAAGCTGTCTTAGGTTCCACTGTTGGACCATATAAATAAACCAGGCACAATTAACACAGGCACATAATCTCAAAACTCAGGAAGAAGACAAGAAAATGGGAAATTGAAGTGTTATCTTTGGCTAGAAGACTTGAGGCAAGACTGGACTACATAAGGAAAAGAAAAGCATGACTGAGGATGGTAGCTGGCCCAGTTGTGGAAACTCCCATACCTATCACTCATTAGAGTTAAAAGCCAGCCATGTCTCTTTCTTTTCTTTTCTTTTCTTTTC